>NW_028141979.1:0-62500 GCF_025532165.1 Camponotus vicinus | reverse complement strand
AATTTAATATCATTTAAAAACAAAAATTCCCTGTGAATATACTTTCTACATACATATAATAGGCCTTTTAATAATTATGACATGATATTCAGATGTGATTATAGCGATAATATTTCACGTGACAAAAACCTTCTTTTGCTACCGTGATTTTATCGGGTTGCAGAGATTGAATGTAATGATGTAATATTGTTACTTAATTAGTAGAAGAAAGTCAATATTGATTATTATGTCATTATTATGTTGAGTGTAAAACAAAAAAAGGAAAAAAGTAAAAAAAAAGTAGGAAAAAGTAGAAAAAAGTAGATATAAAATTGACATCGGTAGTGTACGCAAGCGTTTAATCCGACGCGCTATAGAAACTCACTGCGATGTGCGAGAGGCTTCTCCATTCGAATCAATACAGCACATACTCGTACACATACTCACGTAATCTGTGGACATACGTATGTAATATACGCATACATATGTAATATCACATTATGTTGAGAATCGAAATGTTGAGAGAGTGGAAATGTCAGATATTTCTCATTTTTTTGGTTTGCATATCATCTATGTCTTTTCATGTATTATTTTTCATGTTACATTAATAATAAATCCGCTCCTCTAGACACACACTCAAATATAAAAATATAAGATAATTATTATATATTCTTTTTAAGTTAAATATTTTAACATGTTTTGCTTATTCGAATAAAAATTTTTAGGATTAATATTACTAATGCTATCAAAAAAAGCAAAAAAAAATTAAAATTAAGATGTTTATTTAAGAAAATGCTTAAATTGCTCGTGAGATTTTCAATATAATAACATTTAAACTCAGCTAATTGAAAGTAGTTCTTGCCTACTTTATTCTGTAAAGTGTTTGGTTTACATTTCTCTCTCTCTCTTTCCTCTCTCTCTCTCTCTCTCTCTCTCTCTCTCTCTCTCTCTCTTCTTTCTCTCTCTTTTCTCTCTCTCTCTTTTTCTTCTCTCTGTCTCTCTCTGTCTCTCTCTCTGTCTCTCTCTCTTTCTCTCTCTCTCTTTCTGTCTTTCTTTTTTTCTCGTACGCTTTTGCAAATGTTTTTGAGATGAAAAATGAGGTTTCTCATATCGATTCGGAGATTAAAACAGTTCCAACATCTCGATTGGCTTTACGCCATGATTTTGTGAAACAACGATATAGTATCTTGGATAGTATCTCTCTCTCTCTCTCTCTCTCTTTCTATCATCATACTTTTGTCAATTTCAAAATTTTATTTTGCTGAGAGAAATATTACAGTAAATTTTTTTAAATAAAATAAAAACGACACAATTATTCACATCATTGCGAATTTATTTTTTCAGCTTTCTTATAATTATATTGCTTTATGAAAAGAAAATATTTGAAAAAATAATATTAAAAATATATTAAAATACGCGCACATGTAACACACACACGCACACACACACACACACACACACACACACACACACACACACACACTCGTACGTATGTATACGCACGTATGCATACGTGCGCGCATATGGTTTTAAGTACATTGAAGATATAAGAATAAATTTTGTCGAACAGAAAGGAGAACTCTCAATAAACATTAAAACTTATCATTTATTGTATAAAAGATTAATGCGATTATTTTATGCGAACATTCGAATGATGTTCTCGCTTAAATGGGACGAAATCACCGATTCGAAGCGGACAGGGGTTTGGCATTACGTGGTTTGAAACTGACTGCACTGTGCATATACATGCATTCGCATACGAAAGCTGTGCAGGGCCGCAGCTGCGATTCTATGTAGAATATGATGTATATATACATACATATATATAGAATCTTACATGTTGCAACTAAAGTTTTCGCATGTATGTTTCTTTATTCTCAAAATTATATGCTAAAATGGCTAGTACATTAGTCATTGTAAAGTTAATTATAAAATTTTGGACAGTCAATCAAAAAACTTGAGCTTTAGATATATGGTGATTTAAAAAAAAATGATATAAAATATATAAAGTTAATTGCGCAGAAAAATCTTTGAAAATATACATATATCACATGATACATATTAACAAATTTAATATTTTTGTAAATATCCTCGTGTGTGTATATAATATTTTAAAAATTAATTCTTGTATATATTACAAGCCATAAATGTATATATGGCTCGGTGAACTATAACTGCAGTTCTGATTTAACTCGTTGCTACGAGACTGTATTTACGGATATGTCCTCGCGAATGCGGCGATTTCAACCTCGTTAATACCTACCGAGATGTGATGGTGTATGTGCGCGAACGCCTAATTAATTAACCGAAACGAGCACTAATGCACGCATGCATACATGTATACTCGTGACATCGGAGATTGGAAGAATTCTAATTTATTACGCGCATTCAGTTTGCTAATAGAATTATATAACAATATATATATATATATATATATATATATATATATATATGTGTACATACATATATATTTTGCTTACAATTAATTTCAGGCGGTTTTCTTGGTGACATTGCACTGCCAAATATCAAATATGATACAGAATGGCGCGAACAAAAGTTGAATAAAAGCTACCTGGAAGAATTAGAAAAATACAGGGAGGAAATATTAAAGGAAGGTCTTCAAGTAGAAGAAGAAGGCCTTACGGGTGGGTATAAGTATATATTATTATAATATATCACAACGTTTTCTATTATAAATGTGTTAAATAATTAATGGTAAATTTTTTTCTCAAATTGTTAGAAAACATTGACAATATAATTATCAAATTTTTTTTAATTTAAAGTTATACACTCACACACACACACACATACGCACACAATGATTTCTCTAAACCAATATTTACATGTCTGTTTTTATGATTATCACATGTTTATATATGTGTATCTATACTTGTAATATTTGACGCGAAAGGATATTTATTTTATTTCAGAGATCCTTCAGTTTAAGAGTGAACATGATGTTAACAAACAAGTGTTCAATGAACACAACGATGCGGTTGTCAAAAAAAAACCTGAGTCGATAGATCGCAATCAATATAGCATGGGTGGCGAGTCTGATGGTTTCAGCTTTAACGATAGAAGCGACGATACTAATCCTGCAGTGAAAAACGAGGGTTTAGCGTTTAGGTATTACATCATGAATGTATAGTCATTGCGTATTTTGTGATATGAGAAAATTTCAATATTAGAATATATCTTGTGAAATCTATCTTATATATTAGATCTTTTATTTCTTTCACATAACATATTTTACAAGTAGGTACCATACATGAGAAAGTATCAACAAAATTCTAGGATAATTATAAAAGAAAAATGGAGTATAATTCAAATTTCAACAGATAACATATTAAATATGATGAAACAGTATTACTGATTTGTCTGAAAGTAATAATACGTATTTTCTGAAAAAAATATCTCGTTTTTACATGTGTAATATAAATACGCACATTCTACTTGTGATTAGATATTCATGTTAAACACGGATAAATAGTGCAAGACAAATTATATTAATTGTCAATTGTGCTTATGCCATTAGACTGGAATCCTCGACCCAAGCTTCGAAAAAAAAGTATTTCGAACAAGCTCGTCGACAGATTTCGAGGACGGTATTGATATCAGAATCAGTGAAAGCTAGACATCCGACTCATGACATGCCTCTCGAATTTTCAACCTCTACAGCTTTTACTACCGAGCCCAGTAAATATGTAGGTCGTGTATATACAGACAACATCAAGGAAACATTTAACGCGCAAACTGAATTGAATACGCAAAATCCATCGAATCGACGACGGCGACGTCATCATCGTAAAAGGTAGGAAAGCTCAAACGAAAATTTAATTAAATATATAAATTTTTGTTTAATGCATAAATTTAAACACAGGCATATTTGCGATCTAACAATTGCTAATTTTTTTCATCTTCCTTTATAACGATAGCATATAAAAGTCAAATTGTTATTATTGTAGTAGATAGAGGCAATTTTCTATTTTAGTAACGTATATGACTCTTCTGTTTCTGTCCATTTTATATGTTTTATAAAGAAAAATTTCTTTTATTTATTTTTTAAATTTGTTTTAATACGGAAATATTAATAAATAATATCATCTTGTCTCTGTGATGTCTTGTTGATTAATCAAGCGTTTTTAAAAGAGCAAGGCAATTCTTTGATACAAAATGCCAAGCATGTGGCAAGCAGTAATAGAAGCAAGATATGCGGAGAACACCTTTTGTAAAAATATCGAAAAAAAGATTACACGGTAAGACATAACATTCAATTTATTATACAATACAATTATATAATACAAACCGTATTAAAACTGTAGATAACTAAAGGAGATAAGTCATTTATGTATTATTAAAATTAAAAATTGCCTCTATCTTTGACACGTTTATTTTCTTTGAGCTAGTTTATTAAACATTTTATGTATATACTCGGTAAGTAATTTTAATTAAAGTATACATATATTTTTTAATATTTTCATATTAATATTCATATTAATATCCACAATATACATGAAAGATATGTGATTAGCGCGTAAATTATTTTAAACTAATCGATTAAACTCATAGTGACGCGTTGTTAAATTGTGAAAAATCCTGATTTGCGATTTGGCAATATCTATTTTTTCATTTGACTACTGGCATACGCATCAACTTCCAAGTATCGCTAACGGTATTTCCACCAGCGGAGCCATTTCGCAATGCCAATAACAATGGCCGTCATCGTAAAGCTGGAAAATGGGGTGCGATACTATCGTCCGGGCATTTTCAGCTCTCGAACTGCCAATAACTTGTCGATATTGGCAGCAATGTGTCGTATCGCGATGCCTGACTAGGTACACGGCTCGCGCATTATCGTACAATGTCATATATTTGAAAGTATGATCTCTTAATTAAACGCTAAAGATATCTTTTCATCGTGTGCTCAGCCCATATATATATATATATATATATATATATATATATATATACATACATACGCACGTATGCACGCATGCGAATATGCACACGTATACTCGTATTAAATCCAATTTCTTTACGTTTTTCAAGCCATATTGTCGACATAAGTTAATGAAAATGATTGGATAAAGAATAAATTGTAAATGTAAATATAGAGGCGGCAATTATATAATAATGTAATTTAACAAAAGTTTTTATATATGCAAACAATAAATCTTTTTTCATTATCTAAAATATCAAATTTGAAAAAAATTCATTATACGCGTCGCTTTCATTCATCTTCCTCAAAGTTTTCGCAGATATTTCATGTTCCAGAGGCTTGCACGTTCGGCAATCTTTCTAGAATTCTAGAGCTTCGGTGAGAATCATCACGCGATCATGTTTTACATATGGGATGTAAGATATAAATACGCGCTTTCCTAAACCTATTTCAAAGTTTAATCTATGTTCTTCAATCTTCAATATACATATCACGATCCTTTCAAATTTTTATCCCATTGGGGATTGGCACATTATGTGATATATTGTATAACATATATAAAACGTAAACAAAGCTTTGTTACGAAATGGCATATAAATTCAATAAATAACGAGACAAAATGTGTTTCTTATATTTGTTCTTTTCGATTTAAAAAAATACAAAAAATGCCTAATAAATTTTAAAATTTATCGAGACATGATAGATTTTTTTCAAACTCAAAAACACTCATTATATTAATTATTATAATGTAAATCATAAATTTAAATAACACTGTGTTACGCATACTTTATTTTGATAACAGTAACAAAGTAACAATTAAAAAGTATATAACATAACACGTTAGTCATTATTATTAAATACGTACCATGCTTTATTCCAAAGATTTCATTATTGCGAGATGCTTTAGCTATATTTCAAGTTATTATAAAAGCATGGAACATTTGTGTTATTAGCATTTATTCTTTTCCGAGTATACGCGTGTGGATAAAAATCCTTGAATGTCTATATCAATTATAGTATACTAGATCGAAGCAGCGGATTGTTACCCTCGGCATAACGGTAGTAGGCGCAACCAACTATACAGAGGAAGCATGGTAAATGTATCTCAAAACCGGATTCATTAACGCACTCTATTGTACTTCTCCTCGTCTTCTCACGATGCTTATACGGGCATTATATCTATACGTGGCTCACATGCGAGACACGTTAATTAATTGTAACGCCCTACTGATTCAGAAACGTCTTGTCTAAGTGCTATCGGTTAGGGCTGGCTGGCTAGAAAAGTAGACTCGAATAATGGAAGTGAATTACATCTACATCTTTAGTAATTAGTGCTAATAAACGAGCGAAATAAAAATCATAAAGTGTGCGTGCAATTTATAATTAATTCAAAACGCGCGAAGAGAAATTCTTTAAAATATCGAATATAGTTGGATGTTCTATTTTCGTCATGTTCTCGATTGCTTGTTTACAGCTTATATCGAGAAATGTCGAGATAGTTTGAAAATGCAAGAAAAGGTATATATATGTATGTATATATATATATATATATATATATATATATATATATATATATGTTGATATAGTGATGTATGATACTATTATATACATATGCTTGTGTATGTGAATGTGAAAGAGTATTTGTTCTAAAAATTCACATTTACATTCCATGCAATATAAAACAAAATATAGTGTGTGTATGTATGTATGTATGTATAACATTAAAAGAAGTGTAGTATACATAAATAAAATAAATAAAAAATACTGGTATATTATTTTTAGAATTTTAGGAAGACGTTCTCACCGTCATTGCAATCGACGAACGCATGACTTTATTACCGATGCATCGGACGAAGTCATTTCTGTACACGATCGATATCTTCGTTCTATCGAATTCTATGATATGGATCACAAGCCGAAATATTTGATAAACAAGCATGGCACGAAACACTTTTCAAACAGAATACGTCGAGCCGCTACTGCGAGGAAGGAACGAGTATGGGATCATGGGGTGATTCCCTACGAGATTGATGGAAATTTTTCTGGTGCACATAAAGCATTATTCAAACAAGCAATGAGACATTGGGAAAATTTTACTTGCGTCAAATTTGTAGAGAGAGTATCCAGAGAGCATCCTAATTATATTCTATTTACGGAAAGACCTTGCGGGTGAGTTGCACCATATAATAATAATGTAGAATAATAGTATAATAGATATATCGATGTAATAAATGTAACTAATAATAAATGTAACTTGTCCTATCATCTTATATGTAATTCTAATTTCGAATTATTATGATAATAATTATTTTCTTCAATGTTGATGCATGTCTCTTTCATTCTCTTCATTTCGTTTCATGCGTGAAATAATTTGTAATAATTAGATACATTAGTTGTGAGATAAAATATTTTAATGTTATTTATTTGTGATTTCAAATTTGTCAAGGAAACAAATATGAATAATAGATATGCTGCGTTTAATTATATATATATAAAATTTCTTCGGTAGATGCTGTTCTTTTGTCGGAAAAAGAGGTAATGGACCGCAAGCTATTAGCATTGGTAAAAACTGCGATAAGTTTGGTATAGTTGTACATGAATTAGGTCACGTCGTTGGATTTTGGCACGAGCATACTCGACCAGATCGTGATCGTCATGTACAAATCATCCGCGATAACATTATGAGCGGTAAGTAATATTTCCAATTTGCTCTGACAATGAGATACTAAATTTGAAATCGATGCTTTAAGCTTAATCGGAATCCAATTTGAGATATAATAAATTATATATATATATATATATATATATATATATATATATATATATATAAATGAAGAAATCTTATGAAATTAATATTTATTGATACAAAAAGACAAAAAATTGTTCTTTTCAATTAATCCTGCAAATTAATTTTTTCAAGTAGAAATTTAATTGTAAAAATTTGATTAACAACAAACGAGATTATACTTTTAATAATTATATTCTTTTTGTTAAAGAGAGTCAAGGAGAAGAATGATATGTATTTATAAAATTCTGTTCTAAAAGATTTAAGAATACAAAAAAATATTATGCTTTTCATAGGTCAAGAATACAATTTTAATAAATTGACAGAAGAAGAAGTGAATTCACTCGGCTTGCCCTATGATTATGACTCCATCATGCACTATGCAAAAAATACCTTTTCAAAAGGTACTTATCTGGATACAATTTTACCTATGGAAACTCATGGAAAAAAGAGACCCGAAATCGGACAAAGAATCAGACTAAGCGAAGGCGACATCGCGCAAACAAATCTTTTATATAAATGTCATAGTAAGAATTTCAATATTCAATATAATTATTTCAGCTGGAGTTTTATTATGAAAAAATTTAATTTTACATAAAAATTATGTCTCTAGGAGAGATTTTATAATCTAATCTCCCTAGATCGATGATATATATATATATATATATATATATATATATATACACAAAATATGCATTAAAATAAAATTAAAAATGGACAAGTTAAAATTTAAACTTTTAATTTTATCAACCGCATTCTTTTTCATGAGATATATGCGAGTGCTTTTGATTAATTTAGCTTCATCCAATTAAGTAAACCGATTTTTGCAGAATGTGGTAGAACATTTCAGGAGAACAGTGGTATCTTTGCATCACCAAACTACCCAAACAATTCTCCACCTACTGATGGGGAACGATGCGAATGGAGAATTACGGCTACACATGGTGAACGTATCGTCCTAAATATCACATTTCTTGATATATTCAAAAGCAATTATTGTCGCAGTGATTATCTTGAAATTCGAGATGGATATTGGCATAAGAGTCGAGTATTAGGTGAGAATCTTTTTTTTAAACTAAAAAAGTTTATGCAAATTGCTTGCACCCAACAATCTCGATAATGAGAGTACGAAAGAGGTGAAAGTGTTGTAAGTATATTGTGAGAAATGTATTTAATTAACTTTAAATAAATTGGCACGCGCTCCGAGCAGTAAAAATAGCAATTCCATAATTTTTTCACATACATTTTATCTAATTCAGGTCGATATTGTGGTAGCGGTAAAATGCACGAGCCAATAGTGTCGAGCGGAAGTCGTATGCTAGTAACATATGTGACATCTAGCAAGCAAAGTGGTCATCGTGGCTTCACGGCCAGTTATGAAGCTGTTTGCGGCGGTGATGTCGAATTAGATGGTATAGGTCATTTAGAATCACCAAATTATCCAGAAGAATATCAATCCAGTAAAGAGTGCGTGTGGAAACTGTCCGTACCCCAGGACTATCAAGTGGCCTTGAAGTTCCAGTCTTTTGAAATCGAGAACCACGATAATTGCGTGTATGACTACGTTGAAGTGCGTGACGGACATGACAACGATTCCCCCTTAATCGGCGTTTATTGTGGGTACAAGATACCACCAGATATCAAGTCGGTGGGCAATAAGCTACTTGTTAAGTTTGTTAGCGACGGTTCCGTACAAAAGGCTGGCTTCTCGGCAACTTTTATGAAAGGTATATAACATAGTATAGATAGTAATATGTATTGCGCATATGCATCTCTTGCATTAAAAGAAAATGAATTTGTGTTATATTGTTATTTGTTTATTATTTTAAAAAATGTTGTAAACAATGCTATAAACAATACTATAATGATATTTAAGAATTCGATGAGTGCGTATTAACGGATCATGGTTGCGAGCACAATTGTACCAATACGCTCGGTGGATATGAATGTTCTTGTAAAATTGGTTACGAGCTACATTCCGACGGCAAACATTGCGAAGGCAAGATACAATAATTATCTTGAGAGCGGAACATTCATTTAATCCGCTTAGCTAATCCCAATCCACAAGTGATAATATTCTATATTCTTTCTATATTCTTTTATAGATGCATGCGGTGGATTTTTTAATGGTAGTAATGGCACCATCACTAGTCCATCGTTTCCCGAAGCATATCCAGGAAACAAAAATTGCGTTTGGGAAATTGTTGCACCATCTCAATATCGCATTACTTTAAATTTTACTCATTTCGATCTCGAAGGCAATAATGTGTATCAGGAAGAATGCGAGTATGATTCTGTGGAGGTGGCGAGTAAGCTTGGCGACGATGTTCTCAGAAAGCATGGAATATTTTGCGGTGCTCGGTTACCGTCACTAATAACATCCGAGGGCAATTTTATGAGAATCACCTTCACATCTGATAACAGGTTTTATTTTATGTACTCGTCTATTTTTTCAATATATATATATATATATATATATATATATATATATATATTTAGCTTACGTATAAATTACTTGTATCGTGTAGAAAGAAATACATTATATTTTTCATCATATGCTTTGATAATATTTGTGTTTTAGTAATTGATGGATAAGAAGAATTTTTATTCTCACAAAAATTATGCTCTTTTTTATTTAATTATTTGAAAAGATTTAAAATTAAATTAATTTATTATATATACATAATTATTTTAAATTTATTATATACATAAAAAAATAAAAAAATAAATATATATATATATATATATATATATATACACTCGGCCAAAAAAAACGATACAGTAGAAAAATGGAAAAAAATTATAAAGATTCAAATGCTCATAACGCAGTTAATAATTATGGCATCGAGGTGAAAAAAAATCGAAATGAAACTCAAGACTGTATTTTGGGAAACTTTTAATGTCAATTGTGTGGGATGATTAATTTTGCAATGGTGGATGACATAGTGGCGTACCTGTAAAATTGATTACGTAGATATAACGCATATGATAACATAGATATAACGCATATGACAGAGATGAAAGTGAATCCTATGTAATGGTTCATCACATTATTTCACAATATTTATTGATCTTGAAGTATCTTATGCGTATCTTTACATAACGTATAAAACATAGCCAGTTATCACCACACACACACACACACGCGCGCGCGCGCGCATACACACACGCACGCACTGGTAGATTTCAAACAACCAATACGATACATCTTAGGCTAATATTACATTTGTCCTACGACAAATTTTTTAAGCACATTGATTTGCTGCGGAATAGAAAGTTTCTAAAGATTCAAAAAATTATTATCCCGCAGCCAATCAATGTGCTTAAAAAATTTGTCGTACGACAAATGTAATATCGGCCTTACAAGACAGAATTATACTGGTTTGAATTGATAATGGCGGCATTTTAATTACAATTTATCGTTATTTCATGTAAAATTTATATTTCTTTCAAATTGATATAATTCAGAGAAAAATTATCGTATCAAGTTCCGCAAAAGTTCATTTTGAAGAGGAGAATTTGAATTTTCATGCGCTTTTTATCTCATTGAGCAATGTGTCAATTGGTTCACTCCATGCAATTCAAGAAAGTGGACTTTGTATTAATCAATTTTACAGGTCGCCACTGTCATCCGCCATTGCAAAATCAATCATCCCACACAGTTGGCATTAAAATAAGTTTCTCAAAATACAATCTTGAGCTTCATTTCGGTTTTTTTTTTAAATCTCCATACTATAGTTATTAACTGCGTTATGGGCATTTAAATTTTTATAATTTTTTTCCATTTTTCTACTATATTGCTTTATATATATATTAAAAAATACATATAATAAACGTATTAAAATTGAAAATAAATTTTTGATATAAAGAAGCCAGGACTATGGCTTCATAAGTTATGTAATGCGAAAATATTAAATATAATATATAAATTACTTTGTGTATGAAATTTTTATAAAACAATTTTGAAATATTTTTACATAAAATTGCAATATATTAGCGTAAATATTGAGACATATGTTAAAAGATACGATTAATACTTGTCATTTGCGCTACATGTTATTAAACAGCGTCCAAAAATCAGGATTTGCTGCCATATTTTTTACGGATATGGATGAGTGTGCCAATAACAATGGAGGGTGCCAGCACGAGTGCAAAAACACAATAGGTTCTTATCAATGCTCTTGCCACAATGGTTTTACACTTCATGACAATGGTCATGATTGCAAAGAAGGTGGTTGCAAATACGAAATTACTGCACCCGTGGGAACAATTACTTCACCAAACTATCCGGATTATTATCCTGGTCGTAAAGATTGCGTCTGGCATTTTACTACGAAACCAGGCCATCGAATAAAATTGGTTTGTATTTTTATATCGCATAGCAATAGTCAATAATTATACCATTACATTTTGGTTTCACTTTAGTAAAAAAAATAATATTGAAAAAGAAAAAAAAAGAAAACAAGACATTCTACATGAAGAAAAAATATGCATATTTTATAGGTCTTTAAAGTTTTTGAAATGGAATCGCATCAAGAATGTGCATATGATCATATTGTTATTTACGATGGAGATTCGCCAGATAGTCTTACCTTAGGTAGATTTTGTGGTACTAAAGAACCGCATCCAATTCTTGCAACTGGTAATCAAATGTACATGGTCTTTAAGAGTGACGCTTCCGTGCAAAGAAAAGGATTTTTAGCGACCCATAGTACAGGTACAACTTTCCTGATAAGATGTATATTGGCGGCGAGTTTCAATACAAATTTTAATTCATAAATCTTGATATATAGTGTTGAATTTGGAAATTCTGGAAAATAAAAAATCTTTGGATTTTTAAACGCAATTAATATACATATAATATGATATATTGCATACACATACACACACATACTCTAAAATATAATATTTCAACACGTGTTACAGCTTGTGGTGGTCATCTTATGGCAACAGATAGAGTGAAGCACTTATATTCTCATGCTAAATATGGTTATCATAATTATGATCACAATACAGATTGTGACTGGATAATAGAAGCACCACTTGGCAAAAATGTTCATTTATCTTTTCTTTCATTCCAACTCGAATATGAAACTGAATGTGGATATGACTTTGTTGAAGTGTTCTCCGGTTTAGATGCTTCCAGTCCTCCATATGGGAGATTTTGCGGTAATTCTGTAAGTGAATTTTTTCAATAATCCAACATTTTCAATAATATTACATCGAATAATGATGATATACATATGTAACATAATGAGAACATAATTAGATATACGTATGAAAAACAATTATTATATACAAAATTTTGATCACTACTTTGTAGAATACCACAGATTTTATTTCTATGAACGAAGCGCTGCTGGTAAGGTTTAGAACGGATGATACAATTTCGAGCAAAGGTTTCATAGCCATATTTGTAGCAATCGATCGACAGGATAGTGAGGAAAATTTCGGTGGTGAAGATGATGAAGAGCAAAATCTTTGATTTTTAGCTCGATTGTTTAATGAGTTAAAATAAGTGAATTCTGAGTTGACTATTTTTGCAAAAAGTACTAGTTTTATTACAATATTACGCGTATATTTTTCTATATATGTTAGATGAAATTTTCATCAATGTGATAGAAACCACGTTGTTTTTTTTAAGGATATACAACATTGAATAAAATATAAAATATCGGCCTGATCGGAGCTTGAAATAAATCTGTTTCAAGTAATAATCTAATGTGATGATTATTGATAAATATGAAGTAACATTTTCCATAATATGGGATTAATAACTAAATATATCACGTGATGACGCACACATCGCATTCTATAAGATTTAAATCTTAATACATCGATTTGTGTGTGTAGTGTTATTTCTTGAGCCATATTAAAGCAACAGACAAGTATACTCTATAAAATATGTACGATATTGTAATTTCAATTGCGAAAGTTTGACAATTGTCGTGACGGTTATAACGACGACATATTTTTTTTAGTTTTTCGCTCGTGCCTCATGGTTTAAATTATAATATAAGAAAAATGAAAAGCAAACTATTCTATCAAGTAATAATTTTATCGTCACTAAAAAAGCTCCTGTTAAAACTGTATATTTAACAACAAGTTAATGTATTTAAGTTTAGTTAACGAAATAATTAATGTGGCATTAAACAATTTCTGCATTTAGAAAACAATTATCATATTTGTCTTAAAGTATATGTACACTGTAGATTTTTTAAACTGGAGCTAGAGCTTGTTATTTGGAGTCTAGATATATAAACAGAACCTAGAGCGTTTTAGCAGGATGCAGTCTAAGCCCTGATTAGAGTCGATAAGATACATCTAAGAACATGTAATGTACACAGCCATCTGATATTTTAGACTGCTCTAAGTCTATTTATCTAGACAAATAGACTTCACTTTACTAAATTTGCTTCTATCATGTTTCATGTGAAAACATTCAATAAGTGTTGCATGGGACAGGAATAAAACATTAAAGTTATTAAAATTTTAATGTTTAAAAAGAAATGTTTAGAAATCGCTTTTCTTAGATAAGTGTTTTGTCTTTTTATATTCGGAGACAGAGATGCCAATTACAGTAAAAATTTGAAATCTTGATGAGATATACGTATAAAATTCATGATATGAACTCATCTGTCTTTAGCAAACAATTCTTTTGTTAATTTAGCATCAGAACCTTCTTATTCTCTTTTCGAGTTTCATTTCTTCTTTTTTAACAATAAAATTACAATTACAGCAACAGTAATATATCTATTTATAATGTGACTAAATACAAATACAAAGTCTAGAGATTTCATTTCTAGACTCGCTCCGGCATAGACTGTAGAGTGAGGGTGATGTAAACGGAAGCTAGATTTTTTTAAATCTAGTTAGATTTACTCTAGAAGATCTCTATCTCCACTCTATACAGAACAAAATTTGCGCAGTGTAAATGGATTATTAATCGTTAAAAGGAAATAAATCTAACTAGATTTTTCTCTACAGTGTACACGTACCTTTAATAATAAGTTATATTATTTATAAATTTTTCATCAATAGATATTGAAATAGAACGTAATTAACGCGGCCTATATCACGTACGGCCCAATTATGTGCCATATGTAGTAAAATTTTAATAAATTTGTTTCTATAACTTTTAGTATCTTTCTACACGTACTTTCACGAATATAACGTCATGTCTATATCATAATAGAACGAAGATTGGAAAAATATCATGCTTTTAAATTGAATAACTGATGTTGACAAATTTAATTAGTTTTTTGGATTAACGATTAATTGGAGAAAAGTCAATCGAGGATCTATCAGTGATGATTGATATAAATAAAATTAATCCAAGATTGTTTAATTAACGATTAATAAAAGCGAAATTAACTAAAGGTCGTCAAATTGACAATTGGTATAAGCAAAATTAATCGAATCTTCACTCACATGAATTGTCCGATATATTTTTTAATTATCTCATTAATTATTGCGAAACGATAAAGAATTTTCTTACCTGGTTAAGCCCGTTCTACTTGCATATATAAGACTTTTAGGCGATTATTAGATAACACTTTGTACATGGATGAGTATTTCTTCTAATTTCTTTTCTCGCCCCCCTCGCTCTAAAAGATTAAAATTAACAAGACTCAACTATATTAGGAGCAATAGATATAATGATGAGAAGACAATTCTTTCATCTACTTTATATTGTTCTTACGAGGAACAAACACTGCCTAAATGACAGTAATACATCAATATTTCATGCTTCATAAGACTTAATAAGACTATTAGATTATAAATAAATCAGATTTTACGAATTATACTATAGCGTTTTGTAATACTGTGCGACGCATCGACGATGCTGATTCACATTCTTGGCATTAATTCATTTGCTTGTAATGCACTTTCATTTGCTTGTATCACGATATGCGTAAATATATAAACATATAAATATATATATATACAAAATTTGATCAGCATCAAGAAAAATGGAAGCGTCATATCGTAATACATGTAAAAACCAATAATATTTCATAGATATTTTGTTTCATTTTTAATCAAAGATTATCATAAAAAGTACAATTCAACGCAACTTTTAAACTTAAAAAATAAATATGTAATGTAAATAATAATATGTATATTTGTGTGTTTGTATGCGTTTGCGTACGTTTCTTCTTGTATAAATATAAATGTGTCATTTGCGAGAAAATATCCGACACATTCCGACGTACGCTTATTGTATATGAATAAAGTTAATTATAGATAATATCATTTTATATGTAGCACACACACAGCAATATTAATAAATTGTAGCTCATTGAATTATTAAATAAATATTGAAATGTTTACATTGTTTATCCTTTAATAATAATAAATTTTCTCAGGATTTGAGTGGTGGTCTTTTAACAATCTGGTTAAAACATCCTGCATAGATGATAAAATGATTCGCATATTGGATGTTCTTTTGCTGCCAATTTCCCAATTTAATAATATTTATTATAGGTACTGTGCCAGATTAGATTATACGAAGAAATATTTTTTATTAGATCAATAATATAGCGTTTAAAATTGTGGAACTGAATCGAAATCACAGGCATCTCTTTATAAGTTGTAATAGGTAAAATATGTATATGTAAAATATGTATAGTAAGATGGATCATCACACATCTCTCCCTATCAACTTCGTTGTTCCATAAGTTTTTGCTATAGAACTTCCGGTCGATTTAATAAACGAAAATGAAAATTCGAATCATTATATCTCTGAAATTATAAGTCCTAGCAAAAACATATAGAAATCTTGCATTCATTGACGCAATAGACGAAGGGACTCACGCCTTTGCCTCCCTTATACGCAAAAGATCCCCCTTCTGCCTATTCCATTCACGTGTGAGGCAAAGGGCCCCTCCATTTGCCATCCTCGTTCACGTTAAAGGTAAAGGATTTCTTATTTTAATATATCAGAAAGTTATTTTAACGAATCTTTAGGTACAGGTAAGATATGTAATATACAAAAAATTTTTATCGTCGCTTCAGGGAACCAGGGCCGTGACTCCGTATTCGGTTCCGCGAGATCTCATTCCTATTCGGAAATACGAGGATCGAACTGAGGAAAAAGTTACGAGGGAATCGTGCAACCAATGGAAAATTATGGCGGGGAGGGTTCCGGGACGCTAAGGAGCGATTTCCAAAAACCATCCCTACAAAGTTAATTTCCAAAAATCGTTTCCAAAATTCGGGCATCCATAATCGAAATAGACTGGTTGATTCGAGTCGAAAAAGTCATATGAGTCAACCCTCCATTTTCAACCATTAAGGTAATTTACTCAAGGAATGGGGTGGAAAAAAAGGCGGAACTCAAGGATCCAAACCTATATGAAAAATCTTTATTTACAACGGGAATTCCAAGGCTACAAAGGCAGATTTTCTTAAAACAACGCCTTCATGGGATAAATTTTGAAAAATATTTCGAAGAATATGGGATCCACACAATAAAATTGCAGATGTCCAGGCAAGATGAAAAGTAGCTATGGATGAATTCTCTATTTCGTCCCGTTTGGGCTCTGTATATCTGAGGGAGTAGAAGTTGGACATTTTCAAAATTCAGAGGATTTTCTAAGAAAAATCAATCAAAATTGGTATATACCAATCGATAGAGAAACGTGAGAAATATATTTTGGACAAATAAATTTTCAATTTTGGGTAACTTGAAAAATTTTTTAGTTCCAAGTGCGCTTGCGCGCGCTGATGTGTGCGTTATATCATATTTATTTAGTTATATCATATTTATCGGCTACTTGAGGCGTAGAGTATTATTCTGAATAAAATAATTTTATTCAGAATAATAATCTACGGCACAAAATATCGTAATATAACTAAACCTAACCACATTTACATACAAATTGACAATATGCGTCCACCAAATATCACAAAACTAAACTAAACAAATCAGAACTACCCCTAAGAACGGAATAAAACGCGTCCCTAAATATCGCAAAACTAAATTTAAACATAAACTACTTTTAGAAACAGAATAAATCGCGTCCTTAAATATAGCAAAATATTGCAATATAACTAAACTTAACCAAAGCTACCCAAAGGTAGAGAATATTACACTGTACCTCATAATATGGTAAAATATAGCTTTCACGAGAGATGTCGCATTCGCAAATATCTGCTCCTGTGCGCATGTGCGTAAGTCGGTCCATGAGTGTGCGTATTCGAATACGCGCATATACGCGCACGCGCGTTAGTTTTTGAGCAAGCGCGAAATTCGGCTCACGCGCGTTAGTCACTGCGCATGCGCGAAATGTTGCGCACGAGAGGGAGTCTATTCGCGCATGCGCGAGTATCTGGGCACGCGCGGGTTTTTTCGAGCATGTGTAACCTTCTGCGAACGCGCGGAAGTCATGGCGCATGCGCAAGCTTCTGCTCACGCGTGGGAATCTTCGCGCATGCGCGACCTTCTGCGCACGCGCGGGAATCTTTTCCCGCATGCTTAACCTTCTGCACACGCGCGAAAATCTTCGCGCATGCGCGATCCTCTGCGCACGCGCGGTAGTCTTTTGGCGCATGCGCGATCATCTGCGCATACGCGGGAGTATTTCGCGCATGCGCGACATTCTGCGCACGCGCAGGGGTCTTTTGATGCATGCGCGACCTTCTGCGCACGCGCGGGAGACTTTTGGCGCATGCGCGACCTTCTGCGCACGCGCGGGAGTCCTTTAGCGCACGCGCGAACTTCTGCGCATGCGCGAGCTACTGCGCATGCGGGAGAGTATTTCGCGCATGCGCGACCTTCTACGCACGCGCGGTAGTCCTTTGGCGCATGCGCGAGCTTCTGCGCACGCGCGGGAGTATTTCGCGCATGCGCGACCTTCTACGCACGCGCTGTAGTCATTTGGCGCATGCGCGAGCTGCTGCGTATGCGTGGAAGTATTTCGCGCATGCGCGACCTTTTGCGCACGCGCAGGAGTCTTTTGGCGCATGTGCGAACATCTGCGCACGCGAGGGAGTCTTTTCGCGCATGCGCAACCTCCTGCACACGCGCGAAAATCTTCGCGCATGCGCGAACTTCTGCGCACGCGCGGTATTCTTTTGGCGCATGCGCGAGCTTCTGCGCACGCGCGGCTCTATTCGCGCATGCGCAACTTTCTGCGCACGCGTGACAGTCCTTTCACGCATGCGCAACTTTCTGCGCACGCGTGACAGTCCTTTAACGCATGCGCGACCTTCTGCGCACGCGCGAGTTTCTGCGCATGCGCGGGAGTGTTTCGCGCATGCGTGACGTTCTGCGCACGCGCGGTAGACTTTTGGCGCATGCGCGAGTTTCTGCGCGTGCGCGGGAGTATTTCGCGCATGCGCGATCTTCTGCGCACGAGCGGGAGTCTTTTGGCGCATGCGCGAACTTCTGCGCACGCGCGGTAGTCTTTTGGCGCATGCGCGACCATCTGCGCATAAGTGGGAGAATTTCGCGCATGCGCGACATTCTGCGCACGCGCGGGAGTCATTTGGCGCATGCGCGACCTTCTGCGCACGCGCGGGAGTCTTTTAGCGCATGCGCGAACTTTTGCGCACGCGCGGTAGTCTTATAGCGCATGCGCGAGCTTCTACGCATGCGCGGGAGTATTTCGCGCATGCGCGATCTTCTGCTCACGCGCGGGAGTCTTTTAGAGCATGCGCGACCTTCTGTGCACGCGCGGGAGTCTTTTAGCGCATGCGCGAAATTCTGCGCACGCGCGGTAGTCTATTGGCGCATGCGCGACCTTCTGCGCACGTGCGGTAGTCCTTTGGCGCATGCGCGACCATCTGCGCATACACGGGAGTATTACGCGCATGAGCGAGCTGCTGCGCATGCGCAAGAGTCTTTTAGCGCATGCGCAACAATCTGCACATGCGCGGGAGTATTTCGAGCATGCGCGACCTTCTGCGAAAACGCAGGAGTCTTTTGATGCATGCGCGACCTTCTGCGCACGCGCGGGAGCCTTTTGGCGCATGCGCGACCTTCTGCTCTCGCGCGGGTCTTTTAGCGCATGCGCGAACTTCTGCGCACGCGCGGGAGTCTTTTAGCGCATGCGCGAAATTTTGCGCACGCGCGGTTGTCTATTGGCGCATGCGCGACCTTCTGCGCACGTGCGGTAGTCCTTTAGCGCATGCGCGACCATCTGCGCATACACGGGAGTATTACGCGCATGAGCGAGCTGCTGCGCATGCGCAGGAGTCCTTTGACGCATGCGCGACAATCTGCACATGCGCGGGAGTATTTCGCGCATGCGCGACCTTCTGCGCACACGCAGGAGTCTTTTGGTGCATGCGCGACCTTCGACGCACGAGCAGGAATCTTTTGGCGCATGCGCGACCTTCGGCGCACGCGCGAAAGTCTTTTCGAACATGCGAGAACTTCTGCGCACGCGCGGGAGTCTTTTCGAACATGCGCGATCCACTGCGCACGTACGGGAGACTTGCCGCGCATGCGCGACCTTCTGCGCAAGCGCGCGAGTCATTTCGTGCCAACGCGAACTTCTGCGCACGCGCGGGAGTCTTTTCGAACATGCGCGATCCACTGCGCACGTACGGGAGACTTGCCGCGCATGCGCGACCTTCTGCGCAAGCGCGCGAGTCATTTCGTGCCAACGCGAACTTCTGCGCACGCGCGAAAGTCTTTTCGATCATGCGCGAGCTACTGCGCACGCGCGGGAGACTTGCCGCGCATGCGCGACCTTCTGCGCAAGAGCGCGAGTCATTTCGTGCTAACACGAACTTCTGCGCAGGCGCGAAAGTCTTTTCGAACATGCGCGAGCTACTGCGCACGCGCGGGAGACTTGCCGCGCATGCGCGACCTTCGACGCACGCGCATGAATCTTTTGGCGCATGCGCGACCTTCGGCGCACTAGCGGGAGTCTTTTCGAATATACGCGAGCTACTGCGAACGTGCGGGAGTCATTTCGTGCCAACGCAAACTTCTGCGTACGCGCGAAAGTCTTTTCGAACATGCGCGGGCTACTGCACGCGCGCGGGAGACTAACCGCGCATGCGCGAACATCGACGCACGCGCAGCAGTCTTTTGGCGCATGCGCGAACTTCTGCGTATGCGCAAAAGTCTTTTCGAACATGCGCGACCCTCGGCGCACGCGCGGGAGTCTTTTCGAACATGCGCGATCCACTGCGCACGCGCGGGAGACTTGCCGCGCATACGCGACCTTCTGCGCAAGCGCGAAAGCCTTTTCGAACATGCGCGAGCTACTGCGCACTCGCGGGAGACTTGCCGCGCATGCGCGACCTTCGACGCACGCGCATGAATCTTTTGGCGCATGCGCGACCTTCTGCGCAGGCGCGAAAGTCTTTTCGAACATGCGCGAGCTACTGCGCACGCGCGGGAGACTTGCCGCGCATGCGCGACCTTCGACGCACGCGCGAAAGTCTTTCGAACATGCGCGAGCTACTGCGCAGGCGCGGGAGACTTGCCGCGCATGCGCGACCTTCGGCGCACGCGCGGGAGTCTTTTCGAACATACGCGAGCTACTGCGCACGCGCGGGAGACTTGCCGCGCATGCGCGACCTTCGACGCACGCGCATGAATCTTTTGGCGCATGCGCGAACTTCGGCGCACGCGCGGGAGTCTTTTCGAACATACGCGAGCTACTGCGCACGCGCGGGAGTCATTTCATGCCAACGCGAACTTCTGCGCAGGCGCGAAAGTCTTTTCGAACATGCGCGAGCTACTGCGCACGCGCGGGAGTCATTTCGTGCCAACGCGAACATCTGCGGAAGCGCGAAAGTATTTTCGAACATGCGCGAGCTACTGCGCACGCGCGGGAGACTTGCCGCGCATGCGCGACCTTCGGCGCACGCGCGGGAGTCTTTTCGAACATACGCGAGCTACTCCGCACGCGCGGGAGACTTTCCGCGCATGCGCGACCTTCGTCGCACGCGCATGAATCTGTTGGCGCATGCGCGACATTCGGCGCACGCGCGGGAGTCTTTTCGAACATACGCGAGCCACTGCGCACGCGCGGGAGTCATTTCGTGCCAACGCGAACTTCTGCGCACGCGCGAAAGTCTTTTCGAACATGCGCGAGCTACTGCGCACGCGCGGGAGACTAGCCGCGCATGCGCGACCTTCGACGCACGCGCATGAATCTTTTGGCGCCTGCGCGACCTTCGGCGCACGCGCGGGAGTCTTTTCAAACATACGCGAGCTACTGCGCACGCGCGGGAAACTTGCCGCTCATGCGCGACATTCGACGCACACGCATGAATCTTTTGGCGCATGCGCGACCTTCGGCGCACGCGCGGGAGTCTTTTCGAACATACGCGAGCTACTGCGCACGCGCGGGAGACTTGCCGCGCATGCGCGACCTTCTGCGCAAGCGCGCGTGTCATTTCGTGCCAACGCGAACTTCTGCGCACGCGCGAAACTCTTTTCGAACATGCGCGAGCTACTGCGCACGCGCGGGAGACTTGCCGCGCATGCGCGACCTTCGACGCACGCGCATGAATCTTCTGGCGCATGCGCGACCTACGGCGCACGCGCGGGAGTCTTTTCGAACATACGCGAGCTATTGCGCACGCGCGGGACACTTGCCGCGCATGCGCGACCTTCGACGCACGCGCATGAATCTTTTGACGCATGCGCGAACTTCGGCGCACGCGCGGGAGTCTTTTCGAACATACGCGAGCTACTGCGCACGCGCGGGAGTCATTTCGTGCCAACGCGAAGTTCTGCGCAGGCGCGAAAGTCTTTTCGAACTTGCGCGAGCTACTGCGCACGCGCGGGAGACTTGCCGCGCATGCGCAACCTTCGACGCACACACATGAATCTTTAGGCGCATGCGCGAACTTCGGCGCACGCGCGGGAGTCTTTTCGAACATACGCGAGCTACTGTGCACGCGCGGGAGACTTGCCGCGCATGCGCGACCTTCGACGCACACGCATGAATCTTTTGGCGCATGCGCGAACTTCGGCGCACGCGCGGGAGTCTTTTCGAACATACGCGATCTACTGCGCACGCGCGGGAGACTTGCCGCGCATGCGCGACCTTCTGCGCACACGCATGAATCTTTTGGCGCATGCGCGACCTTCGGCGCACGCGCGGGAGTCTTTTCGAACATACGCGAGCTACTGCGCACGCGCGGGAGATTTGCCGCGCAAGCGCGACCTTCGACGCACACGCATGAATCTTTTGGCGCATGCGCGACCTTCGGCGCACGCGCGGGAGTCTTTTCGAACATACGCGATCTACTGCGCACGCGCGGGAGACTTGCCGCTCATGCGCGACCTTCTGCGCAAGCGCGCGTGTCATTTCGTGCCAACGCGAACTTC
The DNA here is from genome assembly GCF_025532165.1 of Camponotus vicinus. NCBI lineage: Eukaryota > Metazoa > Arthropoda > Insecta > Hymenoptera > Formicidae > Camponotus > Camponotus vicinus. Next base: position 39,493 of record NW_028141979.1, on the reverse strand, counting down.
TGCGCACGCGCGAAAGTCTTTTCGAACATGCGCGAGCTACTGCGCACGCGCGGGAGTCATTTCGTGCCAACGCGAACTTCTGCGCAGGCGCGAAAGTCTTTTCGAACATGCGCGAGCTAATGCGCACGCGCGGGAGACTTGCCGCCCGTGCGCGACCTTCGACGCACGTGCATGAATCTTCTGGCGCATGCGCGACCTTCGGCGCACGCGCGGGAGCTTTTCGAACATACGCGAGCTACTGCGCACGCGAGGGAGTCTTGCCGCGCATGCGCGACCTTCGACGCACGCGCATGAATCTTTTGGCGCATACGCGACCTTCGGCGCACGCGCGGGAGCTTTTCGAACATACGCGAGCTACTGCGCACGCGCGGGAGTCATTACGTGCCAACGCGAACTTCTGCGCAGACGCCAAAGTCCTGACCGCGAAATTCTCAAAATTTCTCACTCCTGACCTCAGTAGAAGAATGAAAATAAAAATTTCCAGTCCTGACCGGGCACTCGAGTAGACTACAACAAGTACCCGCTAGTTTATCAGTCCTGACCGCGAAATTCTCAAAATTTCCCACTCCTGACCTCGGTAGAAGAATGAAAATAAAAAGTTCCAGTCCTGACCGGGAGATTCGAGTAGAATACAACAAGTACCCGTTAGTTTATCAGTCCTGACCGCGAAATTTTCAAAATTTCCCACTCCTGACCTCGGTAGAAGAATGAAAATAAAAAGTTCCAGTCCTGACCGGGAGATTCGAGTAGAATACAACAAGTACCCGCTAGTTTAACAGTCCTGACCGCGAAATTCACAAAATTTCTCACTCCTGACCGCGGTAGAATAATGAAAATTAAAATTTCCAGTCCTGACCGGGAGATTCGAGTAGAATACAACAAGTACCCGATAGTTTACCAGTCCTGACGGCGAAATACCCAAAATTTCCAACTCCTGACCTCGGTAGAAGAATGAAAATAAAATTTCCAGTCCTGACCGGGAGATTCGGATAGTATACAACAAGTACCCGCTAGTTTACCAGTCCTGACCGCGAAATTCTCAAAATTTCCAACTCCTGACCTCGGTAGAAGAAGGAAAAAAAAAAAAAAAAAAAAAAAAATTTCCAGTCTTGACCGGGAGATTCGAGTAGTATAAAACAAGTACCCGCTAGTTTACCAGTCCTGACCGCGAAATTCTCAAAATTTCCCACTCCTGACCTCGGTAGAAGAATGAAAATAAAAATTTCCAGTCCTGACCGGGAGAATCGAGTAGAATACAAAAAGTACCCGCTAGTTTACCAGTCCTGACCGCGAAATTCACAAAATTTCCCACTCCTGACCGCGGTAGAAGAATGAAAATAAAAATATCCAGTCCTGACCGGGAGATTCTATTAGTATACGACAAGTACCCGCTAGTTTATCAGTCCTGACCGCGAAATTCTCAAAATTTCCCACTCCTGACCTCGGTAGAAGAATGAAAATAAAAAGATCCAGTCCTGACCGGGAGATTCGAGTAGAATACAACAAGTACCTGCTAGTTTAACAGTCCTGACCGCGAAATTCTCAAAATTTCCAACTCCTGACCTCGGTAGAAGAAGGAAAATAAAAATTTCCAGTCCTGACCGGGAGATTCGAGTAGTAGTATAAAACAAGTACCCGCTAGTTTACCAGTCCTGACCGCGAAATTCTCAAAATTTTCCCACTCCTCAGGTTAGGTTAGGTTAGGTTAGGTTAGGTTAGGTTAGGTTAGGTTAGGTTAGGTTAGGTTAGGTTAGGTTAGGTTGGAGTCGGCCAGAGACTATCTCCCACTAAACATCGATTTAGTGGGAGAAAATTTGAAAACCGGTTTTTTCGGCGTTTTACGCCATGGGTAGTCATTTGAAACCCACTTGTGTAAAAAGTGATGTTTAGTGAGTTATATACTATGTGGATTTTACCCGGGAAGGTTGTTAATATTAAATATTAACAATAAATTGTCGTCCGGCTCCACTCCTCCTGGGGAATCCATGTGGCATCTGACGTGGCAGTGAAATTTTTGCCGTGAGTGGAAAATATTCAAAGGAGTTCCTTTCCATTAAGTGCGAGGGTGTTTTTAAATCGTTTATGATGAATATTTTTGTGGAATTGTGCTCGGAGTTATTATAATTAAGTATTAAACATATGATAGCTCTGTCTCTCTCACACTCCTGGAGGACGACATTTGCTGACAGCAGGCTCATATGTAGATTGTCGTGGTTATCATAGGTCATAGTGTAATTTAGCAAGCAATATTAGATAATTAGTGATGCCCTATGTGGATTATATGGCTTAATTAACATTAAATTGTTGATATTCATTCTCGGTGCAGTAGTGAGTGTAGCTGCGCGGTGCACACCTTTTTCTTTTACTGCGCAGTGCGCGAGCGCTCAACTCTGGGATGGTACTCCTGTTCCGACTATTACTCGTGGACACGTGGTGTGCGCGGTAAATCGTTTTGGAGATATGCGCAACGCGCGCGTGTGCAAAAGTGGGTTGGTACACTTGTACGTGTGCTGGTTGCACTTGCTCTGGAATTATTACACCTTAGAGTGATATTGTTAACATCAGTATTAATCTCATTACTGTTATTTATAATAGTGGAGAGCTCCTTGTACAGTTATTATTAATAGAATTATTATGGAAAGTTGCAGTTATTATTCACATACTGATAGTGTGATGAGAATGTGATAATAACACATCATTTGACGTTTATGACATTTATTTATTATAATTTACTTTAGTATTTATTAGACTGTAGCTTATATTATGTTAAATTTCAGATACATAATATTTTTGTACGGTAAATGTGCTTGCACATAGGAACCTGAGAGTACTGGATGACTGATGCAAATCATTTGGAAATTGTCTCAAGTGGTTTGCTGTGAGAGTAGACATTAGCTGACAACGGAAAGGCATCGCATACGTTTATTTTTAAACGTTTATATGATGATGTTCTCATCCCGCAGCTGAACATCGTAAGGATCTTTCAACGGAGATGCGACGCATCCTCTAGTAGAACAAGGAACCCTGCAGAGAAGAGAGTTGTGTGTGGTGAGCTGCGTATGATTAATGCATACGCTAGCATTTCACTGCTGTCATAGCTTCATAGCTCCATAAATCATCTGCAGTGTGGAGTCAGGAATGATAATAACATTATAAGACATTGGTAGCTGATCAGCGAGTGTGTCTACAGCTGTTCATATAGGATTTCTCATCTAGTATTCCTCCGTTTGTTTTCGGTTTATACTTCTGTTGGTTATTAATTTAACTGCATTAATGGACGTTATAAAAATATATAATGATGCTACCTGGATTATATTATCCAAGGTTGATAGATATTTCGGTGTTTACTACTGCTACATAAGAATTATATTGATACAAGTAATCTTTACAGTTAGTTAACTATATGACATAAAGAAATATTAATAATAAGATATTAGTTGGTGCTTCGATAAGTTCGTTTAAACGGTATGTGTTAAATACTGAGTAGCTGAATAGTTGCTCGATTTAATGGGATGGTCTATGCTTCTGAAATGAAGCTGAATATTAAGTGGAAATTACATATTAAGTTTGTAAATAATTAATAATTATTAATAGACTCATACAATATTAACTTACCTAATGCTAAGCACAGATATTCGAACTAATGTGAATAATTCTGTATAATTATATGTGGTTGACATATTTGTCAAGTAATTTACAGAAGTCTTATAATAATGAGTATAAGACGTTAAATTCTTTCATATATTACAGTATAAGTATAGTAATCGTATTATTAAAAATGACAATGATCGAAAATCTCATGATGTGAGTGAAATTAATATCTATTAGAGAATTTGATTGCTCTCTTTCTTCTTAATAAGAGAACGCAATATAAACATAATTGGATGATAACTAATACTATTAAGTTGATATTGTTAGCTTATAAGATTTTATATTACTTATAAAAATAAAACTTAACGGTTTAGGTATGTTAATTTATATTAACATTTAGATACACTAGAAGTAACGCTTTAATACTAAAGTATAGATTTTCGAATTAATGTGTTAACTCTGTATAGTTATATGTTATTGACATATTTGTCAAGTAATTCACAGAAGTATTAATTGGGAGTGTACTATTAAGCTGATATTGTTTGCTTATAAAAATTTTATATTACTTATAAAATTTAACGGTATAGGTATGTTAATTTATATTAACATTTAGAATACTGATGATACGCTAAGAAGTAACGCTCTAATGTTAAAGTACAGATATTTGTATTATGCGATTAACTCTATGTAATCATATGCGTTTGACATATTGTTAAGTAATTTATAGAAGTACTATAAATATGAGTATAAGACGTTAAATTCTTTCACAGATTAGAGTATATGTATAGTAATAGTATCGTTTTATGATTGAAAATCTCATGATGTGAGCGAAATAATATCTATTAGAGAATTGATTGAAGAATCTTTCTCTCTATGTATTATAGTATTAGACTAGAGTAAGTTAGTTGTATATTACTAAATTGTGTGGTTATTGAATGTAACATTATTGTCTAAAATAACGCGGTCTAATTAATTATATTTAATGCTAGATACGCGCTATAGGAATTATATTGCTATGGAATGTCAGTTGACAGTTCCTCCTTGAGTGAATGTATGTATGCATGGTTTGTGGATGCTCCCAAATATGTTAAATTATCAACGCTATTGTTGTTGATGTTATATGCGGTCATCTGGATTACCAATGTAAAATTGGCCTCAAACTTGCGACGGGGTGAGCTGCAATAAGACGTTCTCATTATTGAGGTTATATTGTAGTATGGATTAAATAATCAAACACTGGTACATTATATATAAAAAGTATGTCTTTATTCTATCAAATCTTGATTTGTAAACACTGATTAGATTGTTTTTAACTTCCTATATGCAGATAATTGCATAAACGGAATAGGTGGTCAGTAGTTGATTTTTATAATTATTGACTGTCCTCAGTTATGTGGCTCACTTTCCTCGCTTTTTGAGTGACTGCGGTGTGTATGAAGTATATGCTGAGTGTTTATTTACTGCTAAAATGCGGAAATTATGCGTGGATTATAATCGATATATCGAATGTGTATAAACATTATGATACTTACGTTTGGTATGTTATATCCTTACGGAGAGTTTTTGAATGTCTGTCGGATGATCATTTGTTATTAACTATGTTAAATGAGTGGCTGGTAATTGATTATTCAATATATCAGTCTGCACGTGGTGCTTGAAAATGACAGGTGGACTAAGACTAACGGTAGTCTAGATGCGAAACTACATCTACAAGATTTCCCCAGGAATGAGTCTCTAGAGGGAAGCAAGTTCCGTACACATGAAACTATGTAATCACACGCACGTTGTAATATCGCTGTTCTCTAAGATGAATTAGTTTAAACAATACGTAATATTAATTAGATAAGTGGCACGACTGTACCATAAACATATGTTTGTGATAGTCAGATACTATTATTATTAGTAAAATCAGTATATTATAGTAGTCTAAGATATAAAACTTACCGGAACTAAATATCTTATCTAGAAGGTAAATTAAGGTAGTTAGAGAGGTAAAAAGTGTGCTGTGGTGTTCACCAATCAGAGCGCTCTCTGAAACTGAAGAGCAGTGGTGCAAGTTAAACTCGATGCGCAGTAGATTTACGAGCGTTATAGAGGATGCGCATTGGGTGGGTCCACACTCGGTTATCCCCCTCTACCCTATCATAGGGTTAGAAACTGTCTTGTGCTGCGCAGTAAATTCCCGATGTTATCATTGGATGCGCGTTGCGTGCAAGCGTATTTAGAGGTCCCTCTCTATCACCTCAACATAAGGTTGTAATATCGCTTGTCTTTAGACGAATTAGTGTAAGATAATATGCATTATTAATTAGATAAGTTACATGACTGTAGCATAAGTACATGTTTTTGTTAGTTAGACACTAGTATAATTAGGTAAATTATTGTGCAAGTTAACTCGATGCGCAGTAGACTTACGTGTGTGGTGGGGGATGCGCATTGGGTGGGTCTACATCCGATGGTCCCCCCCCACCTTATTATAGAGATAGAAACTGCCTCTGTTGCGCAGTATTCATCTGGCGTTAACAGTTGATGCGCGCTTCGTGCAGGCGTACTTAGAGGTTTCTCTATTACCGCAACGTAAGGAGGTTTGTCACCTTTATGTAGAAAACCAAGCATTGTAGTTACTGTAACATCGTTGCGTGTATTTGGAGCGCGTCTTCGGTGGATTCGTTCCTTTCCCCGATTAGTTTGCGTTAAGATAACTAGGAACTAGGAGACGGATACTCCGATATTAAACCATCTCTAATGGATTATGGAACGAAATAATAGAAAAAACTTACCTCCTCAGGGTGGTCGGATCCCCAGAGGGCGGCGAGGAGAGGGTCTAGTCCCTGCCCAATCCTTGTCGAAATCCGGCGTAGGGCTAAGCAATCAAGCGTTAGTAGTGAATAGGACAATTAAGGACGAAGCTGACAGCAACATAGAAGGTAGTAGGCGGATGTCTGATAGCAGTCATTATTCTTCATCAAGTGAAACGGATTATGATTATGAATTTGACTCTGACTCCTCAAATCTACCATGGAGCTATAAAGGTGATCAACAGTACGCAAGAGAAGTTAAACAGTGGTCCACAGTTAGGCTTGGTTCGTTTGCTCAAAACTTGCTCTCGTTTACGGTGGACACTGTGAAAAGTTCTGAAGAGAATCGAGATATATTTCCTAAAGAAACTATAAATAAAGCTAGAGTAGTAATATCTGCACTTGCTTCGCGTGCATGTAAATTTGAAGGTGAGGTTAAAGGTTTGCGGAAAACCAATGCGAAGCTGCAGAAGCGGCTCATGTCTGTGGAAACGGATATCGAGAATGTGAAAAAGCATTTACAAGCGATGGATAAGGACGGATTTAAATCAGAAACTAACTCTGAGAAAATGTTAAAAAATGAAGATGAAGACTGTAGTCAAATAGCAGTGGTAAATAGTGAACAGTTAGAAGTAAAGCTTGCTGATCTCATAGCATCAAGAATTGACTCTGCTTTATCAGATCTATCAAAGAAGATTCCGTTACTCATCGAAAAAGAGATACGGAAGATTAGCGGAAAAGATAAAGTAATTGAGCATTCATGTGTTAATGCGCCGTTAGATCGTATGAATGCATTGTGCGAAAGGGAATTAAAGCGGAGTATTTCAGACCCCCTCCCTGCAAACTTGCAATTAGATGACTCGCGTTCGTTTCCTTTTCTTCCAGAGAGGACACACAATGGTAACACAGGACTTAGATCCTCTACACCCCGTAAGAGGAAGGTTGTACGCCCTCCTCTCCCTCCCCGTCTTACTCCAATGCGTGTAGTGGATGGGGACGAGAAATTGTTGAAGCGATTTAAAGAGGAAGCGATTTTACTTAAAATAGGAAAGGATAGTAAATTAAATTATAAAACGTTGATATTAGAGCTAAAAAGTCAGATTAATTTACAGACGGATATAGGCATTAAAGCCTTGCGTATACGTAGTGCTGCTTCGGGCGGTAGCCTATTTTTGATTTCTGGCCAAGACGCGGCGAAAAAAGCGGACTTGCTGGCGGAACAAATGAATAAGTTGTTCGAGAAACACAATGGCGATGTAAGAATAATACGTCCACGTAAGAAGATGGAAGTAATTATTAGCGGCAACAGTGAATATATTGATGAGAACGAAGTGATTCTGGCTGTAGCAGCCATTGGAAATTGTAAAACGGAAGACGTATATGTGCGTAATTTTAGTAGAAAATCGTATAGTCGCTGGTCTATGCGAGTGATATGCCCGATTGCGATAGGCTTAGCGATTTGCAAAATAGGTCGATTACAGATAGGGTGGACGGGAGCTTTCGCTAGACCTTTCGTCTCACCAATTTTGCGATGCTTACGTTGTCTCCGAACGGGACATACACGTGCTCGATGTAAAGATGAAGCGGATCGTAGTTTCCGTTGTTTTAGTTGTGGCAATACCGAACACATATCTGCAGAGTGTAGGAATGCGTTGAGGTGCCCACTTTGTATGGATACTGCGGAGAAGTCCAACCATCGTTTGGGCGATCCATCTTGTATTTGTCCGTCGTTTTCTATTCTTAAAGGGTCGATGGTCCAAGTTGACCGTGGGACATTTAGAGGAAATAGTTTACACGAGTTAGACACAGTAGAAACTAACGTTAACGCATGTTGTGACTCGAGTAGTAATAGTATTTCTGTATCGATACAGAAACCAGAGAGAGTCAACGAAATTAGAGTAGTAGACGGATAATAGAAATTCGTCTTATTCCCTTCTCTTTCCTTCCTTTCCCTTCCTTTATCCTTTATCCTTTCCTTTATTATTATTATATTATATTATTTTATTTTTCCCCTTTCCCCTTATTACTATTATTATTATTATTATTATTATTATTATTATTATTATTCCTTTCCCCCTCCTCCCCCTCTTCCTATAGAGTGGAACCCCGTCATAATGGAGACGAATGGGAGTTTTCTCATTCTGACCATATATGGCGGGCAGGGCATTCTAGCATTGCACCGTGGCGCTAGAATGTCCTCTCTTACTGTTTGTCGCGACCAGAGTTTTGCCATACTCGGTCAATTATAACGTAGAAACTTATAGGATGTGCGGTTTTGCGCAGACGCGCGTGTGGTGGCTCCCCTGGATGTAATGCGAGAGCGGTTCCCGGGGGAGTCACCCAGTCGCGGTCAGGATGCCACCGGTGTGGTTTAGCGGGTAGTCAGGTCTGGATGGATGCACCCAGCCTGGAGTCCCGCACTACCCGGAACCCTCTCTCTTTGAGAGGGGGCGAAGGGTGTCCGTAAAGATTGGATTCCACATCGTCAAAAAAAAAAAAAAAAAAAAAAAAAAAAAAAAAAAAAAAAAAGGTTAGGTTAGGTTAGGTTAGGTTAGGTTAGGTTAGGTTAGGTTAGGTTAGGTTAGGTTAGGTTAGGTTAGGTTAGGTTAGGTTAGGTTAGGTTCTTCTCTGACGCAGACCGCCTTGACGTGGCGGAGAAGCTTATACTTCCGGATTCCGATGAAATTATCCCGGGGGCGAAAATGCCTCTCGGGATGCTTTCGGTGGATGAAGGTTGTTAAACTAAGAGTCTGCATTGCACTTCCCTCCCCGGAAGGGGAGGATGGGAGGCTCCGCTCCTTCCGGGCACTCTGGCCCAAAGCGGATACGGGAAGGAAAACCCGGAAACCAAACCCGGCATTTCGGAAGTCGTTGACGGGTGGGAGAACACCCAGTTCCTCTTCTCTCTTCTTTAGATTTCTTTTTGTCGTAGAAATCATCGTAGCTTGTCCTATTTTATTTTATTTTATTTTATTTTGTTTTATTTTATTTCATCATGTTTTATTTTATTTTCGTTTACCCCTTCCCTAATTTTGTTTTTTCATTTATTTTATCTCATCTTATTTTATTTTATCTCATCTTATTTTATTTTATTTTACTTTATTTTATTTTATTTCGTTATAATTGTGAATTTCGGCTTTTGTATTTGCATGGTAGAAAATCATATCGATTTTATCCGGTGACGTCACGTTACAATAACAGGAATTAAAATTTCTAATATTATATTATTTCAATGTTTATGTCGTTGATAAATTCCATTGCAATCGCCGCGTCATGTCCGGGCGACGGCGTGTTTATATCTGGTCGTGACGTCACCGGGAAATAATCGATATTTCAATTATTCATTTTAATTTCTTTTATTTTATTTATTTCATAATTTTGTTCACCTTAATTAATTAATTCGTCTCGCATGGATGTATTATTGCTGTATTGAATGGTGGTTAATGTAGAGTGGCTGTAATGTATTTTATATTCCCATATATTATTTCGTTAAAATCATTTTATTTTATTGTATTTCTTTCACTCGCAAATAGTATTATTTCGAGCTTGTTATTGTCTCTCCCGCCGCGTCATTGCCGCGGCATGTGTTTACTTGCCCCGGGCGCTGTGACGTCGGGGCGCGTGACGTCACGATAGTATTTTTGAATTTCTGAACCTCGTGACGTCACACCGAAATTGATAATTTTAGTAATTATATTTCTTTACATATTATTGCACCATATTGTTAAACATGCTTTATGACGTCACGGCGAACATTAATTACATTGTTTATGCCTCCTCATTTTGCCCCATCCCAGTTTTCAGTTGGTGTAGTGCATTCATAATTTCACCCATTATTTCGATAAAATCACTTCATTTATTTTATTTTTATTTCATTTTTACTTACGTATAGCGGTATTTGACCATTATTGTTTCGTTTCTTGTTGTGTCATTGCTACGCGCTGCATGTATTTACTTAGCCCCGGGCGCGGTGACGTCGAGGCGCGTGACGTCACGATAGTATTTCAATTTCGAGACATCGTGACGTCACGCTGAAATCGATTCTATACTTTTCCGTATATTACTGCATATTATTGCACGGCATATTTTTACATATTATTACATATTATTTCACAACGTGGTTAGACATGTTTTATGACGTCACGGCGAACATTAATCACATTATATTTTTGCCCCATATAATTTCATTGTGTGTATGCGCGCGTGGATGTGCATATGTGTGGGGTGTGTATGTATATGTTGTTGCTTATACTTGCTGGAGTACTGGGTGTTGTTTCCCATGTAGTAGACTCTCTTCCTCTTTCAATGCATTTTCTTTAAATGCGTTTCTTTCCCTCATGAACCTTCCTTCCAAAATTCATATTTCCTTCTGCCCCCCCCCTCCCCCCCCACTATGGTGAACTGTGGGTTGCATCCGAGGAATGCGAATGTTTGCATGATGGTGGAGGTGTTCGGGACGGGCGTTTTGGAGGCCACGAGGCAGGCGCATACTGGCGCAGTAATTCTTGGTGCCGGTCGGAGGAATCGGAGTCGATCGAGATGTCATGGTCACGTCTTTAAAGGCGGGTGAACGCCCGTTGAGTCGGGGCGGGGGCTATCGATTACGGCCCTCAAGCCATGGCACCTTGACCGAATGACGGGAAATTTGACCGACGCCTCGGACGGCCAACGCACAAGGGGGAGGGAGCACCGGTTCCCGAACCCTTTATGGTCGGGGTCTTTTGCCACTTTCCCCAAAGAAAGTGGGTACCCCTGGTCGGCTTACGAGCACGGGTAACCCGGGCAGGTAGTTTACTCAGCCAGATGGCACAGCCTTGGTTAGGGGTGATGCCTTCCCCTCATAATTCCGAAGGCATTCAGCATGGCGGGCAGGGGCGATGCGGGTGACGGGGATAAGAGTACGGGGCAACCTGGCACCCCCGAGGTCGTGATCGTCGCGGCGAAGGGTCCGCCTTCCCCTCGCTAAATAAAAAAAGCGGAGGCGGGGACACGGGTTAGGAGTCGGCGTTGCACGTCGGCGGCAGGGGGCCTGCCCACCCTTGAATAAAAAATCGTAGGCAGAACGGGCGCAGCAGTATCTTACGATGAAGATACCCTGCGCGAATCGCTCCCACGTGGGAGTCGAAGATTGACCCTAAAATGAGGGCCCCGGGTATGACAAGGCCCACCATGTCGTGGACGCGGCATGATGGGGAAGAGGGTTAGTGCCTCACCCTCCGGAAATTCGGAGACACGCTAAATTCGAGTCATTTGCTTCGAGCCACGGATGCCCATCGGGGCGCGGTGATGTCAAGTGACGGGTCATTGACCCCGAGGCTGACATCGCCAGCAACAGGAGTCTGCATTCCTCCTCGTATAAAAAGGCGGATGCAGGGACACGGGTAGGGGCGGATTAGGACGACGGACTTAGTCCCGACTCTGATATCCGACCAACAGGGGTGCGCCTTCCCCCTCGTATAAAAACGCGGAGGCGTACGGGGCTTTTGGTGCATTTACATTGAATCGCCAAAGCAATTTCGCCCCCTTCCATAGGGGTTCCGGGTAGATAACTCGCCTCTGCGGCGAAAGCGAGAGGCGAGCAGAGGGGTGGTGGCTAACCCTCCGGATAAACGAAGCACGCTTAAATCGAGTCACTTGCCTCGAGTCACGGATGCCCACCGGGGCGCGGTGATGTCAGGTGACGGGTCGTTGACCCCGAGGCTGACATCGCCAGCAACAGGAGTCTGCATTCCTCCTCGTATAAAAAGGCGGATGCAGGGACACGGGTAGGGGCGGATTAGGACGACGGACTTTGTCCCGACTCTGATATCCGACCAACAGGGGTGCGCCTTCCCCCTCGTATAAAAACGCGGAGGCGTACGGTGCTATTGGTGCATTTACATTGAATCACCAAAGCAATTTCGCCCCCTCCTATAGGGGTTCCGGGTAGATTACCCATCTCTGCGGCGAAAGCGGGAGACGGGCTGAGGAGTGGTGTCTCATCCTCCGGAAAATCGGAGACACGTTTATCTCGAGTCACGGATGCCGTCGAGTGGCGCGGTGATGTCAAGTGACGGGTCGCTGACCCCGAGGTTGACATCGTCAGCAACAGGAGTCTGCATTCCTCCTCGTATAAAAAGGCGGATGCAGGGACACGGGTAGGGCCGGACGGATAAGATGGAGCTTGCTCCAGATTTGAAATCCGACAAACAGGGGTGCGCCTTCCCCCTCGTATAAAAACGCGGAGGCGTACGGTGCTATTGGTGCATTTACATTGAATCACCAAAGCAATTTCGCCCCCTCCTATAGGGGTTCCGGGTAGATTACCCATCTCTGCGGCGAAAGCGGGAGATGGGCAGAGGAGTGGTGTCTCATCCTCCGGAAAATCGGAGACACGCTTATCTCGAGTCACGGATGCCGCCGTGCGGCGCGGTGATGTCAAGTGACGGGTCGTCTACGACCCCGAGGTTGACATCGCCAGCAACAGGAGTCTGCATTCCTCCTCGTATAAAAAGGCGGATGCAGGGACACGGGTAGGGCCGGACGGATAAGATGGAGCTTGCTCCAGATTTGAAACCCGGCAAACAGGGGTGCACCTTCCCCCTCGTATAAAAACGCGGAGGTGTCGGGTGTCGTGGATGTATCCGAATGAGGAGCACCAGGCACAAATTCGCCCCCTCCGTTGGGGGATTCGGGTAGGATAGCCACCTTTGCGGAGGTGAGACAAGGGGTAGTGCCTCACCCTTTATGAAAGCGGAGGTACATTATACTCGAGTCACGGATGCCACCGGAAGTGGCGCGATCATGTCAAGTGACGGGCTGGCAGCCCCGAGGCTGACATATCGCAACAGGAGTCTGCATTCCTCCTCGTATAAAAAGGCGGATGCAGGGACACGGGTAGGGCCGGACGAATAAGATGGAGCTTGCTCCAGATTTGAAACCCGGCAAACAGGAGTCTGCATTCCTCCTCGTATAAAAAGGCGGATGCAGGGACACGGGTAGGGGCGGATTAGGACGACGGAACCTCACTCGTGTAGGTTTCCCGAATCTAATATCCGACCAACAGGGGTGCTCCTTTCCCCCTCGTATAAAAACGCGGAAGGTGTCGGTACCGCAGGTGCATTCGGAATGGAATCACCAGCGGCTTAAATGGCGTGGCTTGACCGGTAGGGGAGCACGTGTCCGGACCGAGCGGTTCTGCCGTTCAAACGCTAGGGGAATGCGTCGCCCCTAGTAGTAAGCGTGCAGATACTTCAACCCTCTTTGCCGGGGTTGTGGGCCCCCTTCGGGGGGAGCTCGGATCGGAAGGCGACTCTCCCGCCAACACAGGCGTCCGTCTAGCGGGGGCAAGCCCCACCCCACTATAAAACAAGCGAGGGCCCACGCGCTGGGGCTGTCCGGTGAGCACATTCAAGGTGCCCGGACCGCATGGACAAAATTCGCTCCTGGCAGAGAGGAGCATGAGATGGGACGGAGTTTCCGAAAGGTCCTCCGTTTTTCGCTCCCCTAAGAGGGAGGCACTCCCCCGTCGTCTCGCCACCTTGTCGTGGTGGGGGAGCTCCCCTCCCAATCGGGAGGGGTCTAAGAGCGAGACTAGAGGAAGGAAAACCTCGATAAAAAACCCGGTCTGGACAGCCCGTTAGCCTCTGGACGGCGTGTCCTAAGGGAAGGAAAACCCCGACAGAAAACCAACTCTTTGATTTTTATGAATATGGAACGCAAAGAGAAGAAACGTACCGGCCCAGGGGTTTCGGACCCCCAGGGCCCGGCGGGTGCGGGGAGTACTGTCCCGGCTCCTCCCCCGTCGTCATCCAGCGTCGGGCTACCCCCAGGGTCTCGGGAGAGCCCTGGGGGAGAATTGGCTATCTCCCTGATGGCCAAGGGTCTAGCGAAGGCCCTTTCCGCCGATCGGCGGAGTTCTGGCGGCTCCGAGCGCAAGAGCCCGGAGTCGGATTCTGGGGCGCAGGCACGTCCAGCGCCTGCCACCCCAGGTCCATCGACGTCGAGGGCAGCGGACGGGGATGCTGTTTTTAAGCGCCCCGGTCCGCTGTCCTCGAAGAAGAAGAAGGTGAGGCCCGTGGAGGCCATGGACCTCACCGGGGAGGACGATTCGTCCGACGATGTGTCGGGGAGCGACGGCGATTTGACGCCGTTCTCCGACATGTCGTCGGATACGAATCGCGCGCTCGGCGCGAAGAAGAGGGGGCGTGGCCGCCCTGCCACCACCGGCGAGTGGGTCGGGGTGGAGGCGGTGCGCCAAGAACTCGCGCTCCTCAAGAAGGAGCACGAGCGGGTGTTGGCGGAGCGGGATGTCCTCGCGGGTCGGTTCGAGGTAGACTTCGGACAGACCGCGGGGAAGATCCCCTCCGCCAGCGATGTGAGGGAGGGACTCGCCGATGAAACGGTCGACTCCCTCCTCAACATCGTGCTCGAGGAGATGGAGGCCGTGGAGCGTGTCGCGGAGCGCTCGGGGTCCTTGAAGGGCACCTTCAAGGGAAGGCTCCGGGCTGCTTCGCGGCGCGCGGTCGCGGCCTCCCAGCTCCTCTTTACTCGCGCGATTACTCGCGTGAGGGAGGAGGGGGGGGCCTGCGACCTCGAGCGGGCTCGACGCGAGCTACAAGCCGCGAAGAGTTTGCTCGAGGAGTCGCAAGAGAAGGTGCGGCGTCTGGAGGGGGAGGTGGAGGTCCTGAAGGCCAAGGAGACCCTTCGGGCCTCTGGGGCGGGAAGGGCCTCGCCTCCCCCCCGTCGTCGTTCCTCCTCGTATTACGGTGCGGAGGTCGAGGGTGTGCCGATGGAGGTGGAGGACTCGCCCGTGAGGGTTGACCCTCTGGAGAGGCGGGCCTCTGCCTCCATCGTCGGGGACCTCGCGACGGAACCCGATCCGTCTCTCGACCTAGTCGAGAGGATCGTGGGTCGGGTCCTCGCGAGATTGAGTCCCCGAAGGGAGACTCCGGACCAGCCCCCTGCCCCTTCACGACCCCCCCCCGAGTCTGGGGGGGAGAAGTGGAGCAAGGTGGTGGGGCGTCGGGCCCGGAAGAAGAAGGAGGCGAAGGCCTCGGAGAAGGAGGTTCCTCCTCCTGCTGCTCCCACACCTGGGAGCAGGAAGAGGAGGAAAAAGAAGAAGAAGAAGGGCCCCAAACAGCGGGGTGCTGGAGGGGAGCCTAGTAATAAGGCTCCCCCCCAGAAGAAGAAGGCCAAGGCCCCCATCGGGGTGGTCCGCGAGCCGAGGTCGGGAGCGGTCCTCGTGACCGCCGACCCGGCTAAGGGGATCACCATGGCGGGGGCCATGAAGGCGGTGAGGCCGGCCGCGATGGAGTACATCGTGGCCAAAGGGGGACTAGGGATCTCCATAAAGAGGGCCCAGGCGGGGGGCACCCTAATCCAGATACCTGGAGGGGATGGCCACCGCCTGGCCGACGAGCTTGCCGCAGTAATGCGGGAAGCGGCGTCGAAAGTGCCGGGTGTCGGGGTCCGTCGGCCCCTGAAGCGCGCAGAGTTGCGCCTCCAGGGGCTGGATGACTCCGTCACCCGCGAAGAGGTGGTTGGCGCCGTCACGGGGGCGACGGACTGCCGCGCGGAGGACCTGACCGTGGGAGAAATTAGATTTCTCCCATATCGGTTGGGCTCCGTGTGGCTGCGTTGCCCCGTGGCGGTGTCCAACAAGTTGTTGGAGGGCGGTAGGCTCCGCATCGGGTGGGCCATGGCGACGGTGAAACCGCTGCCGGCCCGCCGGATGCGGTGCTACCGGTGCCTGGAGGTGGGGCACGGGAGAGCGGGGTGTAATGGCCCCGATCGGAGCGGTCGCTGCCATAGGTGCGGCGACTGCTCCCATCGATCGCAGCAGTGTTCGGCGGGGATGCCGAAGTGTCCGCTTTGCGCGGACTTTGGCATCCCTGCCGGACACTCGCTGGGGGCGGCCGCCTGCGTTCCCAGCGGGCGAGTCGCCCAACGGCGGAAATTGGCCGCTGAAGCGGCCAATGCGAAGGCGAGGGACAAGGGGGGTGCGCGATCCGGAGGTGCGGATGCGACCTCAGCCGT
This sequence comes from Camponotus vicinus, assembly GCF_025532165.1. NCBI lineage: Eukaryota > Metazoa > Arthropoda > Insecta > Hymenoptera > Formicidae > Camponotus > Camponotus vicinus. The sequence continues at coordinate 23,087 of NW_028141979.1, read as the reverse complement.
CCCTGGTGGGGGGAGTAAGGGGGGCCCGCGTAGGGCGAAACCCCCCGAAACCCCCGCCCCAGCAGGGCCCGCGGAGGGGGAGCGGGGGACCAGTCCGGTAGAGGACGAGGGTCCCCTCTCCCGCGCTTCGGAAAAGGGCTCCACCGAGGGTGGGGGAGACCGTCCGGCCAAGTCCTCATTGAAGAGGACGGCCTCGGATCGGTCTCCTGCCATCCAGCGGCGGACGGAGGATAGGAGGGACGATGATGGGAAGGAGAAGGAGGAGTCACCTCCACCCCCCCCTCCTGTGATGAAGAAGAGGAGGGACCGGAGAGGGCGATTCAAAACACGTTGAATCGCCTTCTCCGCTCCCTCCAGAGTGGATAGCGGGGCACCGGAGCCCCGCGGAGAGGGGGCCTTAAATGGCCCGGGCCAATTGCTCGCCCCCAGGGTTATGTGAAAAACAGGTACCTGGGGGATCACGAGCGCCTTGCGCAGCAAGTGATGGCTGAGTGACAGGGGTTTTAGTTGGTATACCCGACATTGCACTCCTTGGAAGAGGGACTAGCTCTCTTCCAAGGGTCGGGGAGTCCAACACTACCCTCCAACGCGCCGGAGCGTTGGGGGGTGTGCGTAATGCATTTCCCCTGTCAATAAACAAAAAAAAAAAAAAAAAAAAAAAAAAGGTTAGGTTAGGTTAGGTTTGGGCCTCTCCGCGGTGTGCCACCTTGTCGTGGTGGAGGGGCTCCCATTCTCTTCGGAGAATGGGTCTAAGAGCACACCATTGCACTTCCTCGCTTCCCGCCTGTTGGCGGGAGTGGGAAGAGGTTTTCTGTGGCCTTGGGCGTATGGCCCATCACGGATAGGGGATGGCAAACCCTGACTTCAAATGCCCGGCCCACCGAGTGCCGTTAAGGGCGGGAGAACGCCCTGACTCATTTCTTTCTACTCTCTTACTATTCTGTCTTCTGCTGATCCCTTCAACCTTATTACCTTCTTCCCTTCTAATTCCTGAGCTATGGATGAATGTTAAGCATTAGCGGGTGCTCCCGCTGGGATGAGGGTGCTGAACAGTCGGTGCTCCGCTGTGAGGCGTCCCTCAGTGGGGAAGAATGGGTGCGGGTCGAGACCTCGCCCGAGGGACTGGTTCGGGTGACTTAGTCACCCAGCCGGGCCAGAGGCGAGACCACCTTGACCAATGACACCCATGGGGTATGTGAGTGTGTGTGTGTGTGTGTGTGTGTGTGTGCGTGTGGATGTGTGGGTGTGTGTGCGGGCGTGTGTGGGTGTGTGTGAGAGTATGCGCGCGGGAAGGAGCCGACTGACTGCCACGTGGCAGGTGCCTGTGAGGCGCAGTAGATGCTGATGCTGGATGAGGGAGCTGGCGTCGATCGGGGCACCATGGTCACGTCTTTAAAGGCGGGTGAACGCCCGTTGAGTTGGGGCGGGGGCTATCGAATACGGCCCTCAAGCTGTGGTGCTTCGATCGAATGTCGGTGAACTCATCCAGCATCTCGGGCGGTCAGGAGTGATGGTCCGGGGAAACCGTATCCCTGGATCATCGCGGACCGGGGGCTTCGCTGCCCTCCCCCATCCGAGGGCGGGTCCCCCTGGATGGCTTACACCCACGGGGAATCCGGGTAGGTAGTTTACTCAGCCAGATGGCAAAGTTTTGGTAAGGGGTGATGCCTTCCCCTTATAATTCCGAAGGCATTCAGCATATCGGGCAGGGGCGATGCGGGTGACGGGGATAGGAGTACAGGGAAACCTGGCCCCCCGAGGTCGACATCGTCACGGCGAAGGGTCCGCCTTCCCCTCGCTTAATAAAAAAAGCGGAGGCGGGGACACGGGTTAGGAGTCGGCGTTGCACGTCGGCGACAGGGGGCCTGCCCACCCCTGGATAAATAATCGCAGGCAGATCGGGCGTAGAGCATCTCACGATGGAGATGCCTTACGCAAATCGCTTCCACGTGGAAGCGAAGCGTGGCCCTATGATGGGGGCTTCGGGTAGGTCAAGGACCATTATGACGTGGATGCGTCATGGTGGGAAAGAGGGTTGTGCCTCACCCTCCGGAAATTCGGAGGCACACTTGCTTCGAGTCACGGTTGCCGTCGAGTGGCGCGGTGATGTCAAGTGACGGGTCACTGACCCCGAGGCTGACATCGCCAGCAACAGGAGTCTGCATTCCTCCTCGTATAAAAAGGCGGATGCAGGGACACGGGTAGGTGGCGACATTAGGGGAACGGAATTGCACCTCTACCTGTGGGATTTATTCCACTTGTAGAGTCCCGAACCCGGGATGCGTCAATAGAGGGTGCGCCTCCCCTCTTGTTAAAAAATTCGGAAGCGTACGGTGCTGATGGTGTATCTACATGAAGATCACCACAGCTTGTTCTCCCCTCGTTAGGGGTCCGGGTAGGGAACTCACCTTTGCGGCGAAAGCGGGAGGTGAACCGAGGGGTAGTGTCTCACCCTCCGGAAAACCGGAGACACACTTATCTCGAGTCACGGTTGCCGTCGAGTGGCGCGGTGATGTCAAGTGACGGGTCACTGACCCCGAGGCTGACATCACCAGCAACAGGAGTCTGCATTCCTCCTCGTATAAAAAGGCGGATGCAGGGACACGGGTAGGTGGCGACATTAGGGGAACGGAATTGCACCTCTACCTGTGGGATTTATCCCACTTGTAGAGTCCCGAACCCGGGATGCGTCAATAGAGGGTGCGCCTCCCCTCTTGTTAAAAAACTCGGAAGCGTACGGTGCTGATGGTGTATCTGCAAGAAGATCACCACAGCTTGTTCTCCCCTCGTTAGGGGTCCGGGTAGGGAACTCACCTTTGCGGCGAAAGCGGGAGGTGAACCGAGGGGTAGTGTCTCACCCTCCGGAAAACCGGAGACACACTTATCTCGAATCACGGTTGCCGTCGAGTGGCGCGGTGATGTCAAGTGACGGGTCATTGACCCCGAGGCTGACATCGCCAGCAACAGGAGTCTGCATTCCTCCTCGTATAAAAAGGCGGATGCAGGGACACGGGTAGGGGCGGATCAGGACGACGGACTTAGTCCCGACTCTAATATCCGACCAACAGGGGTGCGCCTTCCCCCTCGTATAAAAACGCGGAGGCGTCCGGTGTCTTTGGTGGATTCGCATGGAATCACCTAGGCATAATGCCCTCTCGATGAGGGCCCGCGTTATTCCCCGACCGTGGGGTCCCGGGTAGGATACATCTTGGCGGCGAAAGCGCAAGATGTCGAGGGGTGGTGCATCACCCTCCGGAAATTCGGATGCACACTTGTTTCGAGTCACGGTTGCCGTCGAGTGGCGCGGTGATGTCAAGTGACGGGTCACTGACCCCGAGGCTGACATCGCCAGCAACAGGAGTCTGCATTCCTCCTCGTATAAAAAGGCGGATGCAGGGACACGGGTAGGTGGCGACATTAGGGGAACGGAATTGCACCTCTACATGTGGGATTTATTCCACTTGTAGAGTCCCGAACCCGGGATGCGTCAATAGAGGGTGCGCCTCCCCTCTTGTTAAAAAATTCGGAAGCGTACGGTGCTGATGGTGTATCTGCATGAAGATCACCACAGCTTATATCTCCCCTTCGTCAGGGGTCCGGGTAGGAGACCCACCTTTGCGGCGAAAGCGGAAGGTGAGACGAGGGGTGGTGCATCTCCCTCCGGAAATCCGGATGCACACTTAATTCGAGTCACGGTTGCCGTCGAGTGGCGCGGTGATGTCAAGTGACGGGTCACTGACCCCGAGGCTGACATCGCCAGCAACAGGAGTCTGCATTCCTCCTCGTATAAAAAGGCGGATGCAGGGACACGGGTAGGGGCGGATTAGGACGACGGACTTAGTCCCGACTCTGATATCCGACCAACAGGGGTGCGTCTTCCCCCTCGTATAAAAACGCGGAGGCGTCCGGTGCCTTTTGGTGGATTCGCATGGAATCACCAAGGCATATTGCCCTCTCGTAGAGGGCCCGCGTTATCCCCCGACCATGGGGTCCCGGGTAGGATACATCTTGGCGGCGAAAGCGCAAGATGTCGAGGGGTGGTGCATCACCCTCCGGAAATCCGGATGCACGCTTAATTCGAGTCACGGATGCCGTCGAGAGGCGCGGTCATATCAGGTGACGGGTCGATCGACCTAGAGGCTGATATGGCCAGCAACAGGAGTCTGCATTCCTCCTCGTATAAAAAGGCGGATGCAGGGACACGGGTAGGGGCGGATTAGGACGACGGACTTAGTCCCGACTCTGATATCCGACCAACAGGGGTGCGCCTTCCCCCTCGTATAAAAACGCGGAGGCGTCCGGTGTCTTTGGTGGATTCGCATGGAATCACCTAGGCATATCGCCCTCTCGATGAGGGCCCGCGTTATCCCCCGACCGTGGGGTCCCGGGTAGGATACATCTTGGCGGCGAAAGCGCAAGATGTCGAGGGGTGGTGCATCACCCTCCGGAAATTCGGATGCACACTTGTTTCGAGTCACGGTTGCCGTCGAGTGGCGCGGTCATATCAGGTGACGGGTCCATAGACCTAGAGGCTGATATGGCCAGCAACAGGAGTCTGCATTCCTCCTCGTATAAAAAGGCGGATGCAGGGACACGGGTAGGGGCGGATTAGGACGACGGACTTAGTCCCGACTCTGATATCCGACCAACAGGGGTGCGCCTTCCCCCTCGTATAAAAACGCGGAGGCGTTCGGGGCCCTTGGTGTATTGGCATGAAATCACCAAGCGCAACTTCTCCCCTCCGATAGGGGTCCGGGTAGGTTTGGCGGTGCTCCAAGGGGTAAGGGTGATAGACGCACCCCTGCTGATCGTCCGACCTGTGTCCTGGGAATACCCGTTCACGGGCGGCGCTGCTTCCCTCTCGCCGGGGAAGGGTCCCTCCTGGCGGGTGTATTCACAGCTGGGAGGGGACAGTGGCGGGTGGGGGCCCCCCCCAACAGGAGTGTCCGTCGAGTAGGGAGTCCTCCTCCTCCCTTCTTTAAGGCACAACGGAGAGAGGCTAGCGGCACATGACTCCCTTCGGAGGCCTTCCAGTGATGAGAGAGTCCTCTGTGCCAACAATGGTGTGAGAGCCCTGGCGAGAGGGCTAAAACGGGAAGGGCCCTAGACTAAGTTGGGCTAGCGGGTCCCTTGACGAATTTAGGGACCCTATTTTTCCTCTCCGCGGTGTGCCACCTTGTCGTGGTGGAGGGGCTCCCATTCTCTTCGGAGAATGGGTCTAAGAGCACACCATTGCACTTCCTCGCTTCCCGCCTGATGGCGGGAGCGGGAAGAGGTTTTCTGTGGCCTTGGGCGTATGGCCCATCACGGATAGGGGATGGCAAACCCTGACTTCAAATGCCCGGCCCACCGAGTGCCGTTAAGGGCGGGAGAACGCCCTGACTCATTTCTTTCTACTCTCTTACTATTCTGTCTTCTGCTGATCCCTTCAACCTTATTACCTTCTTCCCTTCTAACTCCTGAGCTATGGATGAATGTTAAGCGTATAGCGGGTGCTCCCGCTGGGATGAGGGTGCTGAACAGTCGGTGCTCCGCTGTGAGGCGTCCCTCAGTGGGGAAGAATGGGTGCGGGTCGAGACCTCGCCCGAGGGACTGGTTCGGGTGACTTAGTCACCCAGCCGGGCCAGAGGCGAGACCACCTTGACCAATGACACCCATGGGGTATGTGAGTGTGTGTGTGTGTGTGTGTGTGCGTGTGGATGTGTGGGTGTGTGTGCGGGCGTGTGTGGGTGTGTGTGAGAGTATGCGCGCGGGAAGGAGTCGATTGACTGCCACGTGGCAGGCGCCTGTGAGGCGCAGTAGATGCTGATGCTGGATGAGGGAGCTGGCGTCGATCGGGGCACCATGGTCACGTCTTTAAAGGCGGGTGAACGCCCGTTGAGTTGGGGCGGGGGCTATCGAATACGGCCCTCAAGCTGTGGTGCTCCGATCGAATGTCGGTGAACTCATCCAGCATCTCGGGCGGTCAGGAGTGATGGCCCGGGGAAACCGTATCCCTGGATCATCGCGGACCGGGGGCTTCGCTGCCCTCCCCCATCCGAGGGCGGGTCCCCCTGGGTGGCTTACACCCACGGGGAATCCGGGTAGGTAGTTTACTCAGCCAGATGGCAAAGTTTTGGTAAGGGGTGATGCCTTCCCCTTATAATTCCGAAGGCATTCAGCATATCGGGCAGGGGCGATGCGGGTGACGGGGATAGGAGTACAGGGAAACCTGGCCCCCCGAGGTCGACATCGTCACGGCGAAGGGTCCGCCTTCCCCTCGCTTAATAAAAAAAGCGGAGGCGGGGACACGGGTTAGGAGTCGGCGTTGCACGTCGGCGACAGGGGGCCTGCCCACCCCTGGATAAATAATCGCAGGCAGATCGGGCGTAGAGCATCTCACGATGGAGATGCCTTACGCAAATCGCTTCCACGTGGAAGCGAAGCGTGGCCCTATGATGGGGGCTTCGGGTAGGTCAAGGACCATTATGACGTGGATGCGTCATGGTGGGAAAGAGGGTTGTGCCTCACCCTCCGGAAATTCGGAGGCACACTTGCTTCGAGTCACGGTTGCCGTCGAGTGGCGCGGCGATGTCAAGTGACGGGTCACTGACCCCGAGGCTGACATCGCCAGCAACAGGAGTCTGCATTCCTCCTCGTATAAAAAGGCGGATGCAGGGACACGGGTAGGTGGCGACATTAGGGGAACGGAATTGCACCTCTACCTGTGGGATTTATTCCACTTGTAGAGTCCCGAACCCGGGATGCGTCAATAGAGGGTGCGCCTCCCCTCTTGTTAAAAAATTCGGAAGCGTACGGTGCTGATGGTGTATCTACATGAAGATCACCACAGCTTGCTCTCCCCTCGTTAGGGGTCCGGGTAGGGAACTCACCTTTGCGGCGAAAGCGGGAGGTGAAGCGAGGGGTAGTGTCTCACCCTCCGGAAAATCGGAGACACACTTATCTCGAGTCACGGTTGCCGTCGAGTGGCGCGGTGATGTCAAGTGACGGGTCACTGACCCCGAGGCTGACATCGCCAGCAACAGGAGTCTGCATTCCTCCTCGTATAAAAAGGCGGATGCAGGGACACGGGTAGGTGGCGACATTAGGGGAACGGAATTGCACCTCTACCTGTGGGATTTATCCCACTTGTAGAGTCCCGAACCCGGGATGCGTCAATAGAGGGTGCGCCTCCCCTCTTGTTAAAAAACTCGGAAGCGTACGGTGCTGATGGTGTATCTGCAAGAAGATCACCACAGCTTGTTCTCCCCTCGTTAGGGGTCCGGGTAGGGAACTCACCTTTGCGGCGAAAGCGGGAGGTGAACCGAGGGGTAGTGTCTCACCCTCCGGAAAACCGGAGACACACTTATCTCGAGTCACGGTTGCCGTCGAGTGGCGCGGTGATGTCAAGTGACGGGTCATTGACCCTGAGGCTGACATCGCCAGCAACAGGAGTCTGCATTCCTCCTCGTATAAAAAGGCGGATGCAGGGACACGGGTAGGGGCGGATTAGGACGACGGACTTAGTCCCGACTCTAATATCCGACCAACAGGGGTGCGCCTTCCCCCTCGTATAAAAACGCGGAGGCGTCCGGTGTCTTTGGTGGATTCGCATGGAATCACCTAGGCATAATGCCCTCTCGATGAGGGCCCGCGTTATCCCCCGACCGTGGGGTCCCGGGTAGGATACGTCTTGGCGGCGAAAGCGCAAGATGTCGAGGGGTGGTGCATCACCCTCCGGAAATTCGGATGCACACTTGTTTCGAGTCACGGTTGCCGTCGAGTGGCGCGGTGATGTCAAGTGACGGGTCACTGACCCCGAGGCTGACATCGCCAGCAACAGGAGTCTGCATTCCTCCTCGTATAAAAAGGCGGATGCAGGGACACGGGTAGGTGGCGACATTAGGGGAACGGAATTGCACCTCTACATGTGGGATTTATTCCACTTGTAGAGTCCCGAACCCGGGATGCGTCAATAGAGGGTGCGCCTCCCCTCTTGTTAAAAAATTCGGAAGCGTACGGTGCTGATGGTGTATCTGCATGAAGATCACCACAGCTTATATCTCCCCTTCGTCAGGGGTCCGGGTAGGAGACCCACCTTTGCGGCGAAAGCGGAAGGTGAGACGAGGGGTGGTGCATCTCCCTCCGGAAATCCGGATGCACACTTAATTCGAGTCACGGTTGCCGTCGAGTGGCGCGGTGATGTCAAGTGACGGGTCACTGACCCCGAGGCTGACATCGCCAGCAACAGGAGTCTGCATTCCTCCTCGTATAAAAAGGCGGATGCAGGGACACGGGTAGGGGCGGATTAGGACGACGGACTTAGTCCCGACTCTGATATCCGACCAACAGGGGTGCGTCTTCCCCCTCGTATAAAAACGCGGAGGCGTCCGGTGCCTTTGGTGGATTCGCATGGAATCACCAAGGCATATTGCCCTCTCGTAGAGGGCCCGCGTTATCCCCCGACCATGGGGTCCCGGGTAGGATACATCTTGGCGGCGAAAGCGCAAGATGTCGAGGGGTGGTGCATCACCCTCCGGAAATCCGGATGCACGCTTAATTCGAGTCACGGATGCCGTCGAGAGGCGCGGTCATATCAGGTGACGGGTCGATCGACCTAGAGGCTGATATGGCCAGCAACAGGAGTCTGCATTCCTCCTCGTATAAAAAGGCGGATGCAGGGACACGGGTAGGGGCGGATTAGGACGACGGACTTAGTCCCGACTCTGATATCCGACCAACAGGGGTGCGCCTTCCCCCTCGTATAAAAACGCGGAGGCGTCCGGTGTCTTTGGTGGATTCGCATGGAATCACCTAGGCATATCGCCCTCTCGATGAGGGCCCGCGTTATCCCCCGACCGTGGGGTCCCGGGTAGGATACATCTTGGCGGCGAAAGCGCAAGATGTCGAGGGGTGGTGCATCACCCTCCGGAAATTCGGATGCACACTTGTTTCGAGTCACGGTTGCCGTCGAGTGGCGCGGTCATATCAGGTGACGGGTCCATAGACCTAGAGGCTGATATGGCCAGCAACAGGAGTCTGCATTCCTCCTCGTATAAAAAGGCGGATGCAGGGACACGGGTAGGGGCGGATTAGGACGACGGACTTAGTCCCGACTCTGATATCCGACCAACAGGGGTGCGCCTTCCCCCTCGTATAAAAACGCGGAGGCGTTCGGGGCCCTTGGTGTATTGGCATGAAATCACCAAGCGCAACTTCTCCCCTCCGATAGGGGTCCGGGTAGGTTTGGCGGTGCTCCAAGGGGTAAGGGTGATAGACGCACCCCTGCTGATCGTCCGACCTGTGTCCTGGGAATACCCGTTCACGGGCGGCGCTGCTTCCCTCTCGCCGGGGAAGGGTCCCTCCTGGCGGGTGTATTCACAGCTGGGAGGGGACAGTGGCGGGTGGGGGCCCCCCCCAACAGGAGTGTCCGTCGAGTAGGGAGTCCTCCTCCTCCCTTCTTTAAGGCACAACGGAGAGAGGCTAGCGGCACATGACTCCCTTCGGAGGCCTTCCAGTGATGAGAGAGTCCTCTGTGCCAACAATGGTGTGAGAGCCCTGGCGAGAGGGCTAAAACGGGAAGGGCCCTAGACTAAGTTGGGCTAGCGGGTCCCTTGACGAATTTAGGGACCCTATTTTTCCCCTCCGTGGTACACCACCTTGTCGTGGTGGAGGGGCTCGGGTGATCCTACGATCCGCTGAGACAGTACCGAGGGTTCAACCTTCGGGAGGGCCGGCGGGGAGGATCACTCGCTAAGAGTGTACCAGGGCACCCGGCTTTGCCCAGGGGACAGTCTGTCCCCGAAGGGTCATTGAGACCCGATGTCGGTAGGGGAAGGAGACCCCGACTACAAACCCCGGCTGCACGGAGCCGATAGGGGAGGATTTCTATCCTCCCTCCGTGCACATTGCGGGTGCTCCCGCGGGTGGTTGGTGGGTGCTGCGTGGTGGGTGCTCCTGCCACGTAGTGTCCCTCGGGGGGGATGTGGGTGCCGGGGTGCCTTGTGTCTGGGGGCGGCGTCTTCCTCGCGATCTTGCGGGGTGGGCGCGCGTCCTGGCATGGGGTGCTTCCGGCGTCCCACAGTATAGGGGTCTCGGGGCTAGCCCGTGACTCCTGGGGGGGATGCGGTGGCCGGTCCACTCCGAGCCGGGGTGTCACCCACGTATGGGTGTCCCTCCGGGGAGGGGTGGAAGCGGCGTCCCGCAAGGGGGTAGTCGCCTCCCACCGCTCGGCAAACGGCCCGGGGTGTGACCCCGGGATACGCGCCGAGTAGGAGGAGGGGACGGGTCGGCAGGTTGACTCACCTGGAGATATCCAGGTGACCGGAATCTTCCGGACTGCCGGCCCGGGTCGCGCCGAGCCGCTCGGACGTTTCCGAGGCGGGGTCGGTGCGACGGGGATGACGGTGATCGGGTCTCCCGGCGTGGGGGAAATCTCCCCCTCGTCGGTCCCTGGTCGCCGCCTGCCGCCGGAGCCGCTCCGACGTATTCGGAGGTCGGGGTCCGACGGCGCAGATGTTGGGTACCCGGTGGTTGTCCGCGACCGTTTCCTCTTCCGAAGCGGCAACCACCGGGACGGCGCATGGCCCCGGGTCTAGAGGACCCGGGGCGGGACTTTAGCTGGTCGCCACGGCGGGCAAGGCGGGGTAGGGGAGCGGCTGCCCCGTCCCAACCGTCCGTGGGGCCCCCCGGGTGGCGCCACCCGCTGCGGTGTCCGAGAGGTCGGAGGCTCGGAACCCCTGAAGACCCGTGGAGGCGTCAAAACCTCCACGGGCTAGTAGGGGGCTGGAGGCCCGTGTCGGGGATGCCCATCCCCCGACCTGTGCCATATGCCATCTCCCCGGGGGAACTTGGGGCCCGGTCACGGAACATTCCGTGGCCGGTGAGGGTATACCCTGGATGGCGGAGCCGCAGCGGGACCGTGGGATGATTTTTGAAATGAATACCACGAATAAAGAAACCCAACAAAATAAAAACAAAAATAAAATAAAGGTTACGGCTCTAAGGAGCGGAGAGGGGGAAAGTGTTGAGGAGGTGATGGCCTTACCGTCAACCTCCCAATACTCTGGGCGGACAAGATCCGCGAGTAGGGCGGGTGATCGATCGCATGGCGGGGAGCGCTATGCGCCGTATGAAACCACCGACAAGGGGTCCAAACCTCTTGTCACCAAGGTGGAACACGTCGCCGCCAAAATGTCCTTGGACAGGGCATTGAGGGTCACGCTAGGACCCAGAATACCCCTTTCGGGGACGGGGAAGGAGGCGCCACCTCCGCCTATAGCACCCAACGAAGTGGAGCTTAGCCCCACTCCTACAACGGGTGGCGAGAGAAGTGGTGGGGAGAGCGGGGTAACCCCGTCTCAACCACAGCCAAATCCCATCGACCAACCGAGATGGGCACAGGTAGGCATGGAGGTGGACTCGCTCGACGGAAGTGCCACGGAGTTAGATGATGAGGAGGTGGACGTCGTGGACATCACGGAAGAGGAGGCCCTACGGAAGAAGAAGGGAAGAGGAAGGTACCCGAAACCAGGCTGCGGCCTGTACGTGGGAAAAAGAGAAAAGGATGAGGAACGGGCCAGACAGAAGAAGGAGGATGCGCGGGAGGAAAGTGCCCGGAAGGCCCTCGACCCACTCGTTCCCCCTAAGGGGGCCAGATGGAACGAGGTCCTCAGGCAGGAAGAGGACATGGAGGAGGAGCTATCCCACGCCCCTCTGGAGGATGTTGTCGCGAGGATGGTGGAGCAGTCTGCCACTATATACAAAATAGCAGACTGTTCCAATGGGATGAAAGGCAGCCTGGTCGGGGAGATGCGAAAGGTGGTTGCGATGGTTAGGGCGGCCACCACCGTTCTTGCCGAAAGAGCACGTGAGAACGAGGAGATGGGGAACAGGAGAGAGCTGGAACGATACAGGAAGGAAGTTGAACAGCTCAGGGCGGAAATACGGGAGATGAAGGAGGCCCGAAAGCCAATGGCTCCGGCTCCCGAGTCCCCTCCACCAAGCCAGAAGAGGAACAGAGGAGTGAAGAGGAGGAGGGCCATTACAATTGAGACTAGTTCGGAGGAGGAGGGGGCAACCTCCCTCCGGCTAGACGACAGGAAGGTCTTCCCACCCCTCCCATCCCACTCCAACCCCCCTCGTGAAGAGAGGAAGGAGAAAGAAGAGGAGAACAGGAAGGCGTCACAACCCCTCCAGGAGGAGCTGAGCCCTTACATTAAAGGTCCAGCGCTCAAAGGGGGGGCCAGACACATAGACGTCTATCCACCTGGCCTCCCTGCAGAAAAACGCGGGGAATTTGACGAGGTCGTAGAAGGCCTCAGCCGGGTGGCGATAGACGTGGATGCGGAAGATGAGGCAAGAAGAGAAAGGGCACTGAGGGAGCGAAGCCAAATGCTCCAAAGGCTCAACGAGCTCTACGGCGAGGGGTCCAGGACAGTGAAGTCCAGCCCGATGCCCACCCCCACGCCTCAACCCCGGAAGACAAAGTCACCTCCGACGCTGACGCTGGAGTCTTACGTCTCCGCCTCGGTCATCGAGAAGGAGACCAAAGCCTCCGACTCTCAGAGGGGTGGAGACGTGGGGCTTCCAAGGGAGACTCCCCCCCCTGCGACCTCTGCACCCAGGGCAGAGGCACAAGGGGAGAAGAAGAGGAAAAAGAAAAAGAAAAGTAAAGGGAAGAAGAAGGGGAGTGAGGACACAACCTCTCCCCCATCCGCTCCACGGCCGGCTCCGAGAGGGAAGAGGGAGCCTGTGGCCCCTCAACCCTCAAGAAACACGGCCGGAAATGGACAGGGGCCCCAAAAAGCCCCTGAGAGGAAGAGGAAGGAAACCGCCACCACCGATGGACCTGCCCCGCCACCTCCCGCTAAGGGGAACGACGAGGAATGGAGGACGGTGGTCGGCAGGAAGGCCCGCCAGGGCAAAGCCGCGGAGAGTCGCGCCAAGAGCACTCCCGCTCCAGCGGCCAGACCCGAGGGAGCCGGTAAAGGCGCGAACCAGCCTCGGCCCCCTGCACGAGCCTCCCAACCTCCCCTTGCACAGGGGAGCGGAGGGGGAAAGGTGAAGAGGAGAAGGACTCCGAGGACGGCCGCGGTGGTCATCACCTGCCCACCCGGCCAGTATAAGGAGACAATCAGGCTGGCCACGGAGAAGATAGACCTGGCCAGCCTGAATATCGACGGGATGACGGCCAGGAAGGCAGTTACGGGTGCGCAGGTGTTCGAGGTGGGTGGCCCGGACAATCGGCGTAAGGCGGAAGCGCTTGCCGAGAAGATCCGGGAGGTGTTTGTGGGAAAGGATGGGGTGAGGGTTGCCTGCCCCATCCCCACAGCAGAGCTCCGGATCCGAGACTTGTGTGAGTCGACGGAGGAGGAAGACGTGAGGAAGGCGGTGGCCTCCGTTGGCGGATGCGCCCCCGATCTGGTTAGGGTCGGGCCGATCCGGTTCGCTGGCAGAGGCCTTGGCACGGTGTGGGTCCGATGTCCTCTGGCTGTGGCCAATAAGTTAACCGCAGCCAGAAAAGTAAGGATAGGGTGGACCAATTCCCGAGTGGAGGCACTGGAGAGGAGACCTCTCCAGTGCTATAGATGTATGGGAAAGGGACACACAAAGTCCCAGTGCACGAGCCCCACGGATAGAGGAGGCGATTGCTACAGGTGCGGGAGACCTGGGCATGCGGCCCGGGACTGCACGGCTCCGGCGAGATGCCCGGTATGTGCGGATCTCGGCCGGCCGTCTGATCATCGTGCAGGCTCTCGCACCTGTACCGCACCAAGAAGGAAAGCGGGCGGGCGGGCAACTAAGCCCGTCCCATCAACCTCCTCCCCCATAGAGGGAGGAAAGAAAGGTGAGGAGAAGGACTCCACCCCCTCCGTGCATGGGGAGGGGGTTATGGAGTGGGAGCCTCCTCTGCCACAAAGGAGGCCACGAGCAAGGACGGACAAAGCGTCCGTAGATCACCCCCCACCGGAGCCTGAAGGTGGGGAAGGTGAGCAGATGGAGGTGGCGCTGGAGGAGCCTGGGGAACATGAATAAACATGACCACCAGACTCCTTCAAGCCAATCTTAATCACGCCGGCCAGGCACAGCAGCTGTTTATGCAGAGCCTGGTCGAGCGTGAGATGGGATTGGGGATCGTCGCCGAGCCGTATACGGTCCCCGATCGCAACGACAATTGGGTCGGGGATGTCGGCGGCTCGGCGGCGATAGTGAGGGCTGGTGTGAACTCCCCCTCCCTCAGACTGATAGAAAGAGGAGGGGGGTTCGTCGCTGCGAAGTGGGGGCCCATTTATGTAGCTTCGTGCTACGCCCCCCCTAGGTGGACACCCGGCGAGTTCGAGACATTTCTCGAGCAACTGGGGACGGTCGTGCAGGGCATTCTGCGCGACACCCCCAACGCCCCTGTAATTGTGGCCGGGGACTTTAACGCCAAGTCCCCGGCCTGGGGAGAAACTCGCCGGGATCGAAGGGGCAATACCCTGGTTGGGTGGGCGAGTGAGCACGGCCTCTGCATACTAAACAGAGGTCGTGCAAGCACTTGTGTGCGGCCGCAGGGCAAGTCCATCGTGGATATCACGATGGGCTCCCCATATGCGGCACGCATGGTAAGTGGCTGGCGCGTGGTGCAGGACATGAGGGGGGAAACCCTCTCGGACCACCTGTACATAGAGGTGGTCCTGGGCACTGCGCGTCGGCCATTTCCTCGCCCACCTCAAGGGGGGGGCAACGAAATGAGATGGGCCCTCACGAAACTTGATGAAGAGGAGTTGGAGACCGCCTTACGTGCGGTAACGTGGGGGATGCCGGAGGGAGCAACGGGGCGGGATATCCACGAGGAAGTGGAATGGCTCCGGGGCGTCATGCACCAGGTGTGTGACGCATCTATGCCCCGGGCAACATCCCGCCCAAGACGGGCCGTATATTGGTGGACGGAGGAAATCGCCGAGCTGCGGCGCTCCTCCGTCCAGGCCCGGCGCACGCTCTCCCGGCTCCCACGCAACGCGGGAGAGAGAGCGAAGGAAGACGCCCTGGCCGCCTATAGGGTAGCGAGATGCGCCCTTAGCCGAGCCATCAGGAAGTCAAGGGCAGCATGTTGGAGCGAATTATTAAAGTCGCTCAACACGGACCCATGGGGGCGCGCATATAAGATTGTTCTGTGCAAACACAGAGCTTGGGCGCCCCCCGTGACGCAGTCCCTGGAAGACCACATCCTCCGCAGAGTAGTGGACACCCTCTTCCCCCAACAGGTGGAGGGGTCCACGCTAGAATGGGGTCCAAACCTCGATGGGCCCCACGAGATAGGGGAGGATGTGGAGATAACCGGGGGCGAAGTCATCCGGGCCGTCCGGCGCATTGGGTCGCGCAAAGCACCCGGGCCGGACGGGATACCCGGAAAGATATGGGTCCGGGCCCTTGGCTTCCTCGGTGAGCGCCTGAGGCACATCTTTAACGAGTGCCTCAGGCAAGGGGTGTTTCCCCCCCAGTGGAAGAAGGCCAAGCTGGTCCTTCTTCCCAAAGAAGGCAGGGAACCAGGCACTCCGTCGGGTTATAGACCAATTTGTTTGCTGGACGAGGTAGGGAAGATCCTGGAAAGGATCATTGCTACCCGCCTCGTCCAGCATTTGTCCCGGGAAGGAATGGATCTCCACGAGGAGCAATACGGCTTCCGGGAGGGAAGATCAACGATTGACGCGATCAAACGCGTCAGGTCCCTCTCGGAGGCCGCGATAGAGGGGGGTGGGGTGTGCATGGCGGTGTCATTAGACATCGCCAATGCGTTTAACACCCTGCCCTGGGATTGCGTCGGGGACGCCCTCCAGAGAAGAGGGGTCCCTCGCTACCTCGTGGGGATCATCCACAGTTATTTCCGGGACAGAACGCTGGAGTATGTCGGGTCTGACATGCTTCAGCATCGACGGAGTGTTCATTGCGGGGTCCCGCAGGGGTCGGTACTAGGCCCCCTGCTATGGGACCTCGCTTACGATAGGGTTCTCTGCCTGCCCCTCCCCCGCGGCTGCCACGCCATCTGCTATGCAGATGACACGCTCGTGGTGGCCGAGGGGGAGAGCTGGGGGGACACCGCGGCCAGGGCGGAAGCCGCGACAGCGTGCGTGGTGCGGGGTGTTCAAGATATGGGTCTCAAGGTGGCGGCCAGCAAAACGGAGGCGATGTATTTTTATAGTCGCGCCTCCGGGGTGCCACCTGAGACTCGTATCCGAGTAGGAGGAGCCTCCATCCTGGTGGGAGACCGAGTAAAATACCTCGGCCTCCTACTGGATGGCCGGTGGAGCTTCGGGCACCATTTCAGTGCCCTTACCCCCAAGGTCGAGCGGGTGTCGGCTGCGCTAGGTCGACTCTTGCCGAACCTTGGGGGTCCGGATGGCCGTGTCCGCCGCATGTATGTGGGGACGGTAAACTCGGTGGCCCTATATGGGGCGCCCATATGGGCGAAGGATCTCGCGGCCATGCGTAGCGCAAAGGATGCACTCAGGCGAGTGCAGCGCACCATGGCTGCGAGGGTGACAAGGGCTTACCGGACCGTCTCTCACGCGGCGGTCACAGTAATTGCGGGCTGGCCACCCCTGGAGTTTCTCGCGCAAATGTATGCCGATATGTACTGGCGAGAGCGAGAGCTCCGGGGTGGCCCTGGCGGAAGGAAATTGCCAGCCCGCATAAAAAGGGTCATCCGGCTCCACGCCCGGCGGTCTCTCATGGAGAGGTGGGACGCCCACCTCTCCGACCCAAATACAGCGGGTCAAAGAACCGTCGGGGCCATCCGGCCCTGTCTGGCAGAATGGGCAGACAGGGCCCAGGGGGAGGCTACCTATAGGTTGACACAGGTGCTCACCGGACACGGTTGTTTCGGTGAGTACCTGTGTCGAATTAAAAAGGAGAACACCCCGCACTGCCACCACTGTGGTGCGGCAAATGACACGGCGCAGCACACCCTGGCCGAATGCCCGGCCTGGGAGGTGCTGCGCCGAGAGCTCGTCGGGAAGGTGGGTGCGGACCTCTCGCTGCCGGCACTGGTACAAAATATGGCCGGCAGTGGAGAGATTTGGAAGGCCGTCGCCTCCTTCTGTGAGTCTGTCATGCTCCAGAAGGAGGTGGCGGAACGGATGCGCCGCCAAGAAGAGGCGGCAGCGGAGGCGGTTGCCGCGGCGGCGGCCGCGGCTGGCGCTCAGAGTAGCGACGACGATGAGGAGGAGGAGGACGCAGATGAGAGCGTCGAGGAGGAGAGTGCGGGTGAGGAAGAGACAGAAGACGGGGACGGGTGGGAGACACCCACACCCCCGGCCTCTCCCCCCCCGCGGGCTGCAGGAGTAGGACGACGGAGGTGCCGGAGGAGGCCTTCGTCTCCCCAGTCGGGGAGATGACATTAAGGGGGGGAGAGATGCTGTGGCCGTGACAACAGCGGCCACACAGGCACGCTTCTCCCCCTCTGACCTCCTCCGGACGGATGAAAAAAAAAACATACGGGATGGCGAGGAGGGAGTGGTGGGGCTTAGATCCTCCCTCCCTCCTCAGAGTCGTAATTGACGGCTCGGTGAAAGAGAGGAGAGGGGATACATCAATCCCCCCTCTCCTCTACCATGTAATGGAAAGGAAGAAGTAGTTGGGGGGAGGAAGGAAACACCTTCCTTTCCCTCCCCCCGACCGGAATACGCAGGCCGCCAGTAAAGGCGGCTGATGCGATTCCCTCGGGACCTGATCGTCGCGGGCGGGGGCCCGCGGCGGTCCGTTCAAGGTCCCCGAGGAAGGTGGGTGAATGGCGTGGCCCCATTCACCCGCAGAAGGGAAGTGGAGAGGGGAGGGAGACATATTGCCCTCCCCTCGGGATGGAGACCCAATGGTAGCCAAACGCCATTGGGTCGTAAGCGCGGAGGGGAACCACAGCTGGGGATGCAGAAGTATTGCATCAGCGAGTTCCTGGTCCCCACCTGCCCCTCCAAACGCGCGGAAGGCCACCTCGGGGGTTTTAGTGGGTATACCGGCAGTATAGCCGGGACTCCCACATAACCCTCGCTTCTCCCCCGAGAAGTGAGGGTATCCATAAAGGATTTCCCCCGAGTTACCAAAAAAAAAAAAAAAAAAAGGTTAGGTTTGGGCCCGGTAAGAAAGGTGGGGCCAACGATAAAGGGGGTAGCTCGGCCACTGGAGGCCTTCCCCCCGGATCTACCCGAAGAGAAGAGGGCGCAGTTCAGCGAGCTGATGAACCAGAAGGACGCTGTGCTGGCGCTTCTGGATCCGATAGCTGCACAGATGGAGGCGCTAAGGCTCTCCAGGACAGATGTGCAGAAACCCGCTCCAGCTCCGTCCCCTGCCCCTCCCGTCACTGGGAAGGAGACCAAGGCCTCCAATCCTCGAGGAGAACAGGGGCGGAGCAAAAGCAAAGGTAAGCCCACCCACGCGGCCCCTACCGCCAAGGCGGAAAGACCACGGGAGGGTGGAAGGAAGAAAGGAGGAGACAAGGCCGGTGGAGGACAAGGTCCGTCGGAGACAGGACCTCAATCGGCCCCCGGAGGAAAGGGAGGAGTGACCTCCTCCAAGTCCGGGGGGAGTCGACAAGGCCCGGTCAAGGGGCAGACACAGGTCTCCACAGGTAGGACGGGAGCGCGTCCCGCTAAAACGGGCGCACATCCCGCCGAGCAGACCACCCCTCCGCCTCCCCCGCCTGTGGGGGAAAAGGAGACGTGGTCAAAGGTGGTAGGGCGAAAGGCCCGTAAGAAGACCACCGAAGAGAGCAGCGGCATTTCGGCGACCACGAGCGCCAGGGCAAAAGCCAAGGAGACGAGCGGAAAACCGCAGGGCCCCCAGCCTAAGCCCGAAGCGTCGAGTCCTCCCTCTCAGGGAAAGGGGGGGGGTAAGAGGAAGGGACGTAGGAGAGTCCCCCGTACAGCCGCGGTGGTGCTGACATGCCCACCCGGCCAATACAAGGAGACACTGAGACTGGCGATGCGTGATATCGACCTCGCCAGTCTGGACATCAATGGCCTAAAGGCCAGGAAGGCGGTCACGGGTGCGCAACTGTTCGAGGTGGGCGGCCCGGACAACAGAAGGAAGGCGGACGCGTTGGCGGATCGTATGCGGGAGGTTCTGGCGGACAGAGAAGGGGTTGTGGTTACACGCCCCTGTCCGACGGCAGAAATCAGGATCCGGGATCTCACGGAGGCCGTTGAAGAGGAGGATATCCTCCAAGCGATATCCTCCGCCGGGGACTGCGACCCCACAATGGTTAAGGTGGGGTACATCAGATCCACCGGCAGGGGCCTCAGTACGGTGTGGGTACGCTGCCCACTGGCCGCGGCCAATCGTTTGGTCGCAGCTAAAAAGCTGAGAATCGGGTGGGTGAATGCCCGAGTGGAAGCGCTGGAGAAACGACCGCTCCAGTGCTTCCGATGTATGGAGAAGGGTCATGTCAAGGCCCAGTGCTGCGGTGAAGTAGACCGCAGCACACGATGTTACAGGTGCGGGAATCCGGGCCATGCTGCGCGCGACTGCACGGCACCGGAACACTGTCCGGTTTGCGCCGACCTGGGGAGACCGGCGGGTCACAGAGCAGGATCCCGCATCTGTAAAGCACCCAAAAAGAAGAAGGGGGGGACCGCTGCGGCGCAGCCCACCCCCCCCAATGAGAAGGGTGCGAAGAGGAAGGACTCTCTAGAGAAGGAGCGAGAGAAGGCCCCTGCCCCCACTCAGAAGGAGGCACGGCCGATAATCGAGTCCCCTCCTCCCCAGACGACGCAGGCCGAAGGGGAGATGGAGGTGGAGCCTCTAGAGCAGAGGATACCGAGAAGGCGCACTGGCGGGAAGCCAGAGGATACCCCCCGGCCGAAGGGCAACGGGGAGGATACCCCGATGGAGGCGGAGTCGGAGGAACTTGTTAGCCAAAACTAAAAATGGCAGTAAAGTTCCTCCAGGCCAACCTGAACCACGCCAGTCAGGCTCAGAACTTATTCTACCAGAGCCTGGCTGAGCGTGGCATCGGGTTGGCTATTGTCGCCGAGCCCTACAAGATCCCAGCGAAGCCTACGTGGCAAGGGGATACAAGGGGTTCGACGGCAATCGGGGTTGGAGCCGCGGAAATTAATCCCCCCCCTCTCCAAAACATTGGAAGAGGGGACGGATATGTTGCGGCGAAGTGGGGGTCCATCACAATAGTCAGTTGTTACGCCCCCCCCAGTTGGACTCCTGCCCAATTTGACTCGCTCCTGGAGAGGGTGGGGGATATAGTTAGACATATCCCCCCTGCCAGCCCTCTCATCGTAGCCGGAGATTTTAATGCTAAGTCTCCGGCATGGGGCGAGTCAAGGCAGGATACCAGGGGAACTACCCTGGTGAGGTGGGTGAACTCGCTCGGCCTTCACATCCTAAATGAGGGTCGGGCGAGTACATGTATCCGGCCCCAAGGGGAGTCGATCGTGGACATTACGATCGGCTCCGAGGGGGCCAAGAGGATGGTGCGAGGATGGCGCGTGGTGGGTGATTCGAGAGGAGAAACCCTCTCGGATCACCAATATATAGAATTTGTCTTGGACACCGCGCGCCATCGGGCTCATCACCCACCTCGAGGGGGGGGCACGACCAGATGGACCCTCACGAAGATGGACCCCGAGAAGTTGGAGGAGGCCCTAATGGCCGTCTCTTGGGGTGCCACGGAGGGGGAGGATGGACGGGACATCCACTCAGAGGTGGAGTGGTTGCGGGGTACCATGCGTACAGTTTGCGACGCAGCCATGCCCCGCACCACGGCGTCCCGTCCGCGTCGCGCGGTCTATTGGTGGACGGAGGAGATAGCGCAGTTACGGCGCTCCTCCGTCCGGGCGCGGCGTATCCTCTCCCGTTCCCCCAGAACGGGAAACCCGGAGATTCGGGAAGAGGCCTTGGCCGCCTACAGGGCTGCGAGACGCGCCCTGAGCGCCGCCATCAGGAAGTCTAGGGCCAGTTGCTGGGATGAGCTATTATCATCCCTCAACACAGACCCATGGGGGCGTCCCTACAAAATTGTGATGAACAAGTATAGAAATTGGACGCCCCCCGTAACGGAGTCGCTGGATCCTCCTGTCCTGACCCGAGTAGTGGACACCCTCTTCCCGCTAGTGGTTGAGGGATCCACGCTCGAGTGGGGGCCCGGATTAGAGGGGCCCCATGTACTAGGAGAGGACGAGGAGATATCCAGCGGCGAACTCCGGCGCGCCGTCAAACGGGTAAAATCGGGGAAAGCCCCCGGCCCGGACGGCGTGCCGGGTAAGATATGGGTCTGGGCGCTGGACTTCCTGGGAGAGCGTCTGAGGCATATATACAATGAATGCCTCAGACAAGGCGCTTTCCCCCAGCAATGGAAGCAGGCCAAGCTGGTCCTGCTTCCTAAGGAAGGCAAAGAGGCTGGAACCCCGTCGGCATATAGACCGATATGTCTGCTGGACGAGGTCGGCAAGATCTTTGAAAGGATCATTGCCAGCCGACTCGTCCAGCACATATCCCAGGAAGGGGACCTCCACGAGGAACAGTACGGCTTCCGTGAGGGACGCTCGACTGTGGACGCGATCAAACGCGTCAGGTCCCTCACGGAGGACGCCGTGAGAGAGGGCAGGGTGGCAATGGCAGTGTCGCTCGACATTGCAAACGCCTTTAACACCCTGCCCTGGGACATAGTGGGGGACGCTCTGTTGCAATACAGAACCCCCCACTACCTCGTGGAGGTCATTAGGCAGTATTTTCGGGATAGGGGTCTGGAGTTCGTCACTCAAGACGGACTCCAATGCCGACGGGAGATCCGGTGCGGGGTTCCACAGGGGTCAGTTTTGGGCCCCCTATTGTGGAACCTCGCATATAACCGGGTCCTTTGCCTTCCTCTCCCCCGTGGCTGCCACGCCATCTGCTATGCAGATGACACGCTCGTGGTGGCCACGGGGGACAGCTGGGGGGATACGGCGGCCAAGGCCGAGACGGCGGTGGCAGCCGTGGTGCAAAGTATCACCGGTATGGGTCTCAAGGTGGCGGCCCAAAAGACCGAGGCGCTTTACTTTTACGGTAAGTCCTCGGGTAAGCCGCCAAGAACCCATATCCGCGTGGGAGGCACCTCCATCCTGGTAGGAGACCGTATCAAGTACTTGGGTCTTCTACTGGACGGCGAGTGGAAGTTTGGGCATCATTTTGATGCCCTTGCCCCCAAGGTGGAGCGCTTCTCAACAGCTTTGGGAAGACTCCTGCCGAACCTTGGGGGCCCGGATGGTCGAATCCGCCGCATCTACATGGGCACCGTAAACGCGGTGGCCCTCTACGGATGTCCCGTATGGGCGGCGGATCTCGCGGCCATGCGCCGTGCAAAGGATAAATTCCGGCGCATACAGCGGAGCATGGCCGCGAGGGTGATAAGGGCCTACCGCACGGTGTCCCATGCGGCGGCCACGGTCTTGGCCGGCTGGCCTCCTCTGGAGCTCCTTGCCGCGATGTACGCGGAACGTTATAACCGTGAACGGGAGCTCCGGGAGGGCAACAACAATGGCCCCTTGCCGGCCAAGGCCAAAAAGATCATCCGGCTCCACGCCCGGCGGTCGATGACAGAGAGGTGGGATGCCCACCTCTCTGACCCGCGCACAGCGGGTCAAAGGACCGTCGGGGCCGTCCGGCCCTGTCTAGAGGAGTGGCTAGACAGGGCCCAGGGGGAGGTGTCCTTCAGGATGACACAGGTGCTCACCGGGCATGGATGCTTCGGTGAGTACCTGTGTCGAATTGGAAAGGAAAGCACCACGGCTTGCCACCACTGCGAGGAAGTAAGAGATACGGCGCAGCACACACTGGAAAAGTGTCCAGCGTGGGAAGTGCTGCGCCGTGACCTCTGTTTGGAGGTCGGCGGAGACCTCTCGCTGCCGATCGTGATCACGAGGATGCTAGGCAGCGAGAGGTCCTGGAAGGCGGTCGCCTCCTTCTGTGAACAAGTGATGTTACAGAAGGAGGCGGCCGAGCGTATTCGCCGCCAGGAGGCGGCGGCTGCGGAGGCAGCGATAGCGGAGATAGCCGCCGATGACCGCGATGATAGCGGTGGGACGGAGGAAGAGGATGATTAGGGGGGGGGTTGAGTCGGGTGAAGGATCAACACGTTT
>NW_028141978.1:19970169-19974744 GCF_025532165.1 Camponotus vicinus | reverse complement strand
CCTAACCTAACCTAACCTAACCTAACCTAACCTAACCTAACCTAACCTAACCTAACCTAACCTAACCTAACCTAACCTAACCTAACCTAACCTAACCTACCTAACCTAACCTAACCTAACCTAACCTAACCTAACCTAACCTAACCTAACCTAACCTAACCTAACCTAACCTAACCTAACCTAACCTAACCTAACCTAACCTAACCTAACCTAACCTAACCTAACCTAACCTAACCTAACCTAACCTAACCTAACCTAACCTAACCTAACCTAACCTAACCTAACCTAACCTAACCTAACCTAACCTAACCTAACCTAACCTAACCTAACCTAACCTAACCTAACCTAACCTAACCTAACCTAACCTAACCTAACCTAACCTAACCTAACCTAACCTAACCTAACCTAACCTAACCTAACCTAACCTAACCTAACCTAACCTAACCTAACCTAACCTAACCTAACCTAACCTAACCTAACCTAACCTAACCTAACCTAACCTAACCTAACCTAACCTAACCTAACCTAACCTAACCTAACCTAACCTAACCTAACCTAACCTAACCTAACCTAACCTAACCTAACCTAACCTAACCTAACCTAACCTAACCTAACCTAACCTAACCTAACCTAACCTAACCTAACCTAACCTAACCTAACCTAACCTAACCTAACCTAACCTAACCTAACCTAACCTAACCTAACCTAACCTAACCTAACCTAACCTAACCTAACCTAACCTAACCTAACCTAACCTAACCTAACCTAACCTAACCTAACCTAACCTAACCTAACCTAACCTAACCTAACCTAACCTAACCTAACCTAACCTAACCTAACCTAACCTAACCTAACCTAACCTAACCTAACCTAACCTAACCTAACCTAACCTAACCTAACCTAACCTAACCTAACCTAACCTAACCTAACCTAACCTAACCTAACCTAACCTAACCTAACCTAACCTAACCTAACCTAACCTAACCTAACCTAACCTAACCTAACCTAACCTAACCTAACCTAACCTAACCTAACCTAACCTAACCTAACCTAACCTAACCTAACCTAACCTAACCTAACCTAACCTAACCTAACCTAACCTAACCTAACCTAACCTAACCTAACCTAACCTAACCTAACCTAACCTAACCTAACCTAACCTAACCTAACCTAACCTAACCTAACCTAACCTAACCTAACCTAACCTAACCTAACCTAACCTAACCTAACCTAACCTAACCTAACCTAACCTAACCTAACCTAACCTAACCTAACCTAACCTAACCTAACCTAACCTAACCTAACCTAACCTAACCTAACCTAACCTAACCTAACCTAACCTAACCTAACCTAACCTAACCTAACCTAACCTAACCTAACCTAACCTAACCTAACCTAACCTAACCTAACCTAACCTAACCTAACCTAACCTAACCTAACCTAACCTAACCTAACCTAACCTAACCTAACCTAACCTAACCTAACCTAACCTAACCTAACCTAACCTAACCTAACCTAACCTAACCTAACCTAACCTAACCTAACCTAACCTAACCTAACCTAACCTAACCTAACCTAACCTAACCTAACCTAACCTAACCTAACCTAACCTAACCTAACCTAACCTAACCTAACCTAACCTAACCTAACCTAACCTAACCTAACCTAACCTAACCTAACCTAACCTAACCTAACCTAACCTAACCTAACCTAACCTAACCTAACCTAACCTAACCTAACCTAACCTAACCTAACCTAACCTAACCTAACCTAACCTAACCTAACCTAACCTAACCTAACCTAACCTAACCTAACCTAACCTAACCTAACCTAACCTAACCTAACCTAACCTAACCTAACCTAACCTAACCTAACCTAACCTAACCTAACCTAACCTAACCTAACCTAACCTAACCTAACCTAACCTAACCTAACCTAACCTAACCTAACCTAACCTAACCTAACCTAACCTAACCTAACCTAACCTAACCTAACCTAACCTAACCTAACCTAACCTAACCTAACCTAACCTAACCTAACCTAACCTAACCTAACCTAACCTAACCTAACCTAACCTAACCTAACCTAACCTAACCTAACCTAACCTAACCTAACCTAACCTAACCTAACCTAACCTAACCTAACCTAACCTAACCTAACCTAACCTAACCTAACCTAACCTAACCTAACCTAACCTAACCTAACCTAACCTAACCTAACCTAACCTAACCTAACCTAACCTAACCTAACCTAACCTAACCTAACCTAACCTAACCTAACCTAACCTAACCTAACCTAACCTAACCTAACCTAACCTAACCTAACCTAACCTAACCTAACCTAACCTAACCTAACCTAACCTAACCTAACCTAACCTAACCTAACCTAACCTAACCTAACCTAACCTAACCTAACCTAACCTAACCTAACCTAACCTAACCTAACCTAACCTAACCTAACCTAACCTAACCTAACCTAACCTAACCTAACCTAACCTAACCTAACCTAACCTAACCTAACCTAACCTAACCTAACCTAACCTAACCTAACCTAACCTAACCTAACCTAACCTAACCTAACCTAACCTAACCTAACCTAACCTAACCTAACCTAACCTAACCTAACCTAACCTAACCTAACCTAACCTAACCTAACCTAACCTAACCTAACCTAACCTAACCTAACCTAACCTAACCTAACCTAACCTAACCTAACCTAACCTAACCTAACCTAACCTAACCTAACCTAACCTAACCTAACCTAACCTAACCTAACCTAACCTAACCTAACCTAACCTAACCTAACCTAACCTAACCTAACCTAACCTAACCTAACCTAACCTAACCTAACCTAACCTAACCTAACCTAACCTAACCTAACCTAACCTAACCTAACCTAACCTAACCTAACCTAACCTAACCTAACCTAACCTAACCTAACCTAACCTAACCTAACCTAACCTAACCTAACCTAACCTAACCTAACCTAACCTAACCTAACCTAACCTAACCTAACCTAACCTAACCTAACCTAACCTAACCTAACCTAACCTAACCTAACCTAACCTAACCTAACCTAACCTAACCTAACCTAACCTAACCTAACCTAACCTAACCTAACCTAACCTAACCTAACCTAACCTAACCTAACCTAACCTAACCTAACCTAACCTAACCTAACCTAACCTAACCTAACCTAACCTAACCTAACCTAACCTAACCTAACCTAACCTAACCTAACCTAACCTAACCTAACCTAACCTAACCTAACCTAACCTAACCTAACCTAACCTAACCTAACCTAACCTAACCTAACCTAACCTAACCTAACCTAACCTAACCTAACCTAACCTAACCTAACCTAACCTAACCTAACCTAACCTAACCTAACCTAACCTAACCTAACCTAACCTAACCTAACCTAACCTAACCTAACCTAACCTAACCTAACCTAACCTAACCTAACCTAACCTAACCTAACCTAACCTAACCTAACCTAACCTAACCTAACCTAACCTAACCTAACCTAACCTAACCTAACCTAACCTAACCTAACCTAACCTAACCTAACCTAACCTAACCTAACCTAACCTAACCTAACCTAACCTAACCTAACCTAACCTAACCTAACCTAACCTAACCTAACCTAACCTAACCTAACCTAACCTAACCTAACCTAACCTAACCTAACCTAACCTAACCTAACCTAACCTAACCTAACCTAACCTAACCTAACCTAACCTAACCTAACCTAACCTAACCTAACCTAACCTAACCTAACCTAACCTAACCTAACCTAACCTAACCTAACCTAACCTAACCTAACCTAACCTAACCTAACCTAACCTAACCTAACCTAACCTAACCTAACCTAACCTAACCTAACCTAACCTAACCTAACCTAACCTAACCTAACCTAACCTAACCTAACCTAACCTAACCTAACCTAACCTAACCTAACCTAACCTAACCTAACCTAACCTAACCTAACCTAACCTAACCTAACCTAACCTAACCTAACCTAACCTAACCTAACCTAACCTAACCTAACCTAACCTAACCTAACCTAACCTAACCTAACCTAACCTAACCTAACCTAACCTAACCTAACCTAACCTAACCTAACCTAACCTAACCTAACCTAACCTAACCTAACCTAACCTAACCTAACCTAACCTAACCTAACCTAACCTAACCTAACCTAACCTAACCTAACCTAACCTAACCTAACCTAACCTAACCTAACCTAACCTAACCTAACCTAACCTAACCTAACCTAACCTAACCTAACCTAACCTAACCTAACCTAACCTAACCTAACCTAACCTAACCTAACCTAACCTAACCTAACCTAACCTAACCTAACCTAACCTAACCTAACCTAACCTAACCTAACCTAACCTAACCTAACCTAACCTAACCTAACCTAACCTAACCTAACCTAACCTAACCTAACCTAACCTAACCTAACCTAACCTAACCTAACCTAACCTAACCTAACCTAACCTAACCTAACCTAACCTAACCTAACCTAACCTAACCTAACCTAACCTAACCTAACCTAACCTAACCTAAC
>NW_028141978.1:18977669-19307669 GCF_025532165.1 Camponotus vicinus | reverse complement strand
AAATATGTAATTTGCAATTAACAATTCCATATTTTTTCTTAAAAACAACTATGTGTTTTCTTTACACCAATTGATTCCTCTCATTATTTTGTACATAAAAGTATTAAGGTAAGATAATCGAAAAATGAATATTTTACAAGATATTTTACGGTTTATGTAAAATTAAGAAATTATTTCAAGCATCATAACTCAAAAAGTACTTAACGGAAAGGTACTTAATTATAGTGTTTTGGAAAGCTCTCGAAATAAGCTACAAGAATGTACAAAAATATATAGGATATTCCATTTAAAAAAATTGAAGTGACCTTCACGTGACCTTCAAATGACTCTTCAAGGTCAAACCAATGATACCATCTTATGGCCCCCTCGAAACCATACAACTTTTGTCTAAAACATTTTTCTCTATCTTGCTTATTTTTCGAGTTATTTGGCTGCCTAAGTTAAAATGGGTCACCCTGTATACAGGGTGTCCCAAAAGTCCCGATACGGTCGAATATTTCATAAACTATGCACTTTAGAAAGAAATGTTTCAGACAAAAGTTGTGTAGCTTGAAGGGGGCCATAAGATGGTGGCAATGATTTGACCTTGGAGAGTCATTTGAAGGTCACGTGATGGTCACCGTCAATTTCTTAAATGGAACCCTCTATTTTTTATCACATATTCTTGTAGCTTATCTCGAGGACTTTCCAAAACACTATAATAAAATATTTTTCCCTCAAGTACTTTTTGAGTTATAAGGCTTGAAATCATTTCTTAATTTTACATAAACCGTAAAATATCTTGTAAAATATTCATTTTTCGATTATCTTACCTTAATACTTTTATGTACAAAATAATGAGTGTAAACAATTGGTGTAAAGAAAAAACATAATTGTTTCGAAAAAAAAATATAATTTGCAATTAACAATTCCATATTTTTTCTTAAAAACAACTGTATGTTTTCTTTACACCAATTGATTCCTTTCATTATTTTGTACATAAAAGTATTAAGGTAAGATAATCGAAAAATGAATATTTTATTAGATATTTTATGGTTTATATAAAATTAAGAAATTATTTCAAGCCTCATAACTCGAAAAGTACTGAATGAAGAAATACTTTATTATAGTGTTTTGGAAAGCTCTCGGGATGAGCTACAAGAATAAGTAATAAAAAATAGGGGTCCCCATTTAAAAAACGGAAGTTGACCTTCAAATTACCTTGAAAATGACCTTTAATGTCGAATCCAAGGTCACTATTAGATAGCCCCCTTTGTTCCCTACAACTTTTGTCGGAGTCATTTTCCTTCAAACGTTGATCCTGAAAAGTTATGAGGGTGGAACTTTTAAAATGGGACACCCTGTATACACACACACACACACACACACACACACACACACACACACACATCTTTATTATTTATAGAACTTTCATTCTTAAGAAATGTGTACGCGTTTTACGTTAAAAATAATATCAAACTTTCTCTCTCTGTAAATATATAAATTATTTATTAATAGCCTAATAAAATAAATTTCTATATATTGTATATAGCTGTTTTCAGTAAATTTCAGTATAAATCTATATATATATATATATATATATATATATATATATATATATATATATATATATAAAGTTCTATAAATAATAAAGATGTGTGTGTGTGTGTGTGTGTGTGTGTGTGTGTGTGTGTGTGTGTGTGTGTGTGTATACAGGGTGTCCCATTATATATATATATATATATATATATATATATATATATGAGGGAGAGAGAGAGAGATCATACAAAACTCATTAAAAATTTATTTAATATACATAATATACATAAGCGTCTTGCTATACAGCACTGGTGCTACCGGCATTTCGTGCACATAGCACGGAACAGAACCAGAAATTGTGCACATTATATGTTACCCTGTGAGAACTTTCGTGGACATTGGCTTTGTAGTTCATGTTCACGTTTTTTAGGTCCACAGAGGGCGTATCGCTTTCAGGGATCACCTAAAAGCGGGCCATGACACCTCTCAGTCTTCTCTCTGGCTTTAGACGCCATGTTGATCTAAGAAGTCGATAAATAAATATATAATTTTATACTTTTTTCTCTTTCTCAGTATATAATTGGCTTCCCCGTGTCCGTTTGCATCTATACTTCAACCGTAGAGAAGGATTTTTAATTCTATGTAGGCAATAAAAAATGGCACATGCCCAAAAATTACAGTGTTTTGTTAATAAAATAGATAGATTGAGGGATCGCCTTAAGTATTTTCAAAATATGAAGAGTAACGATAAAAGTAACTGTTAAATTCGTTATAAAATGTAACTACGTTATTGTTATAGTTACAGAAAGAAAATGTAACGCCGTTTCCAGTCCGTTACCAAAAGAAGGTAACTATAATGATAACGGCGTTACTTCCCAATCCTGGTATTAAGGTTAGATGTTCCGCAATCAAAGCCGATGATTCCATTTGTTCCTTGTATCAGAAGACTTCAGTTTAATATGAAGCAGATTACAGTTTTCATCTCTATGATTAAATATAAATCATAATTAATTCTCTCATTATATACTTCTTATTATATACTTCTTATTATCTTAATTATAATTTTTCATAAAAAATTGAATATATTGCACGGTACAAATCCATTTATTTCTTCATTTCCTTAATTTTTCGTACTTTATACGAATCTTGTGTGATTTTCCTTTATAAAAAATTTTGATATTTCCATTGGGCAGAATATCCGTTATGATATGTAGTCCAGAATATTGATCTCCTAATTCACCTTTTTTAGGTTCACACAAAAGGAAAACTTGATCATTTATTTGAAATTCTTGGGGATTAATTTTTTGATCGTAATAATATTTCGATTTAATTTTTGATGCAATTAAACATTCTCGCACCAATTCTTGCAATGTTGATATAAATTGTGAGTTGATATAAATAATCATCATATGTTCTTTCTTTCTCTAATTTATTATTTAATTCACTAGATGGTTGTCCAGCAATTTTTCCGAATACCAATTCATATGGGGTATATCCGGTTGATTCATAAGTACTTGTATTATATGAAAAAGTTGCATATTCCAATAATTCATCCCATTCTGTAAATTTATTAATATATTGTTTCAAATATTCAATTAATATTAAATGTGATCGTTTTAAAGCTCCATTTGCTTGTGGATAAAAAGCTGTGGTTCTATATTGTTTGATTCTAAATTGTTTTGCAAATCTTTTCGTTAAGTTGCTCATAAAATTGGTACCTTGGTCAGTTAATATTGTCTTAGGTGCTCCAAATATACAAATAAAATATTTTAATAATGCATCAGCTACATTTATAGTAGTGGTGGACTTTAAAGGTATAGCTAATGAAAATTTTGTGAGGTGATCTTGGATTGTTAATATATAGGGATGTCCTTTAGAGGTTTTAGGTAATGGTCCAACTATATCTATGGACACTTTTTCAAATACAGAATATGGTGTATCTGTTATTAACATTGGTTGTTTGGTTTTTATTCTAATTTTTTAATTTGACATTGCAAACATTGCCTTATATAATTCCGAATATCGTCTTTTATATTATCCCAATAAAAATTTTGTCTTATTCTGTTATAAGTTTTTGTTACTCCTTTATGTCCCCTAATAGCTGAACAATGATTTTCTTCTATATTTTTTCTTTTTTCCATTTCTGGAATTGAAACTAATCCATGATAAATAATTAATTTTAATCGAAAGTGTAATTATTGATTCCCGAATTTGATTAAAAATTTCTTCCCGTTTATGACCATCTATTTCTAAAGTTTTTGATACATTTAGTATTTTTATTGGATTTTGTGTAACTGCTTCTCGCAATTTTATTGAAAGACTTTGTAAGGTTTCTTTTGTAAATGTCATTAATACTATTTTTACATATATAAATAAAATGAAATTTATTTCCTCTTTTAACTATCGCAATGTATCCTGTTTTAATATTTTTAATTTGTGGTATTAAATTTCTACTTTTAAGTTTTTTTGCTCCATTATCACAAGGTTTACCATCTTCCGTTAGAAAATATAAATAATTATCTTTTCTCATAAAAATTTGATCATAGCTATTAATAATACTATGTTTTTGTGTTCGGGTAATTATTTGTGCTTTATTTGAATCATTTATTTTATTATTGTCAATTTCATTAAATGTTTCATCAATATTTTGTTCACAATCATCTTTACTATCATCTTCATCTTCTGAGTCTTCATAATCTTTTTTTCCATTATTAAAATTGTTGTTATCAATAGTGTTATTGTCCTCTTCATCATCTGTTTTATTGTCTTCTTGGGTAATTTCGACTATTTTACATTTCTTG
Source organism: Camponotus vicinus (assembly GCF_025532165.1). Taxonomy (NCBI): domain Eukaryota; kingdom Metazoa; phylum Arthropoda; class Insecta; order Hymenoptera; family Formicidae; genus Camponotus; species Camponotus vicinus. The sequence continues at coordinate 19,303,350 of NW_028141978.1, read as the reverse complement.
TTTCCCGTATTTTCTTCTAAGTCCGGTGTTAAATTTTTGAGAACCTGTAAAAGACTATGTGGTATAGTTATTGATGAATGTGATGAAAGTACATTATTATTTATCTTTTCTATATATTGAGTAGGTACCCACACAGCACAAATGGCTATTTGCCGACTGATAGTCGACATTTTTTAGTCAACTTGAAGTCGTCTCTTTAAGTCGACATTTAGTTAACTATTTCTAGTACGGTTTATTGTCGACTTTAACTATCGACTATGAATCAACTTAAGGTCGACCATTTTCAGAATATCAAAAGTCGCCTTTCGGCAAAGCGAAAAGTCGATTAAATTAGGCATTTTCAATTAAATTAGGCATTTTCAAAGACTTGATTGATTTAATTTCATTATTCTTTAATTGTATTATATGTAACAATATTATATAATTAAAGTATTTACATCAGGGAGCCGATTTTCCTGAGCAATGCAGTAGTTTAAAAAAGAATTTGTTTTCTATTTAAAATTTATTTTCAGCATTCGTCATTAGTAAAACATTTTTTGTAACTCAAATTTTGTTTTTTTAGTTTTTAAGAGGACTGTTTAATTTGAGTTTTATTTCATATTAATACGGTGATTTTTTTTGCTGATTTGTTGCTATTGAAAGATGTTAAAAAATTTTGCTAAAATTTAGTGGCCTGGTTTTTTTGTGTGTGAATGTATATTCATTAAGTAGCTACCAAAGATATCCAATGGATAAATAGAAATATTCACATAGTTCCACGAGCTTCACGCCTCGCCGCTAGGTGGCGAAAAGGAAAACGCCTAACTCGAAAGTGGAATTCATCTAAGACAGTAATATATAAGACCGCGGCACACGGTCACAAATCACGGTTTATCGATCAAAGAGAGCGGACTATTATAGTCGCATCTCCTCTAGCTTTTGCAAGGAGCTTCAAAGCTCCATGTAATTAACCACAGATGATTAATTTTTTTTTAATTCCATCATATATATATCTATATACAGAACATTAAATTGATCAAGTTTTTGAGAAATGATAAAAATAAAAATTTAGTAGTTAATGGACATGATATTAAATTGACTAAAAATTGACTTATAATCGCCATAAAGTTGACTTCTAAGTCGACTTATTAGCTGACTGACTATAGTCGAGTCATTTGTCGGCTGTTAGTCGACTTTAAGTTAACATTCAGTCTGACTTTGAAGTCGACTTTAGACTTTTTCTGCCGACTGACAGTCAACTAACAGTCGACTTGGTGCTGTTTGGGTAAGGATTCTATTTCATTTTTATCTATTAATGGATTATTATGTATTTCTTATGTATTTATGTATTTCTACCTCAACTATATGTTCAGTAAATAAAGGTTTTTGTAATTCCTTTCTGGTAAAAGATATACTCACCCCTTCCGATTTATTTGTACTTCGTGTCCGAGTTCCTAAAAGTTCTGGTTCTAATTCTTTCCTCATCATTCCTTTCCTTGGTGATAATGTTAAAAAATTAAGATTAGCATTCCTTTGTCTTGCTTCTTCATCTTCTGGACATTCTTCTATTTCATCATATTGAGAATGTATTGGGTATATATTTGTTGAAGAGTTTCTAGATAAAGTATCAGTATTGGTATTTATTTTTCCAGGTTTATAAACTATTGCGTAATCATACTCTGCTAGTTTAATTCTCCACCTTAATCGTGATGTAGGATCTTTTAATTTATGAAGCCAAGTTAATGGTTTATGATCTGTTATTAAAATAAATTTCTCCCCGTAAAGATAGTCGAAAATATTGTACAGCATAAACTATTGCTAATAATTTTTTTTCAATTGTTGAATAATTTTTCTCAGCATCATTTAATACTCGTGAAGCGTAACTTATCGGATCTTTTCCAATTTGTCTTTGGCTTAAAATAGCACCGATTGCTGTTTTTGAAGCATCTGTTGTTAAAAGAAAAGGTTTTGTAAAATCAGGATATTGCAATATTGGTTCTTGACAAAGTGCATTTTTTAATGTATTAAACGCATCTTGTTCCTTATCTCCCCACTTAAATTCACTTTCCTTTTTTAATAAATTAGTTAATGGTTTCATTATTCGTGAAAACCCGTTTAGAAATCTACGATAATATCCTGCCAATCCAAGGAATTGTTTTACATTTTTTGGATTTTTAGGAATAGGAAAATTTTCTACTGCCTCAATCTTTTTAGGATCTGGTCGAACTGCGTCTTCCCCTATTATATATCCTAAATATGTAACTTCCTTCCTTAAAAACTCACACTTATCTGGTTGTAGTTTTAAATTTGCTTCCCGTAATCGCGTAATTAATTTTTTCAAATTTGATTTCATGTTCCGTAAGAGAACTAGCGTATAGTACGATATCAAATATACGAAAATTTCGCTCCCTTGCATTCCGCTAAGAACTAAATCCATTAACCTTTGAAATGTTACTGGTGCATTTTTAAGGCCAAAATATTCGATCAAATTCAGTGTCCATGTAGTGTTGAAAAAGCTGTTTTATGACTTTCGGAGCTGTTTTATGACTTCCGGAGCTGTTTTATGGAGCTGTCTTCCGAATGCATTTTTATCTGATGGAAACCTGAAGCAAGGTCGAACACTGAGAAATATTTTGCACCGCCTAACTGATCAAGTATCTCTGTTATGTTTGGAAGTGGATACGCGTTACCTACTGTCTTATCATTTAGGTCACGGAAATCCAACACCATTCTCCATCGTTTATTTCCTTTCGAGTCCGGTTTCTTCGGAACAATCCACACGGGTGTATTATAAGGAGATTTTGACGGTTTAATAATATTCTGATCTATTAATTCATTTACTTGTTTATTTATCTCTTTTTTATTTATTACTGGAAATCGATATTGACGTATATGTATAGGAGTTTCATCCGTTGTAATTATTCGATGTTGTATTACGTGATCTATTTGTGTGATCTAGTCTTTCTCCGGCCAAATGAAAACAATCACTGCTTTTCTCTATTAATTTTTCAATATAAACTTTTTCTTCTTTATTTAAATGTTCTAATCTTAATGCATTAATTATTTTATTATTTCGATCAACTTGATTATTTACATTTATGTCTGAGTTTGTTAGTTTTATTTCTGAAACTTCTCTTGTTTTGATAGTAAAAATTGAATTCTCCTTTTCTAAAGAATTAATGGATTTTGGTTTTAAATTTGAATTTGCATTTGTATTAGAGTCTTGATTTAGTTCAGAGTTTGTATTTGAATTCGTATTTGGGTTTTTATTTGAAATGGCATTGAAATCATTGTGATTTGGATTCGAATTTGATTTTGTGTTTGTATAGAAATTTGAATTTTTATTGGAATTTGTATTGAGATCTTCATTGGAACTTAGATTTGAATTGTAATTAATGCTTTTATTTGAGTTTGGACTTGAGTTTGGATTTGAGTTCGAGTCTGAGCTTGAATTTAAGTTTGAATTTGAATTTGTATTTGAGTTTGAATTTGAGATTGTATTTGAGTTTGAATTTGAGTTTGTATTTGAGTTTGAATTTGAGTATGTATTTTGATTACGAGTTTGATCTTCTTCGATTTCAAAATCATATAGTTTAATAGTAGGTATACTTCGTGATCATCCTCGTTCGTGTTGGTTACTTGTAAGTATGCCTTTCTTTTTCGAACAGTTACTAAAGCATCTCCTAAATAAATTCTTTCTATCACCTTTAATCGCGATACGTATCCCTCTTCAAGTTCTGGATTAGCAATATTTATATGCATCTGACAATCGGATCGTAATCAAATACAGATTAAATATTTAATTACATTATGTCTAATATTTTACATTTTATTGGAAATATATTTGTTTATAATGTAAACAATCCGGGCACGCCAAGTTTTCATAACTTACTTCGATTTAAAGACTGTGCGATTTAAAACGTGCATAAAGTTTTTTTTTTAATTATATACATTTGTTTGAGTTGAATCCATAATTATCCGAATAATTCACATTTAATTTATTGTGTTCGAATTTGCAATTATTTATTTTATTTGTTTATCAATTATCTATTTGTATTCAATTTTGCGTTATATTTGTATCTTTATTTAAATTATATTCAAGCGAGTTTCTGTCCTTAGCGTGCCTTTAAAATGCTCTTCCGCGCAACTCGAGTCTCGCTCCCACCCTTCGAACGGATCTTTTTCAAAAAAGAACTCGCTTGATCAACGATCAAGACGGGTCGAACTGGCACTTTTATTCTCTCAGAGAACTTGCGATTAAAAGGTATAGATCAATCGGTTGTCGGTTCGAGGGCTCCTATCTAAGAGCAAAGAAAAGGAACGTTGCGGTCTCGCGAGTGACTCGTCATTCGGAAGTCTCGCGAGTGAACCGGAACTCGGAGAGGACGTCTCAGAACTTTGAATAATTAATCTCGATCATTACGTCGAATGTTCCGACGGTGTTCAAGTTCAGCCTAGCGGACTTCGTGTTTCCGCGTGCCGAATAGCAGTAACCGTATCTGGAACTCAATTATCGAATGTACGCTTCGCCTTGACGTTGTTAACAGGGGACAATCCAATAAATGATTATTGCAAAATCCGACAAGTTAATTCAAATTCTAACTTCTCTGTCCGATCATCACATATCCGTCTGTCTCTTTCTATCATCTCGCGTCCTCGACTGTTTACTTTTCCACATCTTGTTGTCGATCTCTTTCTCCTCTCGCATCTTTCACTCTCTCTGAGTGATACCGGCGTTTCTGTGCTCGCGCATCATTCAATTTCGCGCGTGAACAACATTATATAAAAATGTTTTAAGAATTAAAAGAATCCTAATTCTCATTAAATATTTTAAAAATCAATTTTCTCTGAATAAATATAAAATGCGTCTTAATTTCTTAGAGAATTTATGTATAATATTTCTACAGTATAAAATTGATATTTCATGGCAAATATTATATCAAATTTAGAAATTGCTCTTAAGTACTTGGCTAATAGTAATTATTGATTTCATATTTAGTTTTGATATTTTATTTTTTAATATTTTTTTATGAAAATTATTTTTGTTTTTTAGAAAAATGATTTTTTAAGGGAAAATTACTGTAAATTATTTTTAAGGAATTTTTTTATTAAACATGAATACAAGGTAGAATATTTTTTATGTACTTGGCGTATTTTTTTTATCTTTGTAAGGTTTCTTTTAGAGGGATTATTATATATTCTCTTCCTGCATTTTTCAATGCTATGGCCAAATTTTTTACAATATCGGCATGTAATATTTGTATTACTTTGATTTGGTTGTGTATTTGAAGTTTTTGTTTGATTAGCTTGATTAAAATTATTATTGTTATTATTATTTTTATTTAATGAGTCTGTATTTATCTGTGAATAATTTTGATTTTTATTTCCTTGAAATTTATTTATTAATCGGCATCAATCAGTTGTATGACCTTTTTTATGACAATATTGACAAGTTATTATTTCTCCCTCAATGTGATGTGCCGTTTTCTTTTCTGTTGGCACATTTTCTGCAAGTTCTACCCGCCTTATCATATTTACGGTTTCTAATTCTTTCTCACTGTCTATTACACGACTTTCTATTTCTTCGAATGTTTCCTCTTTTGATATTATTATTTCTTCATTTAAACCACGTAAGAAACTTGTTTTTAAATGTTTATCGATTGATTGCCTAAATTCTCCGCTTACTTGTCCGATTTCTTTTTTATACGCGTCCAGTATTCGTTTTTCTAATTCCCGTATTCGATTTGCATATGCGGCTACTTTTTCGTCTTTTTTCTGACAAATATAAGCTAATCGTCCCTGGGCCTCATAAACTGTTTCTCTGGGACCATATTTAGTTTTTAAAAATTCTGATCCCTGCATATTAGCAAAAGTTTTCCCGAGAATTGATCTATGCGCGTCGCCTTTTAATTTATTTCTTATCGCTCGTACTAGATTGGTTTCTTGTGCCGGTGCAACCATGCTGAGTGCTTCCTTACAACCCTCAACAAAATATACGAAAGGAATATTTTCGCCATCAAAATTTGTCATCGCTTCTAATGCATCTCTTATTAAAAAATGTAATAAACTACCTAGTGTTCCTTCAGAAATTAAACTTATTTCTGGATTTTGATGTTGTTGCTGTTGATATTATTGAATGATCCGCTGTTGTTCCTGAACGATCCTCCTCAGTTGATACAAATCAGTTTCCCCTGTTGCACTTTCTATTCTGTTTGATGATTCTGCTGGTTTTGATGGAGAAGTGCGATCCAATCGCCCCATTGAATTTCTTTCCTAGATGTTGTTGTTTCTTTTCATTCACTTTCACTTCACTGTTCACTGTTAATATTATTATTTAGCACAAACTTTTTTGTATCCCACCGCTGTCACCAAAATTATGTCACGTTTTCGATTTAGATTAGTCAATTTTTTGGTAGCGACAACTAGTCAGATTTTAAATTTAATTAAACTTCCGAAAAATGTTAAAAAGGATTAATCTCAAACTATCAAATTATTAATTAGTATACCTTTAATGATTTCCGAAATTAATTATGTTACCTTAGTGATTAGAGGCTAAACGATTGATTAAGTTATTATCACGACTACTACTGCTTCTGAACTGTCCGACTGATTTCTCTTTTATTTATACCAAGTGGCAGGAATCCCCGCGCTGGGTTTTCACCCTTGTTTCTTAGGAATTTTTTTAAGTGGGAGGTGATTCTTGTCCACGCTGAAATTTAATAATCAATTAATATTTCTCACGGTGATATTTATTAATCAATAATTCGCGACGATGATACTATCTATCGGCTAGTAATCAGTATATTGATTGCGTTTGGTAGTTCTTTTAAGATTTAATTTTGAAAAAAGATTTATTCTAAGAAAAAATACGGACGTTACATATATATTTCGATGACAAGGTAGTCTAAGGAATACATGTCTGTATCTCTTTTGTAGATGTACAATAACTTTATTATTTCCTTTATTTCACACTTATACGTCGATCTCGTGCCTCGTGCTTCTCTATCTTCATATATGACTACCAACATCCCCCACTTCACTTCTCTAGTCTCTCAGTATTGCCAATGCCCCTCCTTTTTAATACAGTACATAGTTATTTAAGAATTCCGGCACGGTACGTTTTATTCTCCTAGGACGTGCTTCCAAGATTTCTTCATTTACTGATTCATCATTTGATGGTGATATCGAGGCTTTGGGTGTTGCAAAATTCTTATTTTGCTCATTATCCACATGATTGTCATCCAAGTGGTCAACTCGGAATTCTTCCATCAATAAGTCCAGCGGTAGCTTTGTATCGCATTTAATTTGATGATCTTCATCAGAGTGTCTGCTTATGAGGTGATTAGTGTGGCAGCGGACAAGTGGTCTGTCATCCGAGTCCAATAGAATATTATACATAATATTGCCGATACGTTCTATAACGATATCAGAAGTCCAATTCCATCCGTTGTTCATGTGGATAATGAGCAAAGTGTAGACTAAATCATCACGACTGAATTTTCTGTCTCTTGCTCTATGTTGTTTGTTAAATTGCGACTCTTGTTTAATATTATGTTGTGAAGTCTCGAATTGCTTGATAGGTTTAAATAGATCTAAAGTGGTTCTCATTTTCCTGCCAATGATCTCTATAGGTGATTTCCCATCTATATATTTATTCAGAGCATATCGATATGTTGTGAGGAATGTATTTAATGATTCTTCCATTCCTTGTCTCTTGTTGATTTTCGTCATGCGTCCTCTTTTGAAAATGTCCATGAAGATTTTCGCTTCAATTGAGAATGATATGATGCTGATCGAAAGTGTTATATGATGTTTGCTTCGCAAACATTATATGCAAAAATCTTGAAATGCTTGGCTTGTAAACTGTATACCATTATCTGATACAATGTTTTATGGTATTTTAAATCGTGAGCATGTATCTTTAATAAATTTGATAGTTCGTGATGCTGTAATTGTCTTTATCAGGTATTACTATACGTTCTTCCAACATTAGACTGTCGTTTACCATCAATAAATTGATACATCTACTGTAATACGGTTGAATTTCATCGGTGATATATTTCTTGTCTGGCCAACCTAGATGTAGATAGTTGACCACTGCTTGAAGCGTTGAATCGTTTTTGATTTCTCGCTGTGCCACTTCAAATGTCACCGTTAAGGAACTGATTGAAGCATGTTGGACTTGTTTCACCGCTGCTTCCATATAGATTGTAGCAATAACGGATTCTTCGTCTAGGTTTTGGAATTCATCAATCTGGACAAGAAATCAACATATCTAAATGATTTTATCGAAATGCATCTAATCTTAAAATCGTATAATAATAATGTACATGACCACCTTTGCAATCGATTTGTTGTGTGCAATGGGATGCCCTTTTTGTTTCCAAAGATGCATAATAGAGGTTTGTGATCAGTTTCCAGAATGAATTTCCTTCCAAAAATTAGCTTGTGGAATTTAGTGATTGCGAAGATAAGTGCTAATGCCCCTTTTTCAATTTGATTGTAATGTCTTTCAGTCTCGTTGAGAATTCTTGATGAATGATAAATGGCTTTCCGAGTCCCGCAGAATATTCATGAAATATCATTGCATCTATGCTTGTGTTACATGCGTCAGCTGCTACTATGATGGGTACATATGGGTCGTAATGTGTCAGCAACAATTTATTTTGTATTACTTATTTTAGCTGGTCAAATGCTTGTTGGCATTGATAATATCAATTCCAATTTGAGTCTTTTCGAAGTAATTGATCTAACAGTCCTCTCAACTGTTGCATTTTATGTACGAATTTTCCATAGTAGTTAATAGCACCGAGAAATGCTCGAAGTTCTGCAATATTGTTGGGTAATGGCATTTCTTTGATACAACTGATCTTGTCGGGATCGGGTCGTAGTCCTTGTTTATCAATGATATGTCCTAGAAATTTCACTTGATTTGTGAAAAATTGGCATTTGTCAGTCCTTATACATATCGGTAGTCTTCAATTCTTTGTATTAATGCTGTTAGATGCTCTATGTGACCTATCGTTGTCTTGCTACATATAATTAAGTCATCCAAGTATGCACTGGCAAAAGACATCGAATATCATCGCGTCGACGATTGTTGAAATGCTCCGGATGTTGATTTAACTCCAAATGATAATCTCTTGAATTTGAATAGGCCGCGATTTGTATTGATAGTTAATAACTCTTGAGAATCTTTATCCACTGTCAACTGAAAATATGCATCGGAGAAGTTACTATTACTGTAGAACATCAATTACCTGCTAATTTGGCGAAAATGTCGTCAGAAAGTGGTAGCGGATATTTGTTAGGTTGTAATGGGGCGTTCAGTCCAGTGGAGTAATCAGCACATATGCGAATCCTTCCGGAGATTTGCTGATTATTACTATAGGTGCTGCCCACGATGAGAAATCAATCTGCTCTATGATATTCAACTTCTCGAGACGTTGTAATTAGGCGTCGATTTTAGGTAGTGCGGTATATGAAACGGGGCGCTTCCGGATGTAAGTAGGTTTAGTATTCGGCATCAGATGTAACTTTATTTTTGTTTTAGTGCATAATCCTAAATTATTTTTAAATATTTTAGGAAATTTTGTGATTAATTGTGCAATGTATTTATCCGATGATTGTGCCTTGACTGGCACAACTTATCTATTGGAATGGACCATAAATTAAATAGATCCATCCACTCTATGCTGAATAAATTCAGCCCTGATACCTTCGGCAAATAGCATTTACCCTTTTTTGTTACTCTATTAAAGTGACGTTGCATTACAACTCATGAGTAATTTCTAATGGATCATCAGATGCGTTGCGTGCTGAAAATGAAGATATTTTTGTCGCTGGTGTTCACAGTAACTGCCATGTCTCCTGAAAGATGAGTTATATTCGAAGCTGTGTCAATTTGAAGTTTAACTTCTTACGCGTTGATTTGGATTGTAATGAATTTTTTTTTGTTTTGAAATTGAACTTGATTGATAGAGCTAATAATACTAGATTTTGCTGGAGACTTATGTTTGTCGTTTGATTTCTTATCAGATTTCCTTTCTGTTTTATGTTGGATTTTGATTTGTGGGCTATAGTACAGTACCCTTCCTTGTGCCCTATCTTCTTGCAGTTATATTCGTGCTTGAGATAGTCACAATATTTAGCATAATGCATGCACAAGGATATTTTGGTATGCACTCACAAGGATATTTTGGTATGTCCGATGTTTTGTGTTATGGTTTATCTTTACCGTTTTTAAACCGGTTGTTTTTCTTGCGCTCGATTTTGTTTACCTTAAAGTTGTACTGGTTTTTCTACTAATACTGTCTTTCTGTTATGTGTAATCTAAGTGTTATGACCCGTTGACACTCATTCACTAACAAGGGGAGATCACAATGTGCTACCAATCGATTTCGCCGAAACTCGGTGTATCGTTTGGGTAGCATATAAAATGAATACCTGTAAACGGATAAGACGCGCTTCTCAACCGTTTACAAAATAATAAACATTAAAAAATTTCAGTTCGGTATAAGCAAAGTAAGTAAGACCTTAAATCGAAGAGCGCGTAGTGTAGCAACAGAGTGCTAGATTCATAGTCCCAACGTTGCGGGTTCGAGTCTCGGAAAAAATTTTTTTTACTTTTTTTAATTATAACAACTTTTACAATATAAAAATGTATATTATATATATTTATGCGTTTTGTATATTTTTTATTGTTTGTTTTGTTTTTTTTATTGTACACTCTGTATTCTACCGTTGCTAGCAACCGAATGACGAAATCTTGTTCGTCCGTTATACAATGGTCTTCCCCTTTTTTTATTTTTCTTTGTCGACCCTTCTAACGATCTTTTTCTACCTGCTTCGAAGGTTATAGAGTAGTTTAAAATAACGTATTATATTATTTTAAACTTCGTAAGATATTTTATCTAATTGTGAACAAATGGATTACAATCAGAGAACGCAAACAAAAAAATGCATGGATAAATAAATGTGCACTTGAATAATAAATGTAAAAAAAAAATATACAAAACGCATAAATATATATAATATACATTTTTATATTGTAAAAGTTGTTATAATTAAAAAAAGGTTTAAAAAAAATTTCTTTCCGAGACTCGAACCCGTAACGTTGGGATTATGAATCTAGCACTCTGCTGCTACGCTACGCGCTCTTCGATTTAAGGTCTTACTTACTTTGCTTATACCAAACTAAAATTTTTTAATGTTTATTATTTTGCAAACGGTTGAGAAGCGCGTCTTATCCGTTTACAGGTATTCATTTTATATGCTACCCAAACGATACACCGAGTTTCGGCGAAATCGATTGGCAGCACACTGCGACCTCCCCTTGTAAGTCATGAAGTGTAACCGGATTTTTAGCAGAATGTGCTTCTAGATTACGCAACAATCTCGCTCTTATTTCAAAGTCATTAACTGCATGTAAGCCTGAAATAAAAAAATAAGAATTAAATCAAAATTGGCATAAGAGCTACAGCACGATAGTTGTAGCGCAGGGGAAAAAAAAACACTTTCTTCTTATTAATTGTTGTATTTCAAATCTAAAAACTACAAAAATAACGAACGTTTCGGATCAGTTTTGATCCTACCTCAGCACGATTAATAATATAAAAAACAAACTATTACATTGTAAAAAAGGAGAAAAGTTAACCTCCTTTTCGACGCATAGGTGATGCGAAACTGCATTGCGCGGAGATCTAGCAAGCCTGCTGCTTCCGAAAGTTCCTCAAATGTATTAAAATTTCCTGTGTAGAATCGCAGCAGATTTAACAAATCGAGTAAAAATTTAAATACCGATATTATATGTGAATTCTTTTTTATGTTTAAAATTAATAATTGGAAGCATGACTCACCAGAATCCACGCTTTTTCTTTTTCCATCCATACACAAAATGCCATTAAGTACAGTAATGCCAAAATAGACACGCCTGCAACATAGCAGAGAGGAAAAGTACGCAAGCGGAACTTGCGTACATATACAGGGTGTCCTAGACCACCCGTACACCCCTTTTCTTTCAAAAACTAAGCATTTTAGAGAAAAATGTTTTCGACAAAAATTGTATGGTTTTGAGGGGAACATAAGATGGTGTCATTAGTTTGACCTTGAAGAGTCACCTGAAGGTCACATGAAGGTCACCTCCAACTTTTTAAAAAATATGTAATTATTAATTGCAAATTACATTTTTTTTCTTCGAAACAATTATGTGTTTTCTTTACACCAATTGATTCCTCTTATTATTTTGTACATAAAAGTATTAAGGTAAGATAATCGAAAAATGAATATTTTACTAGATATTTTACGGTTTATGTAAAATTAAGAAATGATTTCAAGCTTCATAACTCGAAAAATACTTAATGAAAACTAACTTAATTATAGTGTTTTGGAAAGCTCTCGAGATAAGCTACAAGAACATGCAAAAGCATATAGGGTGTCCCATTTAAAAAGTTGGAGGTGACCTTCATGTGACCTTCAGGTGACTCTTCAAGGTCAAACTAATGACACCATCTTATGTTCCCCTCAAAACCATACAATTTTTGTCCAAAACGTTTTTCTCTAAAATGCTTAGTTTTTGAAAGAAAAGGGATGTACGGGTGGTCTAGGACACCCTGTATATACGCGACCCGCACTCAGCCCCCTCCCCACTCCGCCAGTCGCCAGCGCACATGCGCACCACGACGCACCGATTGCATACAAACACATGAACCAACACTTCACTCTCGATAACTTATCTATTATTGCAAATGCATGATGCAAACCCTGCGTACCACTGCAAATTCAAGCTATTTCGGCTGCGTTCCAAAATTCACTGCCAGTACTGAAAATCTATAGTTTACGTGACGTACACTATAGATTTTCAGTACTGGCAGTGAATTTTGGAACACAGCCTTCTTTGTCGCTTGATAAACAGCATTTTAGCAACGAGTCTTTTGCCCAACGAGGACTCTCTATCCAAAATCTCAGGCTCTTCCCAATTAATATCATGACCAAATTCGAGTCTATGATTGGTTAAGATCGAAAGTTGTGACGTATTTCTTCGGATATGATTTCAGTGTTCAGAAATTCGTTTTTTTAATTGTCTGCTAATCTGACCGACGTATAATGCATCGCAATCATTGCATGAGACCTTATATACCACATTGTTGTACGAAATCGTTATTATTTCCTTTATTTCACACTTATACGTCGATCTCATGCCTCGTGCTTCTCTATCTTAATATATGACTACCAACATCCCCCACTTCACTTCTCTAGTCTCTCAGTATTGCCAACACATATCTCAGATACGGGTTATGTTAGGTTAGTCCTTTCAAGGTAGGGGTGCAGGGGAAGGGGCTTCGCCTCTCCCCCGCCCACGCGTTTACTCGAAGAAAAGTATACATATCATCTTTTAAGTAAACGCGTGGACGGGAGAGGAGCTTCGCCCCTTCCTCTATATCCCTACCCCAAAAGAACCTAACCCAACTCGTGTCCGAAGTATAATATATCGTTTGCATGGTTTCACATAAGTTTATAACATGTGTCTGTCCTACCCTTATACCACTCGAAAAATATCAACTCAATCCAAACCTACTTTAAATTTAAAAACAAATCCCTCGTGTGAGTGGCTTCATCTTTCTCCCGTCCATGCGTTTACTCAAAGAAAAAATGCATACATCATCTTTTAAATAACCGCATGGGCGGGGGAGAGATGAAGCCCGATCCTAAGAGAACTTTTTTTTACAAGGGGAAAAATGCGCCTTATGCACACCCCGCCGGTGTGCATAACCTAACCTAACCTTCACTAGCCTTCCCTGGTGAGGGGCTCGACAACCTCCAGAGGAAGGTCCACGGGGGGCATGTGATCTCAAAGTATGAAGGACCGAGGACCCCCATGCGGCTCCTGACTCCTATCAGGGCCTGTCAGAGAGGGAGGAGTCGGATGGGGGTACTGGATCCTCCATACTTGGAGATCCCCCTCCCTCCTCATTGGGCTCCTCATTCGTTTGGAGAGACTCGGGAAGACCCTATTTCTAGGCACCTGCAGTCCTTATCGGCTTCCTCCTCTTATGCCCTGAGGGAGGCCCACACTCGGCCGTCCCCAGGATATGTCCCGCCGGACGCCCGACATCCGCACATAACGGACATCTTGGGTTCACCCAGCAGGTCCTTATCCTATGGAAGGGGGCGCTGCATTTATAAGAGCGCCCCCTCCTGTTCACCCCTTTACAGTCAGCCGCAATGTGGCCCGGCTGCAGACAAGCGAAGCACCGCGCTGGCCCCTCATTCGATAAAACCGAAGAGGGCTAACCCATTCGGCGCTCCACCCGCCTCCCCTCCTTTGCAGCATCCAAGGCCGCAACAAGTGTATGGCCTCCTAGAGCCTCACTTCTCCAAGCTCGGATGCGCGGATAACAATTCCGCGTCCCGAGTGACCGCACGTAGCGTCGGCATATGTGCGTCGTCTCATTAGAGGGTCCACAGATAGCAGAGCTAAGTGGATCCCCTGGGACTGCGTCCCCTTCGCTGGAGGAGGCTTGAGCGCCTTCTTGTCCTCCTTATCCCCCTTCGATGATAGAGGTAGGCGTTTAGGGGGGGAATCGAGCGCACACTGCTCGAGTCCACCCCCTTTTCTCCCCCCCTTAACAGAAACTTCCTGTCGCCTTTCGGATGAGGCAGGGAGATCGCACATTCTATCTTCCTTTGAGGCAGGCGGTGAGGGATCTCTAGCGAGACCGCTCATCATCCCCAGCCACCGCTCCTTCAGGGCTTGAGCATCCTTGCCCAGGCCCCGAAAGTCCGTAAGGGACCTTCTGAGGAAAAAAAGACTAATTGGACAGCCATCCTCTCCCACAACTCACCTACACATACATATGATGACCCCCAGGAGCCCCTAGAATGGACCCCTATCCATCGCGTGTGCGGTGGTCGTATATGTCCTCCCCCCTCCCCCGGTGCTCACCCGTGATACCGAGGGTAGCCCGTCGTCGGATGACGGGGAGAAGGCCATGACAAGGACCGGTACGTTTTCTTACTTTTTTGGCGTATCCCATTTTTCTTACTCTTTAGTGCACTCTTAGCGAGTGATCCTCTCCGCCCGGCCCTCCCGAGGGATCATCGATACTGCCACAGGCGGATCGATGGATCACCCGAGCCCCTCCATCACGTCAAGATGGTGCACCGTCGGAGGGGACCCCAAGAGAACATGTTTTTTTTTAAAGGAGGATAAAATGCGTTACGTACACCTTCGACGCATTCGGCGCGTCGGGGGTAGTGTCGGACTCCTTGGCCCTTAGGGGACGGCTAATCCGTCCCCCAGGAGTGCAATGCCAGGTATACCGACACTCCCCCTTTATGCCTACACAGGCCACTATAATTGGGAACCGCTCTCGCATAACATCCGGTGCCGGTCAGCATACGGCATTTAAGCCACCCAAAGCGGCGGGGGAGGGGGTTCTTGGGTCGTCCAAGGACTCCACTTCCCCGTCCAGAAGAGGGTTTGGCTCTGCACTTCGCCACTCCCTTTGGGCGGGGGAATGGTCTCCGCTTCTCCGTCGTTTCCGGTAGTTCTTCTCCTTACCCGGGAGGGAGGTGCAATCCTCCGCCCTCAGGATATGTGTCACGAGGCGCCACAGGTTCACGCACAGCGGACACTGTGGGGGCTCCGCGCGACAAACACGTATCCGATGGGAGGAGGCGCTGCATCGATAACAGCGCCTCCTTCGGTCGGTCCCTCCGCAGGTGTTCGCGGTGTGTGCCACCGCTAAATATCTGTAGCACCACACGGGTCACTCTCTAGGCAGCACTGCCGAGTATCGGCCCGCGCGATGCTTATACACACGTGCCGGTGTTGTGGCCGCGGTTCTTTTAACGCGGGTGTGTTAGCAACCCTGTCATCCCCCTTGTGCGGCCCGCATATAAGCACCTTCAAAAGAAGGTTCTCAATACGGAACCGGCTCAGACGCATCAGCCCTATCCTCGGCGCGCGGACTAAAAATCCAGCTACGCTGGCGGATACTTGAGCCTGGGGTGCTTCGGCGGGCCGGTTCGGCCAGGAGGTTGCGGCTAAGTCCGCAGGAGACCCGACCGATTTATTCGGCCCCCTCACGTACCCCCCTACAGGTCCTAAGGCCACACTCGTCGCCTTGCGGCGTTTAATGAAAGGACTCGTTGTTGTTTCATCAAGTCCCCTTCCCTTGCCACCCTTCCCTTTCCCAGGGGTAGGGGGCTTGCTCCCCAAGGCTCCCACTTTCGGAGTCCCGGGGATGCAAGTTCCCATACTCCTCATTTTACGCGGGGATGAGCCCCGGTCCACTTTCCGTGGACCGGGGTCCGTTCCCACGGCCACAATTCTAAATAGGGGAATAGTGGCTCCCGATTTGGGATCTACATTCCGCTCTAAACACAGTGGGGAAGGTCGCTCTACCAGGGGGTCCAGCGAGGTCTCCCCGTGTTTACACAATCTGAAGAGGGAGGGTTTGAGTAAATAATCACAAAGTCCTCCCTCTTCCACGCATCGTCGAGTCAAACAGCTCCCTTTTTCCACAGGCTCACGCTGCCCAACGTGAGCGGCTGTGTTCTAACAGCCCAGAGGAAATAGTTGAGGACAGCCTGCTTTTTCTCGCGTCCTGAGGGATCATGGGTGCTCCCTCGCTGCTCAGCCGAGATACCGAGATTAGCCCGTCGCTTGATGACGATGGGGGGAGAGGCCAGGACAATACCCCCCCCCCCATCCGCCGAGCCCTGGGGCGCTCCGTAACCTCTGGGCTGGTACGTTTCTCTCTCTTTTTGCCCATCACCCATGGTAGTTGGTTTTTTCTCGAGGTATCCTTACTCTTAGCCAGTAATCCTCCCCGCCCGGCCCTCCCAAGGGTTGAACCCTCGATACTGCCACAGGCGGATCGACGAATCATTCGGGCTCTTCCACGACAAGGTGGTGCATCACGGAGGGGATCTTCCTTTTTTTTGGTAATTCGGGGAAATCCTTTATGGATATGTCACCCTAGGGGAATCGGGTAAGAGTTATGCAGGAGTTCCGGCTTGACCCAATGTCGGTCCGACCGGTGTATCCGCTAAAACCCTCGAGGTGGCCTTCCTAGCGCTGGAGGGGCAGACAGAGACCCGGGACTTGCTTATGCATTACTTCAGTGTCCCTGCCTGTGGTTCTCCTTCGCGCTTGGGACCCGACTACTTGTGTTGTGTTACCGGATCTCCTTCCCAGGAAGCGCATTAGTTACTCTCCTTTCTCGCAACTGCTACTGCTGCGGACAGACGGGAGCCACGCCGTTCGTCTGCCTTCCTCGGGAGTCCGTTTCTAGCCGACCCGAGTCCCCACCCGAGCCGATTGGATCCCGAGAGAACACGCACTATTGTACTCCCCCCTAGTATTGGAGAGGGTACTGTGCGTACTCCGTAGAGAGGAGGAAGAGTTTACATCGCTCCTTCCCCCTCTACAACCCCGCGTTGGCCTCCCTTAAGTGAGACTTTGTCCCATCGTCCGATTACGCTTTAGGGTGTAGCCTTAGCTCTCCCCCCGGTCCTTCCCGCTTGTAAGTCATTTCGGTGAGAGAATTCTCACCGAGCCCTCCCCTTTAATGTCATCTCCCTTGAGCGGAAGACGAAGCCCCCACGCCTAACTTCTTCATTCGGATGGATAAGGAGGCGAACTAGCAGCCCCTCTTCCTCTTTCTCAATCTCCTCCTCTTCCTCTTCATCGCCACGAGAGTCTGCCTCTTGGCGCCTCACTCTCTCAGCCGTCTCCTTCTGGGTCATGACGGACTCGCAGGAGACGACCGCTTTCCTCGCTGCCGGTCATTTCATGACCAAGACCGGCAGCGAGAGGTCCTCTCCCGCCACCACAGAGGGGACCCCTAGAGAACTTTTTATTTACGAGGGTAAGGGAAAATGCGTTACGCATACCCGCAGGGCCGTCTCCGTGGTTTATGTGGGACTCCCCGGACGGAGCGTGATCCGGGTATATCCACAAGTAGGTATACTAGGAGAGTTCTAACTCTGGTCCTCTAGAATTACTTATATTGGGGGTGTACCGCGAGAGCTATTTTGTTTGCGAAAACATGTCCCGACGCGTTAGGGTATGTAATACAATATTGCTTAAGGAATACCGCTGTTTATATTGTTTATAAATCGGGTATGTAATATAATAGTGCTTATACTTGCGACAGAACATCCAACACGCGCCGAAACAAGCGTCCCCCGCCCCGCAGCCCCCGCGCCACCGAAATCCCCTCCGTCCCGCGTGACGTCATTCCCCCGCGCCTCCAAAATCCCCCTCGCGCCTCACCCCCCCCTCACCTCCAATATAAGTAATTCTAGATTTTTTCCGTTCGACGTATTCTTATCTCTCGCATTGAATTACGCGTCGCGCGAATTTATAAACAATATAAACAAATGGCGCCCCCCAGAATCATCTTCCATATTTTTTTCTCGGAAGGAATGCAACGCATATCAGCGCCGATGTTCGGCTGCGTTGTGCTCTCGCGGTACACCCCTTCACTCCCAATATAAGTAATTCTAGATTTTTTTTCCGTTCGACGTATTCTTCTCTTTCGCATTGAATTACGCGTCACGCGAATTTATAAACAATATAAACAAATGGCGCCCCCCAGAATCATCTTCCATTTTTTCTCGGAAGGAATGCAACGCATATCAGCGCCGATGTTCGGCTGCTTTGCGCCCTTGCTTCCTCCGTTCACAAAGATAAGAAAGGACGAAATATATATAAGGAGGATTGAAGCGCATCAAATCATAGTACGTGATTTGAACGCCCATCGACACGTGCAAGTGCTCCATAGAAAATTGTGACGTGTGTATTAAAAGTGTGAAAAAGACAGGAAGAAAATGGAAAACATCGAGGAGACTAAACGCGACCTGGTGGAGCAGTCCCGCCAAATTGGGCGAGTATTTTGCATGGCTGCAGCGTTGCGAGGAATTTATCAAACAGTTCAAAGAACGCAGACGTGTCAAGCGTCCGCGGCTCTCGATCGGAAGTAGACAATCTCTGGTGGCTAAAATCGCACGACTCGAAGGTGCAAAGACTCGATTGCAGAGACGGTTTATACCCAGTGGTGGTGATTACAGCGGCGACAATAACGCGGAAAGACTCGTTTGGCGAGAGATCGATACCGCGTTCGATAGCCGTATTCTGACCGATGCTGTAATTAACGCAAACTATATCGAATCTCGTCAATTTCTCGAGGATGCCAAAGACATCGTGCTCGAGCA
Source organism: Camponotus vicinus (assembly GCF_025532165.1). Classification (NCBI taxonomy): domain Eukaryota; kingdom Metazoa; phylum Arthropoda; class Insecta; order Hymenoptera; family Formicidae; genus Camponotus; species Camponotus vicinus. The sequence continues at coordinate 19,284,147 of NW_028141978.1, read as the reverse complement.
AGTGCAAGACGTTATAAAAAGACACAACAATGTAAAAGTGAACACTATATTCAACGGTGAATTTGTGTCGGGTGATAAGCATGCAAATAAAAGTATCAATACGAGAAACTGTAAACTCTTTCGCACGTCTGATTTACACGAGCGCCGCGTTATCGAGCCCACCCTAGCATTGCTAGAAGAATTTCAGGAACGCGATAGTGGCTGGGCATTGTCGCGAATACAGAATTTGACTGTTAATGTAAATAAATATAATCCTATGCGCACGGGATGTCACATTAAATTGCCGCGGGAGATTACGACGAAGAGAGCGGTGGTTAACGTGCAATCTAAAGACAATGCGTGTTTCGCGTGGGCAGTGGTCGCCGCTCTATATCCCGCAGAAAGGAATGCGGAACGGGAATCATCGTACCCGCATTACGCGACAGTGCTGAATCTCCGGGACATTGAGTTTCCAGTGATTGTGAATCAAATTAAAAAATTTGAACTTGCAAATAATATCTCGATCAACGTGTACAGCATCGAGAAAGAGAACAGCATTGTCCCGATACGTCTTTCGGAGCAGAAGCGAGATAAGCACGTCAACTTGTTGTACGTGGAAGACGGCAACAACGTCGGACATTTCGCTTGGATCAAGAATCTATCGCGACTTGTCAGTTCATAGTTGAGCAAACACAACGGTCAAAGATATATTTGCGACCGATAAGTTTAATTTATATAATAAAAAATAATTTATATAATTGATATAATTTATATAATATGCATTGTATAAATTTTTAATTAAAAAATTTTCTCTTACAGATGTTTACATTACTTTAGTTCGAACGACAAGCTGCAGTCACATACGGTCGACTGTCGAGAGATGAACGACTGCGCTATCCGATTGCCGAGCGACAGTGACAAGTGGCTCGAATTCAACAACTTTAATCGGAAGGAGTGGCTTCCATTCATCGTATACGCCGACTTGGAATGCGTTTTGGTCAAGATGGAGAAAGAACAGCAAAATTTGTACCAACACCATCGGACATTTAGTATAGCGTATTATGTGCATTGTTCGTACGACGACTCGTTATCCGTTTATAATTCTCGCCGTAGCGCCGATTGCGTTTTGTGGTTCACCGAAGAACTTAGAAATTTAGCGTTACGTGTAAAAACTATTTTAACGACAAATGTCCCCATGGTAGATTTAACATCCGAAGAATAGGAAAAATATCACAGCGCAACGCATTGTCATATATGCGAAAAACCGTTTACGCAAGAAGACGATACACGCGTACGCGATCATTGTCATTTGACCGGGCGATATAGGGGTCCCGCGCACTCAAATTGCAATCTAAATTACAAAGAACCTTTTTGCATTCCCATAGTCTTTCACAATTTATCCGGTTACGACGCGCATTTCATTATTAAGGATATAGCCACAGCGTTCGAAGGGGAAATCGAATTACTTCCAATAACTAAAGAAAAGTATATTTCATTTACAAAAATTGTTGACCTTAAGGCAGAAAAATCGAGAAATCACATAAAATTACCCCGCGTATTATTATACTCTTCCCGGATACACGTGGGACGCCATGTTGAAGCATACCAAGATTACGTTCGAATTGCTTACCGACATCGACATGGTCATGTTTATCGAACGCGGTATACGCGGTGGTCTGAGTCAGTGTTCCAACAGATATGCGCGTGCTAATAACAAGTACATGGAGTCGTACGATCCATCGAAATCATCGTCATACTTGATGTATTTCGATGTAAATAATTTGTACGGATGGGCAATGTGTCAACCGTTGCCCTATGCCGATTTTCGATGAGTCGACGACGTGTCGAATTTTGATGTAGCATCGATCGCGTTAGATTCGCCTACGGGTTATATCCTCGAAGTCGATCTCGAGTACCCGCAACATCTTCATGATACGCACACTGATCTACCGTTTTGCCCGACACGCGACAAGACTAAGCGGCAAGACAAGCTGCTCGCAACATTATACGATAAGAAGCGTTACGTGATACACTACCGTAACCTACAGCAATGTACGCGACACGGCCAATGTTCGCGTTACAAAAATACATCGCGTATTACAATTTATACAATCTCTGTGGCTTCGCAGTTATATCGAATTAAATACACAGTTTAGAACACTCGGGAAAAATGATTTTGAAAAAAATTTATACAAATTAATGAACAATGCGATGGAAAAACGATGGAAAATGTGCGTAATCGTGTCGATGTAAAATTATTAATAAAGTGGGACGGACGATACGGCGCAGAAGCGATGATCGCCAAATTTCCATAGTCGAAGCGTTTTTTCGGAAAATTTAATCGCCGTAGAATTGCGCAAATTGGAAGTAAAATTTTATAAACCAATCTACGTCGGTATGTGCATACTCGACATATCGAAAGTGTGTCTGTGCGAATTTCACCACGAGTACATGTCTCCCCTGTATCGCGACAAATGTAAGATCATGTATACCGACACAGATAGTCTAATATATCACGTCGAGTGTGTCGATGTGTACGAAAACATGAAGCGCGATATCGCTAGATTCGATACGAGCGATTATGTCGCGGACAATGCGTACGGTATACCGCTCGTGAATAAAAAAGTGCCGGGCTTGATGAAGGATGAAAACAATGGCGCGATAATGACCGAATTCGTCGGGCTTAGAGCAAAAATGTACGCGTTACAAGTCGATGGTAAGAAAGACACAAAAAAGGCAAAAGGCATCAAAAGTAATGTCGTAGCGCGTAATATAACGTTCGACGATTATACGCGGTGTTTGAATGATGAAACTGAAATGACGCGACAACAGTCCTGTATAAGATCTAAATTGCACGAAGTGTATGCCGTCCGTGAGACGAAAACTGCTCTGAGTCCGTACGATGACAAGCGGTATATCGTACCTGATTCGACTGACACGTTACCATGGGGACATTATAGGATACCTTTGTAAATAAATGTATATTTTGTTTATTATTAATTGTATATATTTTGTATATAACCATGTATATATTTTGTATATTTTTATATTTCATATAGTTTTATGTAATACATATCTTACACATTAAATACATATACTATTGAAAGAAATATTAATAAAGATTTTATGTGTATTTTCATTTTTCAGATATTATGTTGTACATATATATTTTTTCTTGAAAATGAAAAATAAACACTGTATGATTAATTAAATCACATTGTCCTTATGTATCCAAGAGTTGTGCGAATTGTCAAATCCCAGCCATTTCACGTAAACCTCGTCACCCCTCCTGCGCAGTACTTTCTCCACGAGATACACGTCCGGATAATTCGCGCGATGCAACTCGTGCTCGTAGAACGCTCCGGCGATAGAATTTTTGCGATAATCCTCAAGTAGATAGCTTACGGGATTAGTATGCTGCACTTTTACAATTTTAAACACCTCGGTTGTCCAATTTGGCGTGTAACCTTTCTCGAAAATTGTCTTGTACTTACTAACGCGTACCGAGTCACCTACTTTGAATTTTGCCGGACCCGCGATATTTACACGGTTGTACACCGTAGTTAAGAGTCTTTCAGCGAGGGTAACGTCGACGGGTCGCATACCGATCGTTCGATGCTTGCGCGCGTTGTAATCCGCTACGAGTCGCGGCAACGCGTTGATCCACTTGTGAGATCCGTTCAGCGTAAACATCTTCCACATGTCATTTTTCAGCGTGCGATTGAATCGCTCAACGATCGATGTCTTCAATATCGAATATGTAGAATAGTGATTGATGTTATGTTTCCGCATGAGCCGTTGCACGTCGGCGTTGTAAAATTCCTTATCGGTCTGTATGTTTCTCGGACACCTCTTGCTACCTCGAATTATCTCGGCGATAGCGTCAGCTGTCTCGCTTCCACCTTTACTCTTGAGTGGTACGGCCCACGCGTGCTTGCTCAACACATCGATGACAGTGAGTATGTAGTGGTAACCTCCGTCGAAACAAGAATACGGACGCATCTCGACGATGTCAGCTTGCCACAGATCATCGTATCCTCGCACTATGACATGTCTTCGGGGAAAATTTTTTCTAGCCGGTGCGTGCAATTCGTTCACCAACTGCCGTTTCTCTAAACTATGTTGTTTCTTCGCTTCCTCGGTTATTCCCGATCGTCGATCCATCGTTGTTTCGATTCGTCGATCAAATGATATGTGCCCCGAGTATCACCGTACGTTTTATCGTTCGTAGCCGTTCGTTGACGTTCGATAGTCGTTCGATAGACGTTCCTAGCCCGTCCGTAGCCGTTCGTTGGCGTTCGATAAACGTTCAATAGACGTTCCTGGCCCGTTCGTAGCCGTTCGTTGGCGTTCGATAGACGTTCGATAGACGTTCCTAGCCCGTCCGTAGCCGTTCGTTGGCGTTCGATAGACGTTCAATAGACGTTCCTGGCCCGTTCGTAGCCGTTCGTTGGCGTTCGATAGACGTTCGATAGACATTCCTGACCCGTTCGTAGCCGTTCGTTGGCGTTCGATAGACGTTCGATAGACGTTCCTGGTCCGTTCGTAGCCGTTCGTTGACGTTCGATAGTCGTTCGATAGACGTTCCTGGCCCGTTCGTAGCCATTCGTTGACGTTCGATAGTCGTTCGATAGACGTTCCTGGCCCGTTCGTAGCCGTTCGTTAACCTTCGATAGTCGTCCAATAACCGTTCGTAGCCGTTTCTGAGCCGTTCACTGCCGTTTTTGACCCGTTTGTTGCCGTGATTGACCCTGTTGGTAGTCGCTTCTAAGTAGTCCGTAGCCTCGTTCACAGTCGTTCGTAGCCGTTCCAGAGTTGTATGTAACCGTTCCTGACGTGTTCGTAGCCTTGTTCGCAGCCGTTCCTGAGGTGTTCGTAGCCTCGTTCGCAGCTATTCTTAAATTGTTCGTAGCCCCGTTCGCGGCCGTTTCCTCTTCGATCACTGCCACTCATTGTAGTTTGATAGCCGTTCGATAACCGTTTGTAGTCGTTCGATAACCTTTCGTAGATGTTCGATAAGCCTTTGTAGATGTTCAATAATTGTACAATAGCCGCTCCTAAGCCGTTCACTACAGCTCATTACAGGTTGATAGCCGTTTCTGAATTAGTGTTAATCGCACGCCGAAGCTCGTTTATCGCAGTCTGCAAAGCTCGCATATCCTTCTCGAACGCAGTCAGCTTCTCGTCTGATTCTTTCTGTTGATTCTTCAACGTTTTAACGCATTGTTCCACGTACAGTTTGTTGACTGCATCGGTATCAGCCTCAGGTTGCGCTACACGGCGAATCTTGCGCGACCTCGCGTCATAGTCCGTAGCGACGCGACACAGAGCGTTTTGACGCAAGTAACTCGTCACCAATTTACCCCAATGATCGCTTGTGTCGATCGCATCATTTCTCCGTTCGAATAATCCAAATTTGTTGATAGACATTTTTTTCGATGCGAGTGACATCGATCGACTGATTAGTTTTGTCGAGACATCATTTAATTTATAATAAGGCCGACTTCGCGAAGTTCCTCTACGATCGACAGGATCTCGTTTTCGTGAGCGTTGTGGCCAGCTCGGTGCGAAGCGTCGAGCAATCGTAGTCGATCCACTAGCTCGTTCGGGTCGTCCCAGTGCACGTAATCGATCTTATTGTCGGTTAGCGTCATCGCGCGAGGCATGAATACTCCCGTTCCGGATTTATTCTTTTTCGATTCGATCGACATCAACGGTGCGATTATTTGTTTATACTTGTATCCCTTGTTACTATTTAATCGACCTTACGCATCATATTTGCACACTCGTCGCCATTAATATGCTCTTATATTTTTGCATATCGTCCTCAGTGTATATGACGTCATCGGGAATTCACTTGAAGATCAACTCGTATAATCCAGGTGTACCAATGTACCTCACTTTGTCTATGATTATAGAGTCATCTTTATCAATGTCGAATCGTTTGTTACCGAGACGCATTTCATTCTCGTTGAAATAGATACCGTACACGTGATCGATCTCGTTTTTTTCGTCGCCACTAAGGAGAGCGCTCATGTACTTTTGTCCCAGTGGCCCCAAATGCTCTCGTAACACTTCTTGACCTTCCGACGTTTGTAACATGTTTCGAACAGATGTTTCGAGCGGGTTGCCCGTGGTTTCGAAAACATTTTCGATTGCGAGTGATTCGGATATCATGGATTATACGATTCTCGTTGTCGCTGAAGGTGTAGAGGTTATCGGCGGTTCATCCAGTAAAGCATCCGATAGATCGGATGTACGCGGTGTCGATAAACGATTCGCCTTCAATCGTTTCCTCTTTTTCGGTGTCGCATCCTCCTCTTCCTCCTTGTATCGCTTGATGGGTAACGTTTTAATTTTCGCGTCAACGTTACTCTCCGGCTCGGTTTTCACCGCGATTGAGCTAGAGTTGTCGACGATCTTTTGTAGTGGCTCGATAATAGGCCCAAAATGGGTCTTGACCGCAATATCGTCGTCGATCTTACCGATCTTCAAAGCGCGATGTTTCTTGCGGATCGATTCGCTCGTTTTCTCAATCTGCTTCGCAATCTTTTCACGCTCGCGAATATTATCGCTTCCAGCCATGTCGACAGAGTGTCGAGCGTTTCACTCCTCTCGACGGAATGTTGGCAGCGACTAATCGTTTTGCGGTATCGCGAACACGTTAAATCCTTTTCTGTATCGCCCGTTCATAAGCGAGCTGTCCTTATCTATCACTAGGAATCCATACTTTCGCTGCCAACAAGTACGACATAATTCACTGAAATCCTCGTACGACATGTCGATATTCACGTGATCGTTGTACACGTGTTTCAAGTTGGTACCGTCCTGTTTAAACAAGATCAGCAGGTTCGCGTTATAGATAGAAGCAATCAACGTTCGAGTGACGACCCATTGAGAAGTACTCTCTTATCGTATCTTGCTTGTCGCACGCCACGTCGTCGAAGACGAAAATCGAGTTTGGACGTGCCTCGCTCGGTGGAATGACGTCACTGTTATTGGAGAACGTAAAGTAGCCGATTTCGTCGATCGGCGTCAACAAATTCTCCAGATATCGATATTTCGGCTGTTGCAGCGACTTCGAGTACACGTACACGTTCTCGAAACGTACACCGTGCGGACTTTCCAGTAGACTTATCAGAACGTTGGTTTTACCACAATTCGAGGGGCCGCAAACGATCGCGCGTATAGTAGTCGGTAGCATCGTACCGTGTCTGCGCATCTCCGCGTTGTCCCCCATTGATCGTAATCTGTTATCACAATTCGTCACGCGTATCGTCAAAGGTTGTCGTACGAACCGCATGTTTTCTCTTTCGAATTAATTTTGCGAATGATCACGAGGGGGGAGACCTATTTATAGAGGTGTCTCGACTCGAAACCGTATCAAAAATGTTTCTCCTTCTGTCGGATAAAAGACATTCTCTGGCTTACCGCTGAACAACTGCAGTATATCCCAAAGATTGTTTTACTGCAAAATTTTGGTAATTACGTGGAACGATTGTGGGACAAGCTTCCAGAATATATAAAGGCTGATTCGGAGGTTCAACAATATCGTTCGTGCATGCGACATTACAATCAGCCGTGGCAGCAAACGCACATCGACGATCCGCCACCGTTAATAAAAGATTGCGACGAATGTCAGCGAGAATTGTAAGAGGTGGTGGTCTCTTAAATCGTGCGATAAACGCGCTTCCGATCGAATTCCATATTCCCGGCTATCAGTTTTGCGGTCCAGGCACGCGGTTGCAGAAGCGATTAGCTAGAGGCGATCGCGGTATCAATCCATTGGACGCGGCGTGTCGTGAACATGATATAGCACACTCTCGGAGCAACGATCTCACCGAGAGACACGCGGCGGATAGGATACTCGCCGAGAAAGCGCGAAATTGCATCGGTGCGAGAAATTCGACTCTCGGTGAGAGAGCCGCCGCCACAGCTGTCTGGGCAGCGATGAAAGCCAAGACGAAGCTCGGTATGGGTCTGAAGAGGACAAAGACGAAGACGAAGAAAAAAACGGCGAAGAAACGGATACTTCCGGTAGCAAAATGCGGCGGTGCATTGCCGATTCTACCAATGTTGGGTGCGCTCGGATCCCTGATCGGTGGAGCGGCGGGTGTAGCGAAGGCTGTGAACGACGGAAAAGCCGCGCAACGTCAGTTGTAAGAGATGCTACGTCACAATCGCGCCATGGAAGGTCGCGGATCATATCTCACTCCTTACAAATACGGACGAGGAGCCGAGAAAAAAAAACGTCAAAGAGACGTTAAAAATGCCGCAGGGCATAACTAACGTACAATTGCTACAACTGGCAAAACGTATGCACATTCCATATTTTAGAGGTGTTTTCATGCGCGACTCTTTATCGATCGGTGGTATATATCAAAACGAGAGCGGCATCGTAAATTTGGATAACGTCGAAGGACCAGGTACTCATTGGGTAGCGTACGCAAAGAGGGGGAATCGCGTTATATATTTCGACAGTTTCGGCAATCTTCGACCACCGAATGAATTGGTGCGATATTTTGGACGAAACGTAACGAAGATATAGTATAATTACACACCTGTTCAAGCTTACGATCAGAGTATCTGCGGACAATTGTGCTTGCAGTTTCTTCGAACGGTCGATGCATGCGAATTTAAAGACAGATATTGCGCTATTTAACTCAGTATTCGTTAAACAGTTTTGCCGACATGTCTATGACATTCACGTTGACTGGGAAGAGTAGCGTTCTCGCGGCAAACTTCTTTCCCGCCGTAGATTTGGGCGACGATGCATACGAGCTCGGTCTAACGGATTTTGAGACTTATCACACAATACCGAATGTGAATTCCTCGAATAATAAATTTTACTTTGGCAAAGACGACGCGGAAATTACGATTCCCGAGGGATCCTACGAGTTGCGAGTATACATGCATTTTTGAAACATGCAATTTCACGGAAACATCGCGATAAGAAACACATTGACGACGGTGATTATGAAGATGGAGAATATCCGATAGTGCTCCGCGCTAATTACAATACGATGAGGAGCGAGATCAAATGCGCATACAGAATAAACTTTAGCAAGCCCAACAACATTGGATCGTTGCTAGGATTTTCGAATCGTATTCTCGAGCCGCGAAAATGGTACGAATCGAACATGCCGATTAACATTATCAACGTGAATATTATCCGCGTAGAATGTAACGTGACCGCGGGCGCGTACAACAACGGCAAACTCGTTCGTACGATACATGAATTTTCACCGAGGGTACCACCGGGATATAAGATATCGGAAACGCCGGCGCAGATCATTTACCTGCCGATCATCGCGCGGAGCATTACGGATTTAACGTTACGCGTTGTCGACCAGAACGGACGATTGCTCGATTTTCGAGGAGAAGAGATCACCATAAAATTGTACGTACGACGGTTACGGCGATAACATACGTATGCGACGTATGAGATGCTCGTGTTGAACGGGTCGAAAGACGTGAGAGATAACGCAATCTTTACGAAGCCAGCGACAACTACAACAACGTCGACGTTCGCTAATATCCAATCATCCAAGAAAAAAAAACTCAGCGCATCGAACGTTGCGTTTTTACAATTTTTGGGATTCGCGGTACGAAACAACTGAACGATGACCGACATCCTCAGCATCGGTGACGAACCGATCTTCGACGATCACGTACAACTCGTTCGCCAATACAACGTTCGGATACAGTGACGAGATAAGAATACCTATACAACAACAGGATCTGTATACGTTGCCGTATGAGAGTTTCCTATACATCGAGGGAGAACTAACGAAAAACAGACCACCAGCTGATGGAGGAGCTGATGTGGCACTGGGAAATAATTGCGTCGCATTCATGTTCGATGAGATTCGATACGAACTCGATGGCGTTGAGATTGATCGCAATAGAAACGTAGGAATAACTACTACGCTCAAAAACTATGTAACGGTATCAGCCGATAGAAGCGTGATTATGAGGAACGCCGGCTGGGATGCATCGACCAATGCGAATGGACACTTCAATTTTTGCGTACCGCTCTACATGTTATTGGGAGGATTACAAACGCGTGGTGATTAACGCTCGTCACGAATTGATCTTAATACGATCGCGCAACGACAACAATTGTTGTCTACTTGGAGATTCGACGCTGGAGCCTGCGATCAACATATTCAAGATATAATGGTGAATGCCACACGTGTTGTTGAGCGAGATTGAAAAACTGTCGATGCTGCGTGCTCTGGAAAGCGGACGATATCTCAGCATGGGTTTTCGCTCGTGGGATCTGTACGAGTATCCGCTATTGCAGCGCACAACTAAGCCTTCGTGGGCCATTAAGACCGCGACTCAGCTGGAGAAACCACGCTACGTTGTCTTCGCTCTGCAAACAGGCCGGAAGAATGTTATGTCTGAGAATACGAGTCGATTCGACGACTGCAAATCGACGTGAAACTCTATCTAAACTCGGAATGTTATCCGTACGACGATATGAACCTGGATTTCGATAAAAACAGATGGTCCATTCTGTACGACACGTATACGCGCTTCTGCAAGAATTATTACGGATACGAGTATCTCGAGCCGAGTCTCACGGTCTCGATGTTTCTACGTAACGGTCCGTTCGTAATTATCGATTGTTCTCGACAAAACGAATCGGTCAAGAGCGCAACCGTGAATGTGAGATTGGAATTCGAGTGTAAGGAGAACGTGCCGACGAATATCACTGCGTACTGTCTCATCATACACGATCGCGTGATCCAGTACAATCCGTTGACCAACGTTGTACGCAAAATCACCTAAGTGTTCGCGACAATATCGACACAAGAGAGAGGGGAAAAGGAGCAGGATATAAATCAAAGTGTTGCGAGGCGTTGGTTTTAGAGTTTCGTCATTTCTCTCGATGAGAGATCTCGTCATATCCGTACCAACGTTTGTGGATCTGCAAGGATTTACCATCGGCAAACTATTCTTCGTGAAGGAAGCGGCAGTCCTGAGAAAGGGATATGTTCTCTCGCATTACTTTTTTGCAAGTCCCGTACCGTGGAGCGTGCTTACAAAATCTGAGCGATGTCAAGTCTCATGGGTGATTAGAAATCATCATGAATTACAATGGGAAGACGGAAACGTTCCGTATGGCTTGGCTCAGCGTGTAATTACAACCAACCAACCAACCAACCAACTATCGTTGGTACGATACACGAAGAAGAAGAAGAAGAATCGTCTGTCGTGTACGTTAAAGGACTTCCGAGAAAAAAATATGGAAGATGATTCTGGGGGGCGCCATTTGTTTATATTGTTTATAAATTCGCGCGACGCGTAATTCAATGCGAGAGATAAGAATACGTCGAACGGAAAAAATTTAGAATTACTTATATTGGAGGTGATGGGGGCGAGGGGGGTGTAGGGGGGGGTACCGCGAGAGCTATTTTGTAAGGATATGTCGAACGGAAAAAATCTAGAATTACTTATATTGGGGGTGAGGGGGGGGGGTACCGCGAGAGCTATTTTGTTTGCGAAAACATGTCCCGACGCATTAAGGTATGTAATACAACATTGCTTAAGGAATACCGCTGTTTATATTGTTTATCAACCGGGTATGTAATATAATATTGCTTATACTTGCGATAAAACATCCAACACGCGCCGAAAGCGTCCCCCGCCCCGCAGCCCCCGCGCCACCGAAATCCCCCTCGCACCTCATCCCCCCTGAGAGGACCTGAGTTAGAACTCTCCTAGTATACCTACTTCCACACACTAAAAACCCCTCCCTTGCAATGCCTCATCGCCTTCGTAGCCCGCGTTCCGGGAACTGCTAATTGCATTACTTCCGGAGCGCGAACTGGCCTGCGCCGATCTTCCGGCGCTCACTCATACTCCTCTCCTGCGTGGGGTTACTGTGCTGTCGAGGGCCTAAGGGTGGAGTCTGTGAAATCAGACCTCTCCCTTGCTGAGGCCCCTCAGCCCTTTCCTTCCCCGGTGAATTCCATAACCTTATCGAGGGGTTCACCGAGGAAGGGGGGCCTCGGGGGGCAGTTGGGTTTTCCCAGCAACTTCCGGTAACCCCGCCCTCTAATCCGTTTAGACGGAGGGCTCCCACCCTCCCCGACTGACGGCAGAGATGCCAGATTCCGGCCTTTTGGTAGCATGCGATAACATGGAGGGGACAATAGAAAGAGACAAAACATGATTCTCTCTCGCTCTTCTTTGTGAGAAAAGAGCGAGAGAGAATCATGTTTTGTCTCTTTCTATTATCCCCTCCATGCTACCGCATGCTACTGAAAGGCCGGAATCTGGCGTCTCTGACTGACGGCCCTATTTAGAGTCCATCCGCCACTGTTATTTGGCACAGTGGGGATATTAGTATTTACTAGAAGGATCTTGGGGGATGTGGTCACTCTACGGCGTTGTGCTCGTCGGTGCCGTTTCTTACGGAAGGCCAGTCGGAAACCAGCATGCAGTGCACGCGAATACTTCCACCGGCATTTATTTAGTCAGCGAGCGACCTTTTCAAGAGTTTCTCCATGGCAATCGGCATCCATCGAGCAAGATACTAACATCGCTCTGGAGTCGCATATTACTGTGTTAAAAAGCAGCATTAAATGTGAAATTTGGATAGCTCAGTGGTCTAAAGCAGTTGCCCGGGGGGGAGGGTAGTGAGACACCTTCCCCCAGGAAGGAGATCCGGTGGCTGCGCCGCCAGATCCCAAACGCGGAGGGGAGCCCACAGTCAGGAATCTGAAGTAAACTTGCTCCGCAAGTTCCGGGTTCCTGCACGTCCCTCCAGTGTAGGGAAAGCCACCCCGGGGGTTTTTAGTGGGTACACCGGCGGGATCGCCAGGTCGCTGTCGGAATTCCTGTATAATCCTCACGCGATTCCCCTAGGGTGAGGGTATCCATAAAGGATTCCTCCCGGGTTTCCAAAAAAAGAAAGAACAGTTGCCCGGAAGGCGAAAGACTCGGATTCGATTCCCGATCCAGCCACTTGCATCTCACATATTTTTCTAGTCCACGAATATTGTTTTCTAACAATTATTCGTTGGGCTGAAAAGTGTGTGAATGCTCTCTCCACAGAATATGCGTCGATGCCGTTGCCATGGATGGATTCTGTCGCTCGTTGATCAAATGGGCATATAGACACGTCCGACTTCCTCCCACATCCCTATCTTTACTGGTCTATAGTTTTTTTTATCTCACAATTGCGACTCAATCAAAAATTAAAATTTTGTGCCATTTTATTTTTTTTAAAGTAATTATAATAGATTAATAAGATTTATGTGTATGTGTGGTTACACACACACACATATAGAGTGCTTTCCATTTAGTGATACAAGTCGACACAAGCGTTATTCTATCTTTTTTTAGTGAATAACAACAAACAAAGATAGAACGACACTTGTGTCGCTAAATGGAAAGCACCCATAATTTTTAATCAAGCACATAATAAAAATTTTTTTATTCTAATTATATATTTTTTATATAGTATTTATGTTTGATGTCATTTTAAATGTAAAAATCTTATTAATCTATTATAATTACTTTTTGAAAACAAATTATTTTTCTCTGTTTAAAAGTAAAAAATAAAATTGAAGCTTTAATTTTTATTTTATAAGATCTGTTTACATACATTAATTCTTAGAATAAAAGACCTTGAGTTTCAAAATTTTGTTATAATGAAAAGGAAGGCAAGAAGTAATAGAGACCAATAGAGATAACTAAACATGAAATAGAAAATTATTGTTGTAATTGCAAAACCATTTTTTTGAATGAATTTAGTAATTAATCATCATTATTCTAATGGTTTCGTATGTGTATTTTGTTATTTCAGGCTAAGTCGAGAGTGAAGGAGGTTTATATACAAACATGCATACTTCTCAGCCAACAGGGCATGCGAGAGTGTGAACTTTTCGGCCTAGCAATATTGTCTGGTGAGTTGTAATCTAAAAACTTACCTTTTTACAAAAAGGTAAAAAGAGTCACAAAGTTCATGCGTCACAAAAAATTAATTTAATATAATTTTAATATATTCTACAGAAATATGACATTAAAAAATTGCGCCATGAATATAAATCTTACGCAATAAATAGTTCCTTTTATTATTATTATTATTATCATTATTATTATTATCATTATTATTATCATCATTATTATTATCATCATTATTATTATCATCATTATTATTATCATCATTATTATTATCATCATTATTATTATCATTATCATTATTATCATTATCATTATTATCATTATCATTATTATCATTATCATTATTGTCATTATCATTATTATGATTATCATTATTATCATTATCATTATTATTATTATTATCATTATTATTATTATCATTATTATTATTATTATTATTATTATTATTATTATTTATCCATTATTACAGAAAAATCATAAAATTATTAATTTTGTAACGATGCACCCTGCAATGCATCGTTTTCCCGTTTTCCCGGCGAACACCGACCGGAAGCTACCGCCCGACGAACATCGGTCGGGCATAGGCAGAGGCGCGATGCGCACATTTTTAATACTTAGCAACATCCGGGTAGGAATCGAGAGATCGATTATCGCAACACTGCCGTCGGGAGCCGACACCGGCAGTTGAGAACCCGCGCTTGGCACCCCGAACTCCCCCGGGCGGACCCGAACCGCTCCGATATTTTTACCGCCGCTCGGTGGGAGTAATTACCGAATACGCCGGCGCGGGTAATTAACCGAGTATAAAACGGGCTCTCGACGGCACAGAAGGACAGATCCTTCCGATCCTTCTTGAGACGCACAGCTAGTCAGAAGGCAAGCAAAGCGAATATCAAGAAATCCTTGCGAAATTAAAAGGCCAGAAGGTAGTGCGAACGCTGCCTCTACCGATCGATATCGGCGCCTTAGAAATCGCCTCCGAACCAACATCCGAATATTAGGCGTCGCGCCTATCACGAGGTGGAACTTGAGCCGCCTCCGACGCTTGCTAGCGTCGCGACGCCTTCCGTAAACCCTACATCCATCGGGTAAATAGACACGTTTAAATAACCGCACAACCGGACTTTAAATCTCCGAACAGCTGAGACGTAAACACCGGGCAAGAAACGCGAGCAAAAACACGTCCGACGGTCCGCAAAAACGCGAGCGCGCCGTAC
This sequence comes from Camponotus vicinus, assembly GCF_025532165.1. NCBI lineage: Eukaryota > Metazoa > Arthropoda > Insecta > Hymenoptera > Formicidae > Camponotus > Camponotus vicinus. The sequence goes on along the minus strand of NW_028141978.1, from coordinate 19,269,031 downwards.
TGGGAATCGTGCAATCGCATCTTGCACATATTGTAAATTGCGTTATTCCGCGCCGCGAATTGTGCGAACTACTATCTTCGCAAGATCCGTGACACGTCCACGGCCGAATTACATAACGCGGACGCATTGTTAAAGCGCGACTTCCGCCGATTATAAACCACGGCAATTACTTCGCGCCGAGATTCCGTAGATTCTCGGTCCGCGTTTATCGAACCTATCGATTACTTTACGCGCTTACACATACACACACGCACACACACATACATTGTAATTACATATATTCACATACGCATATACACGCACACGCACACGCACACTTTGTACATCCCAACACAGAGCTACAATAAATACATTTCTTACACACATACACGTAATCCGTTATTTTATCTCCGCCACCTGGATCCGACGGCTATCCGCAAATAGAGATTCCGCGGTCTACGAAAAACCGTACGTTACAATTTTAATTATATAGAAAAAAATAACTTATTATTATTGTAGGAAAAATAAAGAATAAAATAGTCCAAGGTTAAATTAAAGAAAACACGCTCCAATTTCAGTTAATAAGTAAGAGATGCGTTAAGAGTTAATTTGGAAATATATTTCATAATACAATGAGATCGACCTTTTCAGCAAGTGAACGAGACTGAGCCGCTTCATTAAAGCACGAATATGTATATATACAGGGTGTCCGATTCGTGAGGGACCAAACGAAAAGTGATGATAGATTGGATCAAACTAAGAAGAAAAGTCCTCTACCATTTTGCAAAATTCGCAATAATTATTAAGTAATAAGCAAAAATGTCCCGGCGCATGAGAAGCGGTAAACCGCTTGTAGTGTGTGATTATTAAGTGATCAAACGAAAAGTGGTGATAGACTGGGTCAAACTGAAAAGAAAAGTTCTCTACCATATTGCAAAATTCGCAATAATTATTAAGTTATAGGCAAAAATGTCTCAGAGTATAAGAAGCGGTAGACAGATCGCTTCTCGTCAGAAAACACATAATTGTTTCGAAAAAAAAATATGTAATTTGCAATTAACAATTCCATATTTTTTCTTAAAGACGACTGTATGTTTTCTTTACACCAATTGATTCCTCTCATTATTTTGTACATAAAAGTATTAAGGTAAGATAATCGAAAAATGAATATTTTACTAGATATTTTATGGTTTATATAAAATTAAGAAATTATTTCAAGCCTCATAACTCGAAAAGTACTGAATGAAGAAATACTTTATTATAATATTTTGGAAAGCTCTCGAGATAAGCTACAAGAATGAGTAATAAAAAATAGGGGTTCCCATTTAAAAAACGGAAGTTGACCTTCAAATAACCTTTAATGTCGAATCCAAGGTCACTATTAGATAGCTCCCTTTGTTCCCTACAACTTTCATCCGAGTCGTTTTCTTTCAAACGTTGATCCTGAAAAGTTATGAGGGTGGAACTTTTAAAATGGGACACCCTGTATATACAATATACAGGGTGTTAGAAAAATCTGGAAACGGTCAAATATCTCGAAAACGATCAACTATAATGAAAAATATGTAAGGAACAAAGTTGTAAGACTAAATAAAATGTATCTAATGATGATAAGAATTTGACCTTGGATGAAGTACTCAAGGTCATATGAAGGACAAGTTGATTTTTTTAAATGAAACTTCCCATTTTTTATTGCATATACTTATAACTTATTTCTAGAGCTTTCCAAAACACTATAATAAAATATTTTTACCTCAAGTATTTTTCGAGTTATAAGGCTTGAAATCATTTCTTAATTTTACATAAACCGTAAAATATCTAGTAAAATATTCATTTTTCGATTATCTTGCCTTAATACTTTTATGTACAAAATAATGAGAGGAATCAATTGGTGTAAAGAAAACATACAGTTGTTTTTAAGAAAAAATATGTAATTGTTAATTGCAAATTACATATTTTTTCTTCGAAACAATTATGTGTTTTTTTTTACACCAATTGATTCCTCTCATTATTTTGTACATAAAAGTATTAAGGTAAGATAATCGAAAAATGAATATTTTACAAGATATTTTACGGTTTATGTAAAATTAAGAAATGATTTCAAGCCTTATAATTCAAAAAGTACTTGAGGTAAAAATACTTTATTATAGTGTTTTGGAAAACGCTTGAAATAAGCTATAAGAATATTGAATAAAATAATGGGGTTCCATTTAAAAAAATCAACTTGACCTTCATATGACCTTGAGTACTTCATCCAAGGTCAAATTCTTATCATCATTAGATACATTTTATTTAGTCCTATAACTTTGTTCCTTGCATATTTTTCATTATAGTTGATCGTTTTCGAGATATTTAACCGTTTCCAGACTTTTCTAACACCCTGTATATATACAGGGTGAGCCATTTTAATCCGACCAGTCGAATATCTCGAAAACCAAGCCCGGGAGAGAAAAATATTTCAGACAAAAGTTGTTTGGTTTCGAGGGGGCCATAAGATGGTATCATTGGTTTGACCTTGAAGAGTCATTTGAAGGTCACGTGAAGGTCACTTCAATTTTTTTAAATGGAACACCCTATATATTTTTGCACACTCTTGTAGCATATCTCGAGAGCATTCCAAAACACTATAATTAAGTACCTTTTCGTTAAGTACTTTTTGAGTTATGAGGGTTGAAATAATTTCTTAATTTTACATAAACCGTAAAATATCTTGTAAAATATTCACTTTTCGATTATCTTACCTTAATACTTTTATGTACAAAATAATGAGAGGAATCAATTGGTGTAAAAAAAACACATAGTTGTTTTTAAGAAAAAATATGGAATTGTTAATTGCAAATTACATATTTTTTCTTCAAAACAACTATGTGTTTTCTTTACACCAATTGATTCCTCTCATTATTTTGTACGTAAAAGTATTAAGGTAAGATAATCGAAAAATGAATATTTTACAAGATATTTTACGGTTTATGTAGAATTAAGAAATTATTTCAAGCCTCATAACTCAAAAAGTACTTAACGAAAAGGTACTTAATTATAGTGTTTTGGAAAGCTCTCGATGTCAGCTACAAGAATGTGCAAAAATATATAGGGTATTCCATTTAAGAAATTTAAGGTGACCTTTATGTGACCTTCAAATGACTGTTCAAGGTCAAATCATTGTCACCATCTTATGGCCCCCTCGAAACCAAACAACTTTTGGTCTGAAATATTTTTCTCTCCCGGGCTTGGTTTTCGAGATATTCGACTGGTCGGATTAAAATGAAACACCCTGTATATATATACAGGGTGAGCCATTTTAATTAACGCACGCAATTATTTCGGAAACAAAGCATTTTAGAGAAAAATGTTTCAGACAAAAGTTTTATGGTTTCGAGGGGGCCATAAGATGGTATCATTGGTTTGACACTGAAGAGTCATTTGAAGGTCACGTGAAGGTCACTTCAATTTTTTTAAATGGAACACCCTATATATTTTTGCACACTCTTGTAGCTTATCTCGAGAGCTTTCCAAAACACTATAATTAAGTACCTTTTCGTTAAGTACTTTTTGAGTTATGAGGCTTGAAATAATTTCTTAATTTTACATAAACCGTAAAATATCTAGTAAAATATTCATTTTTCGATTATCTTACCTTAATACCTTTACGTACAAAATAATGAGAGGAATCAATTGGTCTAAAGAAAACACATAGTTGTTTTGAAGAAAAAATATGTAATTTGCAATTAACAATTCCATATTTTTTCTTAAAAACAACTATGTGTTTTCTTTACACCAATTGATTCCTCTCATTATTTTGTACATAAAAGTATTAAGGTAAGATAATCGAAAAATGAATATTTTACAAGATATTTTACGGTTTATGTAAAATTAAGAAATTATTTCAAGCATCATAACTCAAAAAGTACTTAACGGAAAGGTACTTAATTATAGTGTTTTGGAAAGCTCTCGAGATGAGCTACAAGAATGTACAAAAATATATAGGGTATTCCATTTAAAAAAATTGAAGTGACCTTCACGTGACCTTCAAATGACTCTTCAAGGTCAAACCAATGATACCATCTTATGGCCCCCTCGAAACCATACAACTTTTGTCTAAAACATTTTTCTCTATCTTGCTTATTTTTCGAGTTATTGGGCTGCCTAAGTTAAAATGGGTCACCCTGTATATATATTTTTTTACATTTTTCATATATTTTTTCATATTTTATATATTTTCATATATATATATATATATATGTATATATACACAGGGTGTCCCATTTCAATGTCCCACCCAAATAACTGTCTTATTTTTAATTTTAGAAAAAGATGTTTCAGACAAAAGTTGTATGGTTTCAAGTGGGACATAAGGTGGTGTCATTGGTTTGACCTTGAATAGTTGCTTCAAGGTCACGTAAAGGTCACCTTCAATTTTTTAAATGAAACCCCTTACTTTCTATTGCATATTCTTACAGCTCATCTAGAGAGCTTTCCAAAACGCTATAATAAAGTATTTTTTCATTGAGTACTTTTCGAGTTATGAGGCTTAAAATAATATCTTAATTTTACATAAACCAAAAAATATCTAGTAAAATATTCATTTTTCGATTATCTTACCTTAATACTTTTATGTACAAAATAATAAGAGTAATCAATTGGTGTAAAGAAAACACACAGTTGTTTTTAAGAAAAAATATGTAATTGTTAATTGCAAATTACATATTTTTTCTTCGAAATAATTATGTGTTTTCTTTACACCAATTGATTACTCTCATTATTTTGTAAATAAAAGAATTAAGATAAGATAATCGAAAAATGAATATTTTACTAGATATTTTATGGTTTATGTAAAATTGAAAAATTACTTCAAGTCTCATAACTCGGAGAGTACTTAATGAAAACTAACTTAATTATAATGTTTTGGAAAGCTCTCGAGATGAGCTGCAAGAATATGCAATAAAAAGTAGGCAGTTCTGTTTAAAAAATTGAAGGTGACCTTTACGTGACCTTCAAGTAACTATTCAAGGTCAAACAAATGACACCACATTATGTCCCCCTTGAAACCATACAACTTTTGTCTGAAACATCTTTTTCTAAAATTAAAAATAAGAAAGTTATTTGGGGTGGGACATTAAAATGGGACACCCTGTATATACAGGGTGTTCGGAAATTCAATCAACAAATTTTCAGAAATTGTCGGGGGCATCTTAAGAATCATTTTTTGCAAATGAACCTGGGGTCGGAAACATGTCATTACATCGCTACAGCATACGGTGTGTTCGAAAGAGTCGGGACCTCGAAATATCACAAAAAATAGAAGTTTTACAAAAAATTGTTTTAAGCAAAAGTTGTAGGGTGTAAAAAGATCTATTTACTGGCGCCATGTGTTTGACCTTGGATGGCGTCGCCAAGGTCACGACAAGGCTGTCTTGAATTTTTGAAGGGCTACAAGAATATGTAATAAAAAGTGGAGGGTTCCATTTCAAAAATTCAAGGTGGCCTTGTCGTGACCTTGGCGACGCCATTCAAGATCAAACACATGGCACCAGTAAATAGACCTTTTTACACCCTACAACTTTTGTTTGAAACAATTTTTTGTAAAACATCTATTTTTTGTGATATTTCGAGGTCCCGACTCTTTCGAACACTCCGTATGCCGTAGCGATGTAATGACACGTTTCCGACCCCAGGTTTATTTGCCCAGGGCAAAAAATGATTCTTATGCTGCCCCCGACAATCTCTGAAAATTTGTCGATTGAATTTCCGAACATCCTGTATATACAGGGTGTTCCTAAAAAGTCTCGTCAAACTTAACAAAGCAAAATGTCCATATAAACATGGGTCCGGAAATGCCCCTGTTCTGAGATAACACAGGGTGAAGTCACGTATCTTCATAGGCCTATTTGGCTCAATCACTGTAGTAATGATTTGCATCAGATAAGATGTTCAAAGTGGCCACCATGAGCAGCAATAGTGAGCGCGTACTTAACGTAATACGTACAGTAGTAAACTTCTTCACTGTCAGCATCTGTGGACCACAGATGCTACGCATCAAAACAAAGTAAAAAGCCTAACATTCCATAGCAGATTACGTAGCTGAAGTGAAGAAGTTTACTACTGTACGTATTACATTAAGTATGTGCTCACTTGTACCGATACCATGCATCGTTACACTAATGCCGAGTTGGTGGACATCCATTACACGTACAGACGAGCGAATGGAAACAGCAATGCAGCCCAACGTATCTACCAGGAAACCTATCCATAACGACAGTGTCCAGCCAAGGATACATTTCGTGCCATCCATCGTCGTCTTGCTGAAACAGGATCATTTTTGTCTGCTACCGCTGACTGGGGGCGAGAGAGGTATGTCCGAATACCTGACATTGAAGAAAGGGTGCTCGACATGATCGCACAGGATCCAGGAACTTCAACAAGACAGGTCGCTTCAACGGTGGGGGTTTCTCATCAGAGTGTGTGGAGAGTTTTTCGTCACAATCTTCTCTACCCGTATCATGTGCAGCGAGTGCAGGCCCTCTCACCAGCTGATTACCATCCACGTGAAATGTTTTGTGAATGGTACTTGCAGCGCTGTATTAAACCTACCTTTCAGCAGCGTGTATTCTTCACAGATGAGGCAATCTTCACACGGGATGCAATCGTGAACTTCCACAACAATCACCAGTGGGCAGATGTAAAGCCACATGCTATCACCCAGTCGTGACATCAACAACAGTTCTCGTGGAACGTCTGGGCCGGTATCATAGGGGACTATCTTATTGGACCGGTTTTTTTGCCACCCAGGCTCAATGCTCCCAATTACAGGAATTTCCTGGAAAATGAGTTATCTCCATTCTTGGAGGACATTCCATTGGGTACGCGGTAGCAGTTGTGGTTCATGCATGACGGTGCCCCATCCTACTTTAACCTCACTGCTCGGGAATTTCTTAACCAACACTATCCTGGCCGTTGGATTGGTCGGGGAGGACCAACTGCATGGCCTCCACGCAGTCCGGACCTAAATCCTTTGGACTTTTTCGTTTGGGGATACCTCAAGAGTCTTGTTTATGCTACACCAGTTCCTGATCGACAGGCTCTGCGCGATTGTATTGTTGATGGGTGTAACACAATTCGGGGTACTCCCGGAATTCTCGAACATGTTCGACAATCCATGTGCGACGCTGTGAAGCGTGCATTGCTTGCTCATGGTGGCCACTTTGAACATCTTATCTGATGCAAATCATTACTACAGTGATTGAGCCAAATAGGCCTATGAAGATACGTGACTCCACCCGATGTTATCTCAGAAGGGGGGCATTTCCGGACCCATGTTTATATGGACACTTTGTTTTGATACGTAGCATTTATGGTTAAAGTTTGACGAGACCTTTTAGGAACACCCTGTATATACAGGGTGTCCCATTTTTACTTGGACTGTAAAATATCTCAAAAACTAAGCCCAGCAAACAAAAATGTTTCAGACAAAAGTTGTATGGTTTCGAGGGGGACATAAGATGGTACCATTGGTTTGACCTTGAAGAGTTATTTGAGTCACATGAAGGTCACCTTCAATTTCTTAAATGGAACCTACTATTTGTCATTACATATTCTTGTAGCTTATCCCGAGAGCTTTCCAAAACACTATAATTAAGTACCTTTTCGTTAAGTACTTTTTGAGTTATGAGGCTTGAAATAATTTCTTAATTTTACATAAACCGTAAAATATCTTCTAAAATATTCATTTTTCGATTATCTTACCTTAATACTTTTACGTACAAAATAATGAGAGGAATCAATTGGTGTAAAAAAAACACATAGTTGTTTTGAAGAAAAAATATGGAATTGTTAATTGCAAATTACATATTATCAAAAAGTACTTAACGAAAAGGTACTTAATTATAGTGTTTTGGAAAGCTCTCGAGATAAGCTACAAGAATATGCAATGACAAATAGTAGGTTCCATTTAAGAAATTAAGGTGACCTTCATGTGACCTTCAAATAACTTCAAGGTCAAACCAATGGTACCATCTTATGTCCCCCTCGAAACCATACAACTTTTGTCTGAAACATTTTTGTTTGCTGGGCTTAGTTTTTGAGATATTTTACTGTCCAAGTTAAAATGGGACACCCTGTATATAATTATATTTTTTGTTATATATATAAAGACATAACTAATGAGAGCAATAGTAGAATTGTGCAATATGTATGCAATAAAGACAGATCTATGCTCTAAAATCGTTGCTTGTGCAAGACGATAGAGCAGTGAAAATGCAACATATTTTTTGTTCCAATAAACACAATTAAACACAATGTAAAGAAAATCTTTCACATTGCTCTTTCTAAAATATGCATGTCTTTTTATTCTAGACAATACTGTCGGTAACATAACTATAAGTGTTGGTAATGTACCGACACTTTTAGTTATGTTAAAATGAGGGCGCTTACCCGTCGGAGATCGGCTGCGACTTCGGCATCCTCTTAAGAGTTAACTTAGAAATATATTTCATAATACGAGATCGACTTTTTCAGCAAGTGAACGAGACTGAGCCACTTCATTGGAGCGCGAATATATATATGTAGTGATCCGTTGAGTCACAGAAACGTCTCGAAACTTCGGTAGTTTCTCGCAAATCCAAATACGCTTGTCCTAGTCTGTTTCCCAAACAAGTTATTAGCTTGGTTGACCTAATGGTCTTGTCTCGATAATAACAGCCAGTATATTTAAAATTTTACCGATTCCACATTATTATATATTAAATAATTAAATTTTAATTAAATAATTAGATTAATTTTTATTAAATAATTTTTATTTTAATATTTTACTTTTAATATTTTTATCATAAAAAATGAAAATATATAAATAATTATAATAAAAATTAGAATATTAATAAATTATTTATAATAAATAATTATAAATAAAATATAAATTAATAATTAAAAAAATTGAATCTTGATTACTTTCTGTCTCTCTCTTTGATTACTTCGTTCTCTCTCTCTCTCTCTCTCTCTCTCTCTGTCTGTGCCGAGAGAACATATCAAACATCACTCCGTAAAAGTATTAACTATCAAATGGTTAGATAGATAAAGAGAGTGATAAAAAGTTATTGAAATCTTAGCTGCATGGATAAAGATTAACTAGAGTATTAACCGGGAGTGCAGTTTTATGAGCGTGCGAAGTGCTTTTTCTTTTCGGAACATTGAAGTCTCGACAAGTAGACATTAAAAGTGATAAAAGGTGGAAAGAGGATACACAAAAGTGAATCGTCTATGCTGATATTAATAATTTCCGTCGAAAAATTATTGGTATGTACGGTGAATACGATTAATATCGATGCTCGGTATGTAAGAAGGCAATAACAAGCCAAGTAATGATATATGAAACTTTTGTTAACATTTTTTATTATCTAGAATGTGTAGTTAAACATAAAATTTATGATGAAAACTATGAATTGCTGCCGTGTCAAGGCCCATTTAAGAAATTTATAATTGAGCGTGAAAAGGAAGCAGACATGAAGAAGGCAACATCATCAGGCAGAAGCTTTAAGGATAGGCAGGGATCAACAGGATCGACTATAATATCAAATGGAAGCAAAGCAACAGGCACGAGTATTGAAATAAAAATAGATTGGATTGTAATGTTACATTCAGACCCTTCCGGAGAAGGATTACTCAAAAGAAGGACATAACAATGATATTTTTCCGAAGTCGTGTGATAAGACGAGAACGACTCATCGGACGAACCTTAAGGCCCGAAAACAGATAAACGACTCTTGTTTTTAGGCTATTACTCTGCTGCGTTCGTTGGTCCCCTTTTCGGTAAGGGAATCTAATCCTTTTTATGTAAGGCGGGACCAAATGCGATCTTTAGTGGATGGGAATGAGAGCCGGCAAGTTAATGAATAGAAACGTTCATTATATGTATACAAAGTCTTAAATTTATTCATAAAATCACAATGTTTAAGTTTGAACATAAGTAATACCATAAAAGTAAGAATAATTATATTATCGATGCTATATATCATGTGTAATGTGTGTGTGTGTGTGTGTGTATTCTCGCGGTTGTTACATAAATCCGGAGGTCATCAGTCGAACAGAATAAAGGCTGACGCTATTTTTATTTTTATGCTCGATTGAAGATTACAATTATTTTAGCGTATAGAAAAAGCAGAACCAAAATCTTAATTGTGTGTCTGTGTAGAAGATGGAGGGAAAGAAGCGTACATCTCCCACATAACTTTTACAGGAAGTGATAATAAAGTAGGCTTATTTAAGATCAAGTAAAGCGCAGGTGGTAATACATTATCACCTGCGCTTTACTTGATCTTAAATAAGCCTACTTTATTATCATTATTGATTTATCATTTGGACCATTTATGTACTTTGTGTTAATTTTAATTATCTTTTTTTGATCCTTTGTTTTTACGGGGAGTGTCACAGGAATTGACAAGGGGAGGGCTTGACCTTCGAAAAACCGAATTAAACTATACTTTAATACAATATAGTATTCTACCTAAAGAGTGCTCAAGTAAAATATTAGAGGCCAATGCTCAGCCATTTTCGAAAAAAACCGATCGAAAAAATATCATGCATTTTATATACCGGTAAGTTTAGACCGACTGTCGAAAAGGCGGGGTAGCTCGGGCGTAGAGCCCGAGATTATTATGCTGCGAGTCCAAGGTTCGATCCTATTGCTTCGAACTTTTTTTTCATTTTTTTTCATTTTTTTCATAATGCAACTTGCAATATTAAAATCCTATTATTTTATATATTCCGATATAAAATGAAGTATAAAACCTCATTATTATAAATATAAATTAATACAAACATTAATAAAACACTATTTAAATATAGATATAATTTAATAAAGTAATTGTGCGTGTCGAGAGGTTTCTTTCATATAATGTGCATAGTGCGAAATACACCTTTGTTTCAATTGTTTTTAGATATCACCCAACAATTGTAATTGATCTAGAGAGAATGTAGATGATAATGATAATGAAAGTGAATAAAATAATACAATTTTTTGCATTTGTAATTTTATTTTATTAAGTTATACCTATATTTAAATAATTATAGCGTTTTATTAATGTTTATATTAATTTATATTTATAATGGCGTTTTATTTTATTTTATATCAGAATATATAAAATAATAAGACTTTAAATTTAAAAAAATTTGATAATGCAAAAAAGAACATACACACAAAATTAATCAAATTGATTATATTTTAATATTGCAGGTTGCATTATGAAAAAAATGAAAAAAGAATTCGAAGGAGTAGGATCGAACCTTGGACCCGCAATATAATAGTCTCGGGCTCTACCACCCGAGCTATGCCGCCTTTTTACTAATCGGTCTGAACTCACCGACATACAAGATGCATGGTATTTTTCGATCGGTTTTTTTTTCGAAAACGGCTGAGCATTGGCCTCAAATATTTTACTCGAGTACTCTTTAGACAGAGTACTATATTGTATTAAAATATGGTTTAATTCGGTGTTCCGAAGGTCAAACCCTCTCCTTGTGAGTTAAACCCGGTGAAAGTCGGGATAACTGAACCAGGCTGGGTCTTATCTAAGTAGGCTTACGGCTGTATTCATAGATCTTCCTTGAGGAATAAGGAATCCTTATTCGCTATGAGTTTCATAGCGAATAAGGATTCCTTATTCCTCAAGGAAGATCTATGAATACGGCCGTTAGAGATCTTTCAGTTTGATAGGGTTCTAATAAAATAATCCCCAGAATAGATAGACTGATCGTAACGGGAATATTTAATCGTAAGATACAAATGGATGAGCGCATGCGATTCCGAAATACTCCAGAGGAGGGAATTCGGAAGAGGACAGCAAAGTTTCTATATCCGGAAAGTGGATCAGGGAGTAGAGCTTCAAAGGGTTCTTCGAATTCGTAGGAGAGAAACTGGGAAATGTAAAGTGGTATGGAGGGAAATATGATGTGTAATTATAATTGTCGTCGGTGCTCGCGGTCGTAGTTAGTTGCATAGGATTAATTTGTGTAGGATCTAAATTTGTCGCTAAAGGGATCGCTGCCCGAGCCAGGAGCCTTCGGCGATTTCGGCGGTAGCGGATTCTTCTTGCCCGGCGCCTTTCCTTTTTAATAGAAGAAATTTCGGTAAATATTTACTTTAGGTTACACAGCACGAAACATTTTTATTTTTACATATATTGTAGAGGATATATTCCTAAGTAATACACTGTTTGAATTTTGCGGCGGTCTCTCTTCGTTCTTGAGATATACGATTTTGAAATTTCATTCAAATTCATTTACTTGTATCATCTTTTCATTATATTCTATTTATGTGTTTATATTTTTTTAACATTATGGCAGAATTATATTCCCTAAATGATTTATAAGATAAATATAACTTAAGGGGTTAGACCACTGTGAAATTTTCAAAAAATCGAATTTTTTTTTATTGGCTTAAAAAATCCATTCAACCCTCTAGAATAAGGGACAAAAGGTCTCATACCCGCCCGAAGTCGTTTTTATTGAAATTTCGAGCTATTACTCGAAAAACCGGCTCTCAGCGATTATGTATTGAGCGCAATCACTCCTATCTACGAAGAGCTAAGCAGCGAAAATTTACTACAGCGGTGCATAGGAGGGTTTACGCAAAATAACAATGAAAGTCTCAACGCTCTCATATGGTCATTTGCTCCAAAGCGAGTGTTCAGCGGCGCAAAGACGGTAGAAATTGCATCATATTTGGCAGCGAGCATTTTCAACGAAGGTTACGAGAGTCTTCTAAAAATGATGCACATTATGAATATAATAATTGGACCAAATGCCGTTGCATTGTGCACAGAGGTGGATGACACCAGGATTTCAATTGCCGACGCGCGATCATTCGAGGCCTCAAAAGAGGGAAGAGTCGAAAGAAGAGCGATGAGATCGACTCTTGAAGAAGATTTTTATGAAGAGGAAGGTCCCCTTTATGAGGCAGGAATGGCAGATTAAGGGTAAGAAGCTTAAATACATTTTTTCACTGAAAAAACTAGTACCAAAACTTTAAACGCGTTTTTCTCAAAACTATGTTTTTCAAAACGGTGTACACGATATCTCGAGATATAATTAACGAATCGACTTGAAATTTGGTACACTTATTCTAAGGACTAGTGTCTTTCGGTTGATGGACGATTTTGTCAATATTATGTTTTGTTGAATAATTATTAATAATAATAACATGTAATTTGGGCCCAAAAATTGCAGTCAAAAATTCAGGAATTTTTTTCTCGTCGCCAAAAATGAAAAAAAAATGCTCCGTCAACCGAAAGCCAATACAATATAGATAATGAGCATATTTTTTATTTTTGTTTCAGACGACTGGTTTTCGCGAAATCATGTACACCATCCGACCATGCGAAAATCATAGGGATGGGCGAAGCGGCTTAACTCGACGAGTTTTATATTCTTTTGGACAACAAAATTTTGACACGTTCTTCAATGTGTATAGAAGATAATAAAAAAAAAATTACTGGTGTTTCATAAATATTTTGTTAGAAATTAATTCCTGAAAATTACCCTGAAAAAACGCCCGTCACAGTGGTCTAACCCCTTAATAAAGTATAAAAGTTGCACTTTTTATTTTACCTAAACTTTTAATAAGTGTTTGTATATATCTTCCTTCATTTTGCAAAATACATATGTGGACCGTGGGTATCGCCCTTCCTACGGGGGAGCTCCACTTCCGGAAAATATAACCTAAACTAACTCGTATCTGAAGTGTGAGATATACGTGGCTTCGTATAGAAAGTTGCAAACTTACCTAAAGCTGTATGAACTATGAAGCAAGATATTTCATATGTCGGACACGCGGTTCGGGTTAGGTTATTCTTTTTTGGTACAAGGGGAAAGGCGGAGTCTCTTCCCCGCCTACGCGTTTACTTAAAGAGTAAACAAAAAAAATATAAACACACTTTCCAGATAAATTTGCGTTAATCATACGTGAAACTTTTTTTGTTAATAACTATTTAATAAATAATAAGCGGCTGAAACCTTTTGAAAGTTATTCATAAAAATGACCTTGGTAAATGTAAACAAAAAAATATAAGCATATTTCGGATATAATGAAAAGATGATACAAGTAAATAGTAGTGAGATTTCGATAAAACTAGAAAAAGACATCAGGGTCGAATCGTCTTGACCTTGACATATGTTATCAAGATCACTGTCCTGAGTAACATTCAAAAGATTTTAGCCGTCGCTCGTTTATTAAAAAGTTATTAACAAAAGCGTATATACAACATGCGACTATACGAATTCCCAAGCAATGTCAATTTGACTTCTAAGAAGGTCAAGGTTATTTTAACTTTCTATGTAAAGCGAGGTCCACCCCACCTCTGAGTCAGCGCGAAACAAGGTCTATTATTGTATGGTTCCACATGGGTTTGCAACTTTCCATGCGAAGCGAGATCCACCGCACACCATCCCTGAGTCAGCGCGAAACGAGGTCTATTATTGTATGGTTCCACATGGGTTTGTAACTTTCCATGCGAAGCGAGGAACCATAGACTTTGTTTCGCATTGACTCAGGGGTAGTGTGGGGTGGACCTCGCTTCGCATGGAAAGTGCATTGTAAACCCACGTGGAACCATACAATAATAGATCTCGTTTCGCACTGATTCAGTGGTGGTGTGAGGTGGACCTCGCTTTGCATAGAAAGTTAAAATAATCTTGACCTTCTTAGAAGTCAAATCAACATTGCTTAGAAATTCGTATAGTCACATATTGCATATAATTCCTGGAAATTCTTTTGTTAATAATTTTTTAATAAACAACGAGCGACGGCTAAAATTTTTTGAATGTTACTCAGGACAGTGACCTTGATAACATATACCAAGACGATTCGACCCTGGTGTCTTTTTCTAAAGTTTTACCGAGATTTCAAAATTGCATATCTCAGGAACGAAGAGGGACCGCAAAATTTAAACGGGTTACTTAGGAATGAACTCTACAATATATGTAAAAATAAAAATTGTTCGAGCTGTGTAACCTAAAGTAAATATTTACCGAAATTTCCACTAAGAATTACAATACGGAATTGCAATATGGGTTGCAAAAAGGAGAAAAAAGGAAATGAATTGCGACTTACTATTTTAACGAAGAGTTGCCGGATTATTCTCAAGGTTGCTGAGGCACTGGTTAGCAAATCTCACAGATTTATACGGTTGATATTACTGGCTGATGAAACTGATGCTGACTGATTGAACTGAATTGATTGATTGACACTGATACTAACTGAGTGAACTGAACGGACGGATTGATGATGCTTATTGTGAGTTTTTCCCCTTTTTTTACTCGATTCGGACAATTTTCGGCACGTACTATGTACTTCTTTCATGATGCAATTATTTGCTCAGGTGTTTCCGTTACAGCTTTCTTAATTCGGATTGATTTCTCAATAAGATTTATTTTTCAGATGATTATTGATTAACTAATGATTTCCCAATAAGATTTATTTATAATCTATTTATGATTTCTCAATAAGATCTATTTCTTAACATTCATATTTTAGGGATCAAATGGTTGATTAGCTTGGAATTTTTCTCCTGATAAATTTCGAAATATTAAAGGTATGTTTTAAGAATTATTTGTCAAGAGGATCGGTACTAAGTGTCATTCTCGTGTTACTCATGGATATCTGGCGGTCAATATTGACTGATTAGGTACGGGAGCCTAATCGGTGATCTTGTTTATAGCGCGCATTACCGCAACCTCTCGAAAAAAACATTTCTAGTATTTCATCAACTTGATAGAGAGTACCGGGGAGCGATTGTGTTACGCATCAAATATTTTTGTCCTATACTTCAAACCATTAAGCAAATTAGGCGGTCATCGCGAAAAGAAGGATTCGCGAAGTTGATAAAACGTAACAGTAAGAACAGTGAAAGAAATGAAAGATGAAGTAACATATAAGAAAGAAGTTAAGATGCTGATTAAAGGAGCAGTCCAAGAAGGGTGATACTTTTTTGGACACGTAACGATTGGACACCGCTCGATTGGACACGTAATATTGGACACCGTTCAACATGGGTTTGCAATATTCTACGCGAAACGAGGTTCAACACACACCGCCGTGTGCTTTCAGTATTAAACGAGGTTTATTATTGTACGGTTCTACATGGGTTTGCAATATTCCACGCGAAACAAGGTTCGCGCAGTGTCCAATCGTGCAGTGCCCAATCGTGCAGTGTTCAATCGTTCAGTGTCCAATCGTTCAATGTCTAATCGTTACGTGTCCAAACGGGATGCGCCCGTCCAAGAAAAGTTGGAAAATATTAAACAAGAGTTGAGAGATTTGAGAAAATGCAGACGGCACGCTTAGAAGAGTGTAAAGAATCTAGTGAAGCAATGAAAGAGAAGAAAAAAGAAAATATTATAATTATTAAACGTAAGATATAACAGGAAAATAAAGCTATTAAAGAAATTGATAAGAAAAATGGATCAAGAACATGACTATAGGAATAACGAAGCTAAGAAAAGGAAGCAAGGGAACAGTCATTCTAGGTTGTGAAACAGAAAAGGAGATGGAACAATTAAAGGTTATAGTACAAGCCAAATTGGTGAGAATTTCAAAGATACTGAGTCACCGTAAATAAAACCGAAAATAAAAATTGTCAATATTAATGAACAAAAACTAAAATTGATAATTTAATAGATATAACCAAGAAGCAAAATAAAATTGCAAATAAAGGAGATAAACCTGCATAAAAACTATAGATGTTATAGCAACATCTAAATGAAAAATTTTCTAGGTGCTATGTAACGATATGCGTAACGATGCAGGACTTCTTTTGCGTTCCATAATATCAATAATTAAATAGACATTACATTGCAGGACACTCTGTATAACTTTGACCTTGACACATGTTGTCAAGGTCATCCTCCTGAGTGATATTCAAAAGATTTTAGCTGTCGGCCGTTGCTTATTAAAAAGTTACTAACGAAGGAAGTTTAATGAATAGAACATAATTTTACGATACGATGTTTAAGAAGGAATAATTTGATAAAATTGTAACTTTAAATCAGAAATAGGTCATAGAAAAGATAGGGATGTATGTGGGAGGAGGTCAGATGTGTCTATACGCCCAATTAGTCAACGAGTGACAGAATCCATCCGTGGCAACGGCATCGACGCATATCCTGTGGAGAGCATTCACACACTTTCATGATAGGTTCACAGCTTTAAATCAGAAATAGGTTTTAGTCAGGTTCCGGAAGTGAAGACCCTCTCGTAGAGGTGGCGGAATCCATTATATCCACACATGTGCTTTACAAGACGAAGTGAAGTTCATTTTACATTAAAAAGTCTAACCTTGACCCTTGTTGAGAGTGAACTTTGCTTCGTTTTCCAAAGTACACAAGAAGAGCTAATTATATTGTATATAAATGCGCAAAGTCTGTTAGCACATAAAGATGATGGCATCAGACAATGAAATTGAATCCTGTAATCATAGAGTTGTCTAGGCTGACTGCTGAAATTGAAGATAACCAGGTGAATGTTTCGAGTTATAGTATGATTAGATGTGATTCAGAAAATAAAAATACAAAAGGAGCAATTTTATATATAAAGTATATAAGATACGATGTTAAATATGAAATGTTATTGGTGAGAAAAATAGTATCGAATTGTTGGTATGTTGCGATAGCAATAAAAGAAAAATTGCATAAAGATACGATAATGATAGTATATTATTCACTATCGCCTATTGTACTGCGACGTTATATTTTTTTTCCCTCTCGGGTGTTAGAGAGGAGGTGAGGGAGCGAAAACGTAGTCAAAAACACAAGTACGAAATGAGATACTCGCGCTCGGAAAAATAGAGATGGAGGGTGTTCTGCGCGAGCCGCGGCGAAGCGAAGGCCGTATCGAAATATCGAAATTGGGCGCCAGATACGGTCTTTCACGTATCAGTTCGCTAAACGCCAAAATAACGCGACAAACGCTTGCCTTATTCGCCACGGTGTTATAATTATTTTATACGAGGAAATTCACAAATTTGACAAGCACGACAGAATTTAACGATCACGAAAAGCTAACACTCAAATAAATTACGTGGACATAGTATAAAATAATATAACAAATTTATTTAAAGAAAGAAAGGAAATAAAGAATTAAGAAAAAAAACAAAATAAGAGAAATAACAAATTAAAGAAAAAAAATAAGAATAACATAAATGAGAATATTTGAAGTAACGAAATATAACAAATAATAGCGCGACAACGGTGATCGTAATTCTACGATAATATTTCGAAATTCGCAAAACATAAGAATCCGGCCGATCTAATACTCACGCGAAACCGAAAATCAAGGAGAACGCTATCACATTCCTGATATTTCTTCTAATGTTTTTTTTTTTAAGCCAGACTTAGCGAGGCTGAACAGCGCATCGAAAAACGTAACGTTAATGCAACAGTCAAATTCTCGCCGTAATTTACTCGCTTTGATTTTCGATAGCAACACTCAAATCGACAGCAATGGGTTGTAGGAATGCTTAATAATCTAGCGAGAATAATTACGTGATTTGAAGACGTGAGAACTCGCTGACGACGAGCACGGTCAATGCGGTCGATAATCGATAACCGTCGGATGCCGCTTACGCTGCTCTTACTTTTCAGCGTAACGCTCTTTACCTATGCGAATCTCTCGAATTTCGGCAGGCTCGAAATTTGCCGTATTCTGTTACGCACCGCACACTCACATACGCGGCAAATATTCCGAAGTAAGCACGAATCACACAATGTAACAAGCGCGATAAAAACGGAAAAATACTCTACTCGCAAATGCACAAAACGCATAATCTCACACACACACGAAAAGCGAAACGCACACACTCAGGCCAAGTATAACACGAAGATCGCACAAAGATTGATTACGGGGATGTCTTACGCGGTTTCGACAACCCTTTTCGACAGTATGGACAGCGAACGCATTCCTCGCGATTTACCACGCACATGGTCGATATACGAGAGCCGGTTACTACGCGTTTCGCGACACCTCGAATCCCGAAGAGACGAACGGTACCCTATCGATCTATGCCGACGTCACAATCGTCCTCGACGCCTCGGTCGCTTGTCTCCGGTCGCCTGAAACTCAGCAAAATCGAAATCTCAAGGCAAAGCCTTCGCGAGAACGAAAATGGCGACGGCGACAGAACGGCCGGGTAACGGACGGGACCGCGTACGTGACTCACAAATTAAAGAAGAGCAACCTCACCGACACACTCGCTCCTGCTTCTAGAACATAGTCCTCGGCTCCGTACACTCCCAGTGGTTCTTCGACAAAACTTATAACAACGAACACAACAATCACACGACTTCTCTTAACGAGTGCTCGCGCCAGAATGTCTGTCTGGATCCAGGATCGATAACGGCGTCAATCCTGCGCGCAGGGGTGCGCGGATGCGCGGCCAATCGCGCCATTACACGAAGGATTTCGCGGTGCCCCGCGACAACGCCGAATCGAGGATCGTAACGGCCCCGATAATTTAGATCTTCCAAATTTGTGACGATCCTTTTATCGACGGTCTTTTCCAGCCAATCGTTCGCCCTCTGTCCTCGAAAGGTAGCGCCGACCGGGCCCTGTAATCCCGGACCTAGGCAGCCGTTTTTAGAGATGTTCTTCCTCCCGTTGCTGGGGCGAACGCCACCCGTGACTCTGCGCTGTCCTGACTCGAAGATCCTTGGACGTTATCGCAGCATTGGCAATTACTGCTGGGATTGAGACGCCGATTTGTTTGGCGAAGGATTCCTCCTCATCCTCTTCTCGATATACTTCGACGGGTTGCCCAATCACAAAATGATACAAAAAAAATAATAATTAAGGACGCGAAATAACAATTATCGCTCGTCTCTCCAGAGATCTCGATACGGCTCTCGCTATCTTTATCTGGCGCGGCCGCTCGGCTCGCGCCGCGTTAAGATTTTCGGGGCGAATGGACGCGCGTCGGGACGCCGGTGTGAAGTTAGCACCTCATATTCAAAAATCGAAAGATTTATTAAGAGTTCTATTTGCACCCCAAATAGTTCTATAGTTCCTGATAGTTTTAGAAATAGTTCCGGCGATTTACCTAAAGAAATTGCATTTTGGAAATATGAGGTGCCAACTTCCCGGTGGCACCGCAACATGCGAAAAGTTCCATTTAAACTATGCAATTCTATAGTTCTCGAAGAGTTCTATAGTTCCTGATAGATTTTAACAATAGTTCTGACCGCTAAATATTTTTAAATAATTTTTTAATATTGAAATCGGCATCTAATCTTTCGCTAAAAACGGTCAGAACTTTTACGCCCTTCACTCTACGGCTTCGAGCCTTAATACTTATCGAGAGAACTTTTCGGGTGATATTTAGTAAGCAACGAATAATTGCAATAAAAAATTAAGACATTTTCTCATTTTTAGTTTTAAGGCACATGAAAATTTCCAAGTCCAGAGGGATTGAAATTTTTCTTATTTCGGCGTTCTGATAACAGTTCCGTTTGCACCCCGAAGAGTTCTCTCGATAAGTATTAAGGCTCTGAGTCGTAGAGTGAAGGGCGAAAAAGTTCTGGCCATTTTTAGTTATTGGCTCTTAAAATTTCTAAGTCCTGGGGAGTTGGAATTTTTTTTCGAATTTCGGCGTTCTGATTACAGTTCCGTTTGCACCCCGAAGAGTTATCTCGATAAGTATTAAGGCTCTGAGTCGTAGAGTGAAGGGCGAAAAAGTTCTGGCCGTTTTTAGCGAAAGATTAGGTGCCGATTTCAATATTAAAAAATTATTTAAAAATATTTAGCGGTCAGAACTATTGTTAAAACCTATCAGGAACTATAGAACTCTTCGAGAACTATAGAATTGCATAGTTTAAATGGAACTTTTCGCATGTTGCGGTGCCACCGGGAAGTTGGCACTTCATATTTCCAAAATGAAGAGCAGCACAATTCCAAAAGCAAACAGTCTCTCGATAATGTGTAGTTCATCTCTAGAGCTTTGTATCCGAAACACGCAAGACACTGCCCTGTCTCCAAGATTTGAATTATCTTGCTCAAGTGTGGATCCTTGCGTATTTCGCTTGCGATGTGCTCTGCTCGCACCGGTAGCTGCTTGATCTGGTGCATAGCAAAGTGATCAAATCCAACGCCATGCTGTATCTCTCTCTCCTCCTGTATAGACAATTTATGAATTGTATTTGTTACCAATGGTAAAGGCATTCTGGAACAATAATCGGCGTTTACGTTGGCTTTCGTAGGTTTATATACAATATCGAAATCAAAATGGGAAAGGTAATCCGCATAGTTCGCCATTTTACTAATACATAATACAGGAAGAGATTTCTCCGGGTGTAGTATCTGCGTTAAAGGCTTATGGTCCGTTATCAATGTGAAATGACGGGCGTAAACATAATGGAAAAACTTCTTTATAGCCCATACTATGGCAAGCGCTTCCTTGTCAATTTGTGGGTACCGCTGCTTCATAGGCGTCATCGTGTGGCTTGCGTAAGCGATTGGACGCTCGGGACTGTTGGTAAGCCGATGAGACAATACAGCTCCTAGACCTGTTTTACTAGCGTCTGTAGCTAGTTTCAGTGGCAATTGCGGGTCATAAGGCATTAAGACCTGGGGCGATATCAATGCATCCCTGATATCTGTATATGCCAATTCCGCTGATGTTGTCCATTGAAAAGGATGTGTGTTTAGTATGTCCCGAAATGGACGACTCCTGCTAGATAGGTCTGGAATGAATGATCCGTAATACGTTGCTTTTCCCAGAAATAATTGGAGCTCTTTTGGATGGCTTAGGTGCATCTCTAATCGCTCTAATATGCTTATCGGATTTGTGTACTCCCTGCTATTTTATGACCTAAAAATTCCACTGTTGGGGTAGCGAAAACACATTTATCACGGTTCAATTTCAGACCGTTGGCCCTCAATCGACGAAGAACTGTATCGAGGGATGACAACAGGTTCTCAAAATTATCTGCAAATACCAGTATATCGTCAAAAAAATTAAGCACATTCGGAATGTCTCTCAGAATTGCTTCAATTCGGCGTTGCCATACTGCCGGGATGTTGGCTGCTCCGTATACTGCCCGTGTCGGACGAATAAGTCCGTGTGTTGGAATGTTTAATGTTAATGCATGACTAAACTCCGCGTCAACCGGTAGGTGTGTATACGCGTCGGTAATATCTAGATGACAAAAAAGCTTTGCATCTTTCATTCGGTTGAACAGATACTCTGCCCTGGGAATAGGATATTCGTCTATGACAATGCGTGGATTTAACGTTGGCTTATAATTACCTGTAATCCTCAATTTACCGTTCTTCGTAACTATGTGTGTTGTAGAGGCCCACTCAGAATGCTCTACTTTTTCGTAGAATCCTGATGCAATTTTAGCATCGATTTCCTTGGCATATGCATCGCATAATGCTAAGGGTACTTCCCATGCGCGGGCAAAGACGGGTGTCGCTCCTGGTTTAAGATGGACCGAAACCGGTGGTCCTGCCAGCTTGCCCGGTCTCGTACTAAATATATCTTCGTAATTCATTAAGAATTGATCTAAAAGAGTCTTCTGTTCCGCGACGAGACTAGGTGTCTTCGTGGTTATCGTGTGAATATGATCCGTCGCATCAAAAAGTTCGTGAAACTTTATCTCGTGCACAAATTGAGAGATCCATTCCCTGCCAAAAAGTGAATCAAAATTACCATCAACGACATAGAGATTCAGTCTCCGAGAAGTCGTCCCTATCGTAACTTCCACGGGTATGCGTCCGATGCAAATGATGCGGTGCCCAGTGTAACTGGCAAAACGTCTGTCTGTTTTGAGTAACTTGCAACTGGGTTTGATTAAATGCAAAATTTCCTTACTCACAATACTGCAAGGCGCGCCTGTATTTAATTCCATTTCTAGATCTTTGCCGTCAATCCTTACCGTAAGCATACGTTTAGGCGAAGTTTCAAGTCTATTAATTTCACTTAGTTTGTCCAAACGCTGCACAGTGTCGATCCTGATTGAGTGTCGGTTGTGACCTGGTCCGTTGTTTCTGCAGGGGCTTGAATTTGCTTTGTCGACTTACAAACCTTGGCAATATGCCCTTTTTTACTGCAATTATGACACACAGCCTCTCGGAACTTGCACTCGTAGCGAGCGTATGATCCACCGCAGCTTGCACAGATGCGTTCCTTTTTTTCAGTACTTCGTTTGTCGCCTTGTCGTTGAAAACGCGGTTTTCTCTGCTCATTACGCTCACGAGGTTGTGATTTCTGGTGTGTGCCCTTCTTTTGTCGCTTTACTTGTAACGGTGCGTATCCTAATTTATGCATGGCTTCGGATGTGATTCCTACTCCGGCAACCTTAACCTCATTGCTGACGTCTCGCGTGGCTTCAAGCGTGTGCGCGATTTCGTATGCTTCTGCGAAAGTGGCTGGCTTTTTAGCAATAATCTCGTCACATGTTTCACGTAATAAAAGTCCATGTATAAATTGTTCGATCAACATCCTGTCAAGGAACTCACCGTATTCGCAATATGCAGAGCCCTGTCTAAGGCGTAGTGCAAAAGCAGCAATAGTTTCTCCCTTTTGTTGTATGATGTGACGGAATTTAATACTTTCCACAAATTTATTTCTTGCGCGGTCAAAGTGGCTAATTAATGTCGAACGTAACTCGTTATAGGTTAGGTCTTCTGGTGGCCGCGGGCTGATTAGAAACTTGAGTGCATTATTTAACTCTCCGCCCATATATACGCGAGCGTAATTTGCGTGTTGTTCTTCGGGTATCTTACTCAATTGGAGGGCCCAATCGAATCTCTTAAAATAATCTTCAACTGAAGATCCTTCCACCGATCGGTATTCACTAACTGTGAGCGATGGTGGCTTCGGGGACTGCGACGCCAATGTCCCACCAGTAGTACCTGCATTAGTCGTTGCTTGCGCCGCGGACGACTGGATGGCGCTGACCATCATGCTTATGATCGCTTGTAATAGCTCTGGGGGAACGTCCATCTTGGATCTCTGGATCTAATCCTTGTAGTAGTCGCAGATTCGATGATTTTCGGATTTTGCCACGAATTCGCTCGTATTCCTCTTGAGCTTATGAGATCCCACTTCTGACACCAGTTGTTGTATTTTCACGTGGGAAGGGAGATTAACGGTGGCACAATTATGCACTGATCGTACGCTTTATTCTTTAAGAGCGTTTTACAAAGAGTGGAAGACATGGACAAAAGACTGACTGCGTCCACGAGAGAGAGAGAGAGAGAGAGAGAGAGAGATCCCCACTCTTATGGCGGATTCTCAGTGTGCATAACAATAAAGTCTCATACACAACAATAATGAAGTTTATAAAGTTTATTTTCTGTTTAAATTTATTTTAAATTAGCTTGTTTTCTTTTTCATTTTGCAATGTGGTTCAATCTCTTTCTCTTTCAAGTTATAAAGTTGTTAAAGTATATAAAATATCTCTATTAGTATATTCAAACATTTTGTTAAATAAATTAGTAATATTTATGTATAATTATTTTATTTAAAACTTGTATTATGGAGAACTATTTTTACATGAATAAAACATTACCTTCAGCAAAATAATTTTTTATTACAAATATCTATACACACACACATACACGAGAAGATAATACAATAATACATAAATGTAATGTACAAATAAAAAATATAACATAAGAAAAATGTTATGTTATCGTAACGAAAATGTTTTTAAATGTAAATGATTCTGAAAAAATGCATTATATACTTATGAAGCATTGTAACATTAAGTTAATGCTACAGTATTTACTATTAATTTTTGATGATTATAACATATTAATTTTTAACTTGCATATTTTTTTCATGCATTATTCTATTTCTTTTGATATTACCTAATTCAACTCCAGCTTGTATTATATCAAATACGGCATTTTCTACATTTGGATTTTCGACACATTTGGATATACCATAACTTGAATCTCATTTCTTAAAATACAAATGTTATGAAGAACACAACAAGCTAATATGACTTGTGGTATTTTTTTTTATATCAGTTAGAGGTAAGCAATCTAATAAAATACGAAATCGTATTTTTAATAATCCAAAAGCTCGCTCTATGGCCATTCTAGTTGAAGATAAACAAAAATTGTAATTTTTTTGAAGTACTGTGAGGCGACCATTATCTCTAAATGGAACCATCACATGCGGATGAATTGCATAGGCAGCATTTGCTACAATATGAGTATCAAGAGGAAAGTGTTCATTTGGTACCTGAATGTAATAAGCAAGTGCAGAATTTCTAAATACTCTCGCATCATGTACTGAACCAACATGTCCTGCATAGCAATGAGTGAATATGGATTTTGCATTACATACAGCTTGCAAATGAATCGCATGAAATTGTTTTCTGCACATGTATGAAGCAACATCTTCTTTTGGAGTTCTAATTTTGATGTGTGATCCATCAAGAGCTCCAATTACATTTGGAAAACCTCTTACTTTAGAAAATTCTCCAATGGTGCGATTTACTGCATCACCTTTTGGCCATTGAATGAATTTTGGTGCAAGACAATGTAAAAAGAAGTTATTCGCCTTACAGCTCTGAATGCTGTTGCTTTTCCAACACCAAATTGAACATGTATTGATCTATTAAAACAAACATGTTATACAAATCTACAAATAAATAACAATACCAATTATATTACAAGAAAAAAAGCAAATATCTATAAGAGTCTGGAGTAGCCAAAAACCATAATGTTATCAGTAGCTGTTTTCCTGGATGTATTTGTTTTCTTCCTGTTACGTTTGTTTGACACAAAGCTGGCCCAATCAAATGTAAAATCATTTCATATGTTTCAGGAAACATCCTGCAAATAATTAACATAACAATTTAAGACTAACTATAATAAAGTGCAATTAATTTCTGTATAATTGCTGTTTAATTTTCTTTTATGATAAAAGAAGAAGATTCATGTTTTTCAAGTAGCAGTAATGAAGAAAGTAATTTTTCTTAAACTTTTTTAAAGTAAATTTTCAAATAATAAAGAAAAAATTCAAACCTACGAAGAAAGGCTAACTTTTTGTGCAACGATAATATCATATAATATACCTGAAATGTTCTTTAAATTGTTGTCGTGAATATCCTGGTACAACTCGTTCAACATAATCTGTTAATTTTTCGCAAGGAATATTCTCTCCTCTTGTATTTTCCACCATAAGAATGACATATAAAATTAATATATCAGTCTCTTCATCACTTGAAAAATCACTTGAAAATTCATTACTACTGTTACTTGAGGAATATGATGGTCTTCTTGTTTTATTATAAAAGAAGAAACATTTATTGTCGCAATTAATTGCGAATTAGTCAATTTTAAATCGTCATCCATGTTGCATGAATTGCATGAGATTTGTTCCGTTACTAGAGGTACATGATCCATTCCTGAAGAAACGGAACGGGCTCTGCACTTCATGCTCTGCATTGGACACTCATGCACTTCATGCATGAAACGGTATGCACCTTAATTGATAGTTTCACATGTAATATAAAAAGAAAATGGTTAGATAAGTATATATTATTTATTTAAGAAATAATTTTAAATATATAAATAACAAATATACTTGTCGTATTCACTTCTCGTAAACCTCGTGAAGCAAAAGATAACGATACACGATACACACAGTAGCGGCCACTGAAAATATATTAAAAAAGCGGCAAATCAAAACTGATAAAATACATTTTATATTTATATTAAATATATATGTTGTTGAATTGTTGTTGTTGTTGTAGATATAAGCAAAAATAATTAATTTTTATTATTTTAAATACATAAAAAATAGCCATCAACAATAATACGAAATATATATGAAAAATAATATCTGCATAAATGATATATGTATAATATGAATAAATTTTTGATTATATTTATTGATTTAGAATATTAATGTTATTATAAATGAAATGGCTATAATATGAAAGAATTAAATTTAATGATGTATTAGAGGAATTATGACTTCTTTGTTAGAATGTATTAATTTAAAACATTTTCCTTGTACTTGAGAAGAAGGAATTATTATATTATTAATGGCAGAATCATTAATTACAGAAATATTTAAATTTTTTTAGTTGCATGGTTTTATAAACAACGGTTTTGTTGTAATGAATTTATCACCACAAAATTTCAAAATTTTGTTTAACATAAACATTTTTTTTACTATTAAAATTGAATTATCTTTCAGAAAACATACATTATTTGGTTTTTTAAAAGAAATTATATTCTGGAAACTCTACTAAAATAATTCTAGATTTAAGTTTTGAATAATGAATAATGGGATATGATTTCTTAAATTCTTTTACATTTGGACATTGATTTTCTTTATTAATTCTATTAACTAATTGCTCAAGAGGTTTAGATGAATTTTGAACTTTAAGCTTTAAAATTCTTAAATAATTCTCAAATTGAAAGCAGCTAAATCTATCTAAACAGCCAAAAGTCTTCACTTCATTAGCTAAATGTAATAAGTTATGAATATTATATGACATGTATTGTCGACCATACAAGTCCTCATAATGAGAAATGAAATAAATTAATAAATTATGAGCGTATTCATTTAATGTAAAACATAATTCCGGATGGCATAAAATTCTTATGGCTATACTTAAAGTAAGAAAATGTTCGTAATATTCTGCAGACATTACTGACTTTAGAATTACAGGGCCAATATATAATAAAAATAATCTTAACTCCGTAGCTTTCCATTTGTCCACTTCGTGTAAACTACGGGGCAGTCGCGAAAATTCATATGGAATGAATCTTCTCAAAGCTAATAATGTTTTAGAAAGATAATTTTGATGATCTTTAGAAAATCGTACATCTTAAAACCTTTAGTCCAAAACTGAAGGAGTCTCTTCATTACTCCTAAACATACTAAGTGCATATAATCTATTGCAACTTGCGAAATAATATCATATTAATTTTCAGTGATTCAAAATAGATAATCCAATATGATGTTCTTGTTGTTTTTTTCCGAAATGATTGATCTGTTCTCAATGGACAATTAATTTCAGGGAAAATAATAGAATTAATATATTCTCCTTCCTGCACACATTTACTGCAACCAAAATAACCTGAATGACTTTTTGTACAAGTTATAAATGCTCTTGCTGGAGCATCACAAACAATTCCTTTAACTGAAACTTTGCAAATTTTTCCATCGTAATTAATACCATTTTCCTCAAGTAAAATAAGTTCACTTTTAATGGACTTAAATACTGATTTGTATCATTTGGTTTTGACATACCATGGTACACGCCAGCGGCAAATGGTTTTGTACGGATATTAGTAAAAATAAAAATTAAAATAGGCCAAAATTGACTCGATAAACTATTTAATATTGATAAACCATCATAATTAATTAATATATCAATAGTATTTGGACATACCTTAAAGTACTTTGCTATTAATCGTAGAAGACCATCCACTACTTTAAAATGTATATAAGAGCTACCTGCTATTTTCTTGATTTCTCGTGTAGCGTATTTTGGGGTATGCATTAGAGTCTGAGCATCTCGAGGTAATGTGTTATGACCACAATCACGTAGTATTTGTAGCAATGAATTAACAGACTTTTGTGTAATATTTTCTTGCATCACCCATAAAAAAAATCTATCACGTAAATTAGAAGTATTTTCCTCAGATGTTCGTAATTCATTATTAACTTCAATTAAATCTAAATTAATGTTACTAAAATTCACATTTTTCTTTATACTCTCATTATCTGTAGTTTTTACTGGATCAACTAAATTTGAAGAAACATGCATTGAAAAATTGCATGTAAGATAATCTTCGATTAAAGGTATAGAAGTGACTGCAGTATTGTTTTCTAGACTACTTGATATTTCATCCCTCAAGGCACAAGTATTTTCAGCATTGCCAGAATTATCAATGCTATAAAACTGTATTCGTGAACGAATCAGTTGATTCTTTCTCCGTTTCGATGTAAAACGTATATCTTTCGGTATCTTTTACTTATAACTTAATTTAAATCTACAAAAAGATATTATGATATTTTAATTAGAAATCATGCACAGTAAAAAATAAATTTCTGTTAAATAATTGTAAAAAGAATAAAAAAGTAAAATTATGATACTATTGTAATATAATACTTAAATTGTTTTGAGCATATACAGGGTGGACCATTTTAACCTTTAATGAAGAATAACTCGAAAACCAAGCCCGGGAGAGAAAAATGTTTCAGACAAAAGTTGTTTGGTTTCGAGGGGGCCATAAGATGGTATCATTGGTTTGACCTTGAAGAGTTATTTGAAGGTCACATGAAGGTCACCTTCAATTTCTTAAATGGAACCTACTATTTGTCATTGCATATTCTTGTAGCTTATCCCGAGAGCTTTCCAAAACACTATAATTAAGTACCTTTTCGTTAAGTACTTTTTAAGTTATGAGACTTGAAATAATTTCTTAATTTTACATAAACCGTAAAATATCTTGTAAAATATTCATTTTTCGATTATCTTACCTTAATACTTTTATGTACAAAATAATGAGAGGAATCAATTGGTGTAAAGAAAACACATAGTTGTTTTTAAGAAAAAATATGGAATTGTTAATTGCAAATTACATATTTTTTCTTCAAAACAACTATGTGTTTTCTTTACACCAGTTGATTCCTCTCATTATTTTGTACGTAAAAGTATTAAGGTAAGATAATCGAAAAATGAATATTTTACAAGATATTTTACGGTTTATGTAAAATTAAGAAATTATTTCAAGCTTCATAACTCAAAAAGTACTTAACGAAAAGGTACTTAATTATAGTGTTTTGGAAAGCTCTCGAGATGAGCTACAAGAATGTACAAAAATATATAGGATGTTCCATTTAAGAAATTGAAGGTGATCTTCATGTGACCTTCAAATAACTCTT
Source organism: Camponotus vicinus (assembly GCF_025532165.1). Taxonomy (NCBI): domain Eukaryota; kingdom Metazoa; phylum Arthropoda; class Insecta; order Hymenoptera; family Formicidae; genus Camponotus; species Camponotus vicinus. The sequence goes on along the minus strand of NW_028141978.1, from coordinate 19,239,155 downwards.
CAAGGTCAAACCAATGATACCATCTTATGGCCCCCTCGAAACCAAACAACTTTTGTCTGAAACATTTTTCTCTCCCGGGCTTGGTTTTCGAGTTATTCTCCATTAAAGGTTAAAATGGTCCACCCTGTATATACAGGGTGACCCATTTTAACTTAGGCAGCCAAATAACTCGAAAAATAAGCAAGATAGAGAAAAATGTTTTAGACAAAAGTTGTATGGTTTCGAGGGGGCCATAAGATGGTATCATTGGTTTGACCTTGAAGAGTCATTTGAAGGTCACGTGAAGGTCACTTCAATTTTTTTAAATGGAACATCCTATATATTTTTGTACATTCTTGTAGCTCATCTCGAGAGCTTTCCAAAACACTATAATTAAGTACATTTTCGTTAAGTACTTTTTGAGTTATGAGGCTTGAAATAATTTCTTAATTTTACATAAACCGTAAAATATCTAGTAAAATATTCATTTTTCGATTATCTTACCTTAATATTTTTATGTACAAAATAATGAGAGGAATCAATTGGTGTAAAGAAAACACATAGTTGTTTTTAAGAAAAAATATGGAATTGTTAATTGCAAATTACATATTTTTTCTTCGAAACAACTATGTGTTTTCTTTACACCAATTGATTCCTCTCATTATTTTGTACATAAAAATATTAAGGTAAGATAATCGAAAAATGAATATTTTACAAGATATTTTACGGTTTATGTAAAATTAAGAAATTATTTCAAGCATCATAACTCAAAAAGTACTTAACGGAAAGGTACTTAATTATAGTGTTTTGGAAAGTTCTCGAAATAAGCTACAAGAATGTACAAAAATATATAGGGTATTCCATTTAAAAAAATTGAAGTGACCTTCACGTGACCTTCAAATGACTCTTCAAGGTCAAACCAATGATACCATCTTATGGTCCCCTCGAAACCATACAACTTTTGTCTAAAACATTTTTCTCTATCTTGCTTATTTTTCGAGTTATTTGGCTGCCTAAGTTAAAATGGGTCACCCTGTATACACGGTGAGTCATTTTAATCTATAATCCCAATTATCTCGTTGGCAAAGCATGACAGAGAAAAAATTTTCCCACAAAAGTTGTTTGTTTCTTTGGGGGCCATAAGATGGCACCATTGGTTTGATCTTGAAGAGTCATTTGAAGGTCACGTGAAGGTCACCTTCAATTTCTTAAATGGAACCTACATTTTCTCATTACATATTCTTATAGCTTATCTCGAGAGCTTTCCAAAACAGTATAATTAAGTTAATTTTCATTAAGTACTTTCCGAGTTATGAGGCTTGAAATCATTTCTTAATTTTGCATAAACCATAAAATATCTAGTAAGATATTCATTTTTCGATTATCTTACCTTAATACTTTTATGTACAAAATAATGAGAGGAATCGATTGGTGTAAAGAAAACACATAGTTGTTTTTGAGAAAAAATATGTAATTGTTAATTGCACCGGCCGGTCCGGTGAGTTATGTGGGACTCGAGTACCAAGTCGAATTACCAACACAGTACTCCCTACCCACTAAAAACCCCTCTCTTTCGCGAATTTTCTCTAACACTGTTTATTTGACATCCCGAAATCTGTTTTCACACAACACTAAAGAATAGTTATTATTACCTTGTTCGATGTATTGCTGTAATTTCTTGAGAAATGAATTTTCCGATAGATCGTACTTCTACTCAAATTGAACGTAGATATCACGTTCTAAGGAACAGAGATCCACACTAAATTATTAATCGAAAGTTCTTTTTTCTTTTATAAACTGTATTCTTTTATAAACTTCAACATAATCACATTCATTCACTCACTCGATAAGACGAGAAATTTACCAATGACTCTATCACTAATCACTATCAATCACTGTCGAATAATCACTGTTGGCAATTAAAAACCACTCGATTAAAGAAACACACGCGTACATACGTTATTACACGACGCGACGACGCGACAACGCGGCGATATTTACCCGGCGACAGCAAACAGTTTTTGGTTATGGTAGGTTACGGTAGGTTAAGATACTAACAGCGCTGTCGAACGTGAACATGTGTTTGATTGAAAAACCTACCATAACTTGTAACGATGCATCCCGATGCATCGTTCCGATTCCCGGCAGAACACCAGCCGGAAGCTGCCGCCCGGCAGAACACCCGCCGGGCAGAGGCAGGGGCGCGGTGCGCCCACCTTTTTAATCCGTTAATCGTTTAATTACGGCCCAGAGCCGTTAAGGTCTCAAATCGGCCGAATACCGCCGATCATAGCCGACGTGGCCCGAACCGCCGACCGGCGAAAACCCGCGTTCGGCGCACAACCCGAACCCCTCCGAACGGGCCCGACCGCACCGTTTCCGAAAAACCGTTCGGAAGGTGTTATACCGCCGCGCGCCGACGCGGGCAATTAGCTGGTATAAAAAGGGCTCATTTCGGCATCTAATAACCATTCTCCTGATCCGCTCTTAGCAGTAAGCTACAGAGAACGATCCGAAAATCCTACCGAGCACCAACTACCACGGACGAAAGGTGGAGAGAACTCCGTCTTGGCCGAGTGATCTCGATTCCACGATACAGGTGCATCCATCTAATCCTGCAGCTGGGCTCTCACGGAAGGTGGAGCTCAGAGCCGCCCCGAATCGAGTGCTCTCGACCCAGCTGCAACGCGAATCCCATCTTTCGCGACGCGATTCTGTTCCGCGCATCAGAGTTGCCGCAGCGCAAAGCGCATTTCGTTGTCACGGCCTCCGCCGCCGTCGTTAAAGCGCATTCATTTATCGCGGCCTCCGCCGCCGCCGCCAAGCGCATTCGTTTGTCGCAGCCTCCGCCGCTGCCGTTAACCCATATTCAGTTATCGGCGGCCTCTGCCGCCGTTGTTAAAGCGCACCGCCTGAAATAAAATCGAACGCCGGCTTTAAGCTAAGCCTCTGGGAATAAATATTCCCACGAAAGCGACCGTCGATTCCGAGAAACCGAGGATTCTTGGAAACGCGGGGATTCCCCGCGGAAAAAGCGTTGCAAAAACCCACGCTGTCTCGCGCGTCGTAAACACGACCAGGTGTTCGAAACCGAGACCGGATCTCGAACGGAATTGCATTCACGACGTTTGCCGATTACCGCGTTAATTATAATTCAGCGAGATTAACACACACACACACATACACACACACACACACACACACACACCACACACACACACCCACTCTGTACATTTATACATTACATTTATACATCGTTACAAATACATACATTCAGTCACACACATCGCGTATTTTCTTATTAAGAACCTTACACCGGCGATCTATCCGCAGCACGAAAACGACCGAAAATACGACCGTTACAAACTTACCATAACCAAAAACTGTTTGCTGTCGCCGGGTAAATATCATCGCGTTGTCGCGTCGTCGCGTCGTCGCGTCGTGTAATAACGTATGTGCGCGTGTGTTTCTTTAATCGAGTGGTTTTTAATTGCCAACAGTGATTATTCGACAGTGATTGATAGAGTCATTGGTAAATTTCTCGTCTTATCGAGTGAGTGAATGAATGTGATTATGTTGAAGTTTATAAGTGAATACAGTTTATAAAAGAAAAAAGAACTTTCGAAATAATTTAGTGTGGATCTCTGTCCCTTAAAACGTGATATCTACGTTCAATTTGAGTGGAAGTACGATCTATCGGAAAATTCATTTCTCAAGAATTTACAGCAATACATCGAACAAGGTAATAATAACTATTCTTTAGTGTTGTGTGAAAACAGATTTCGGGATGTCAAATAAACAGTGTTAGAGAAAATTCGCGAAAGAGAGGGGTTTTTAGTGGGTAGGGAGTACTGTGTTGGTAATTCGACTTGGTACTCGAGTCCCACATAACTCACCGGACCGGCCGGTGAGTATGCATAAAATGCATTTTCCCCTCTCTCGTTAAAAAAAAACCAATTTAAAAAATAATAATAATTAAAGCGAAAATGTAAATAATAATAAAAAGTAAATAATAATTGAAGTAACAGTAAAAATGATTTCAAGTGAGTGAGCAAATGAGAGAGAGAGAGAGAGAGTGAGGGAGGGAGGAAGGGAGAGAGAGAGAGAGAATGAGAATGTATGTATTCGCATGTGTGTGTGTCGTATGTAGCGATCAGTTGATCGCAGCAGGCGCCCCACGTAAGCACCCGCGTCTGACGGTGAATCGCGCCACCCTTGCCTGCCTCTTGTAACCGACCCGTCATAAGTTAATTACTTCCTTTAGTAATTCAAAATCTAAGCGTTGGACGAAATTTTGCCAAAGGAAAAATCGTCTTAGAATTGACTCAAAAATGTGTCATTTTAAGGACAATAGGGTTATTTTGAATCACCCTGTATGTGTAATAGCAAAGAAATCAGATAATTTAAAATTAAAAAATTTATTAATAATTTGAGAAAAAAAATATATATATAAATAATTACCTCATGTATTGAATGACACACGATAATAGAATAGATCACAACACGTATCAATAATTTCTTCTACTTATTGGATCACACTGACCGAAAGAGAGAAACGGATCTAAATTTTTACTAATCAATTAAAACAAGTGTAATAAAAGAATAAGTGTAAATACGTTTAGAAGGCAACGAACTGTGAGTAATAAAACTGTTGGCAAAATGGCGAGCCAGCCAATTTTTTCACACATGCGCAGCAAATACACGGCATGAATGTCGCATGAATTTATTGCAGAAACATATTCTGAATGTAACATTTGTAATGTTACATTTATAATTTATATATTATATAACTTATATGTAATTTTATGGTAACTTGGTTATGTTACTTTTGAATAACAATTTACATTACTGTTATATTACATAAATGTAAAAAATATAATATTACTTGTTACTTCAGAGATATATAACTGTTATATTCTGTGTTTAGTGGGAAGTCTCCTATTTAGGATCTCTTCCTTTCCTTTGCCCCTCTCTACCAGGGGCTTCACTCTATGGTTTCCATGTACTCGATAGTTTTTATATCTCATCTTTTACCTCTCCTTGCTCTACTTTTATCCCTTTTATAATAATGCTTCTCCTCCTCACTTTTTTCTCCCTCTCTATCAAACTTCTTTCCAAGGCTTTCACCCTACCATTGTAGGCTTATCTCCATTCCCTCTCTACCTTTTACAACTTTCTTTTCCATCATTTCCTCCATTCTCTTCATTCTCTCTTCTAATCCTCTTATTCTCCTCTCTATCTCCCTATATCTCTCTACACAACTTTTCCCTAAAGACTCCATTCTTTCTAGTAACTCCTTTTTTTCTTCCTCTCTTTTCTTTCTTCTTCTCTTAAATCTTCCATTTCTTTCTTTATATCAAACCCTCCTCTTATTTCTTTTTTCAGTTTCCTAATTAATCTTTCTATCAGTTTTTCTAAACTTCATCTTCTGCTCTTATTTCAAGAGCTCTCATAGTCTCTTGTTTCAAGAGATCTCATAGCCTTTTTATTTCTTAGAAATACTTCTTCCTCTTTTTCTGCCTTCCTCTTTCACATCTCTTCTAATATTCCCACACTTTCACTTCTCTCCCTTCCACCTCCTTGCTACCCTTTTTATCTATCCTCTTTTTTCTCCGTTTTTCATTTCCTTATCTCGCACACTTCCTATTTCTCTATATTCAAATGCGATTTGAACTTATTCGCTCTACCAGTTCACTCTATTTCTCACCTACTTCTATAGATGTCTTCACTTATCAGCTTTGCTTAAATCTGCCTTACTATATATCCTATTATCTATGCTAGCTCAGCTCAACCGATACTCAACCTTTTTAGCTCTCACAGTTCTATTCCCTAACTTCTGCACTCTTGTATATCTTTCTATACCTTCTCACTTCACCGTACACGCCTCAACACACTCTTACTCTCACACTTTCTCTTAATCGTAACTATAGCCTACAAAATCACACATTTATTCCCATGTGTCAACTGTTAAGCTACCGAAAATGGAAATCTATATAGTCCATAATACAGCAATGTTTTCATCTCATGAATAAACAATATGCTGAAATATACTTCCGTCATTTTTGAGAAACAGATCTTTAAAGATATTACTCATTTAAGAATTTGCTTTAAAAATAAATGACACAAATATATCTTTTATAAAATAACTTTTTTTAGTAATATCTCTCAATTTTACATTTAATATATTAAATAATTTTTTCATAATTATGTTTTTGCGAATCAATACATAAATCTGGAATTACATTATTTATTGCATTATCTATTTCGAATACTGTTTCGAATTAGATCATCTAAAATAATTTTAAATTAACATTTATATAGCAGTAGGTTTATATAAGAAAAATGAATCTTAAAATAAACGAATCACTTTACTATTTCAGATGGCGAATATCTCTTTGTGGATCCCGAGAATAAACTGAACAAGTATGCCCCGAAGAATTGGCGAAATTCTCATACATATGTAAGTAATTATTTTGTTTGTCATTGAGAAGGATCCAATAATTTGGAAACCGCTTAAAAAGATTATAGGTCAATCTTTATGTAATATTTTTTTAAATTAAATATGAAGAATTTGTATAGCTTGCAGCAATAATATAATTGTCATCAAATTATATCTAATCTTATAATGATGGTCGAGGCGGTAACGCCAGGGATAGGTATAGCGCAACTATAGTGCCAAAGACCAGAGCTTCTGGTTATTCAAGACCTCCGTGCGTGATGAAGAATCACACTCTACAAGAAGTGACCATGTAGTAACAGAACACGACGGATATAGACCAAAGAAGGTCGATAAATAATCCTTCGAAGTGAGGCTAGCAACCTGCTAAAAAGAAGAATCCATAGATGCTCACAGACCCACGCAATGCCTCGAATACGGACAGTCTATAAAGATGACGACACGGCAAAAGAACAGGAACAAGCGATTAAAGAAAAAACGATAAGATTAGGAACATGGAATATAAGATCATGGAATACAAAGGACCAGGAGATCGTTGAAGAGATCAAAGAGAAAGATTGACATCTGCTGCCTTTCCCAGACGAAAAAAAAGGGAAAAGAACATCAAAAATAGAGGACATCCTGATTAACAGCGGAAAAGAGAAACAGCAAACGGTAGTGGCCGAAGTCGGAATACTCCTCCACGAAAAATTCCGCCAACACATAGATAAAACTGATTATGTAAATCCGAGAATTGTAAAAGTAAAATTAGAAATGGACAACGAGCCCTTGCATTATAAGTGTATATGCCCTGGACATAACAAAGCCTTTTTTTTTTGTGACTCAGGGGAAATGCTTTATGCATACCCTCGCTCTCAGGGGAGAGGCGAGGGTTATGTGGGACTTCCGGTTGTGCCAAGTGTTGGCAATAGCCGGTCTACCCACTAAAACCCCTGAGGTGGCCTTCCTCGCGCATTGGAGGGGCAGGCGGGAACTCGGAACTCGTTGTTGCGATACTTCGAGCTCCCGACCGTGGGTCCCCTCCGCGCTTGGGACCCGGCGACTTGGTTTTTGCGCCTGCTGCCGGGTCTCCTTCCCGGGGAGAGTGATGCTGCCCTCCCCTTATTCCACTTTGTGGGCGAACGGGTCCACCGTTCGCCCACCTTCCCCGGGTACCTACTTTGGACATAACAAAGCCTAGAGAAGAATGAAAATGTTTTATGAACACCTACAGGAACAATTGGATGCGATATCAAAAAAAAAAATCATAATATTAAAAGGCCTAAACGCACGAATAGACAATGAGGCAATATCAAAAATAAAACAGAGATTCAACGAAGAAGACCACAATGACAACGGGGACTTGTTGATCGATTTCTGCACGTACAACTCTCTGAGTGTAAACAACACATTTTTCGATCATAAGACACAACCCAAGTACACGTTCGAGAATATACAAGGAAGAAGATCCATGATCGATTACTCACTAACAAACCGCGAATTCAATCCAAGCCAAATAATAGACGTTAGAGCCCTGGATACCCCGGACATAGGAAGCTACCATAAAATGGTAATGTGCAAAATAAAACTAATTCTCGGGAAGAGGAAAAATCAAAATACAAATACGAAAATAAGGATAAGAGTGGAGGGTGATTTGACTGAGGAAATAGATACTACGACAGAAATAAGACAGGGCCATTTCTTAAGCCCAATGTTTTTCAATCTTATAATGGATAAAGTTATCGACAGGATCAAGCCGCTATCAGACCAAGTTAGGAGATAAAAACGTCAACATCTATGTTACGCACAGAAATAGAAGGGCGCATGATAGAACAGGTCATGAACTTCAAATATCTAGGCATGAATATTTCCAATAACAGAAACATATACCTCGATGTAAAACAACAAGTAATATATGGCGCAAAAATATCGGGAAGTCTCAGAAGTGTAATATGGAAGAATAAATATATGGATACAAAAAGTAAGGATATACAAGACCATCGTAAGACTTGTGATGACTTATGGAGCGAAAGCAAGAGCGGATACGCGTAAAACAAAGCAAATGCGAACAGCTGAAATGACAACATTGAGGTCGATAATAGGAGTAATGAGAATGGACAGAGTGAGAAATGAGGAGGTAAAAGAACAATGCGGCATCATGGACATCGTCAGATTTTGCAAAAAGAGGAGAAGAGAATGGTGTGAACATGTGGAGAAAGCGGAGGAGAACCGACTGATTAAGGTAGCAAAGAACCAAAAACCGACAGGGAAGAGACCAGGAAGACCACAGAGAGAATCCCTCGCGTCATCAATAGACAGCCCAAATGCGTGAAGAAAAACAGGAACTGTCTATATAAAAGAAAAAGAAGAAATAATTTAACTAAATATAAAATAATAAATTGTTATAAAATCTATTTTATATATACACTACTCAAAAAAAAATAGGGAACACTTTTTGTATCCTAAAACTTGGGCTATTTTCAAACCGCTGAAACTCGTCGAAAAATCATCATAGATAAAAAATTAAAAAAGCATTTTAAAGCTTGAAGTTTCAATTTTAACGCGCGGTTGACGATTTTTAAAAATATTTTTATCTTCCTTATTCTGCTTTAAAAAAGAACACATTATTTAGTTCCTTAAAATTATGTACTTTTAAAGGACGGGGGGGACATTCGGCGGAAAATAAACTACCTTTAAAAAAACCTTACAAAGGTAAGAAAATACGCCAAGTACATAAAAAATATTGTACCTTGTACGAAACAAAATGTTTAATAAAAAGTCCTTAAAAATAATTTACAGTAATTTTCCCTTACAAAATCATTTTTCTAAAAAACAAAACCTCAATAAATAATTTTCCTAAAAAAATATTAAAAAATAAAATATCAAAACTAAATATGAAATCAATAATTACTGTTAGCCAAGTACTTAAGAGCAATTTGTAAATTTGATATAATATTTTCCTGGATCGCGTTTACATTACAAACAAATATATCCCTAATAAAATGTAAAATCCTAGACATTATGTAATTAAATATTTAATCTATATTTGATTACGATCCAGGCACATCAAGTTTTCATAATTTACTTCGATTTAAAGACTGTGCGATTTAAAACTTGCGTAAAACGTTTTTATTTAAATTATATACATTATATACATTATATAAAAAATGTTTTAGTAATTAAAGGAATCCTAATTCTCATTTAATGTTGATTTTAAATATTTTAAAAATCAAGTTTCTCTAAATAAATATAAAATACGTTTTAATTTCTTAGGGAGAATTTATGTATAATATTTCTACAATATAAATTGGTATTTCATGGAAAATATTATATCAAATTTACAAATTGCTCCTAAGTTTTGGCTAATAGTAATTATTATTGATTTCATATTTAGCTTTGATATTTTATTTTTTAATACTTTTTTAGGAAAATTATTTATTGAGGTTTTATTTTTTAGAAAAATGATTTTATGAGGGAAAATTACTGTAAATTATTTTTAAGGACTTTTTATTAAACATTTTGTTCCATACAAGATACAATATCTTTATGTACTTGGCGTATTTTTTTTTACCTTTGTAAGGTTTTTTTTAGAGGGATATCACATCTTTTTGTAAAATTTTATATCCTTTCTGCAAATTAATTTTTGGGGGAAAATTTTTGTAAATTATTTTTAGGGATATTTTTTTACTAAACGTTTTGTTGCATACAAAGCGAAATATTTTTTATGCACTTGGCGTATTTTTTTTACCTGTAAGGTTTTTTTTAGAGGGATATTACACCTTTTTGTAAAATTTTATATCCTTTCTGCAAATTATTTTTAGGGAGAAAATATTAGTGAATTATTTTTAGGAGTTTTTTTACTTTTAAAAAATGGTACTGTACGGTACATTAGTCTTTCTATAAGTCATAACTAAGTCATAACTAGTACAGGTTTTATATTTTTGTGGCACATTGTTTCTGAAGTATTAGATTTTACCCCCAAGGGGTGGTTTTTAACAATTGTTATTATACGCTTAATTAGTCTTTTTACAAGTCATAACTAACAGTACAGGTTTTATATTCTTGTGACACACCGTTTCTGAAATATTAGATTTCACTCCCGAGGGGTGGTTTTTAAAAATTGTTATTATACACTTTATTAGTCTGTCTACAAGTCAGAACTAATGGTATCAGTTTTATATTTTTGTGACACACCGTTTCTGAGATATTAGATTTCATCCCCAAGGGGTGGTTTTTAAAAATTGTTATTATACGCTTAATTAGTCTTTCTACAAGTCATAACTAACAGTACAGGTTTTATATTCTTGTGACACACCGTTTCTGAAATATTAGATTTCATCCCCGAGGGGTGGTTTTTAAAAATTGTTATTATACACTTTATTAGTCTGTCTACAAGTCAGAACTAATGGTATCAGTTTTATATTTTTGTGACATACCGTTTCTGAGATACTAGATTTCATCCCCAAGGGGTGGTTTTTAAAAATTGTTATTATACGCTTAATTAGTCTTTCTACAAGTCATAACTAACAGTACAGGTTTTATATTCTTGTGGCAAACCGTTTCTGAAATATTAGATTTCACCCCCGAGGGGTGGTTTTTAAAAATTGTTATTATACACTTTATTAGTCTATCTACAAGTCAGAACTAATGGTATCAGTTTTATATTTTTGTGACACACTGTTTCTGAGATATTAGATTTCACTCCCAAGGGGTGGTTTTTAAAAATTGTTATTATACGCTTAATCAGTCTTTCTACAAGTCGTAACTAACAGTACAGATTTTATATTTTTGTGATGCACCGTTTCTAAAATATTGGATTTCATCCCCAAGGAGTGGTTTTTAAAAATTATTGTTATATGGTAAATTAGTCTTTGTAAGAAACCTTAACTGCGTAACCTTAACGGCGTAGGTACCATATTTTTGTGATGCATCATTTTCAAGGGGTAGTTTTTGAAATTTGCTTTTATAAGGGATGGTTTTTGAAAATTGTTACTGTACGATAAATAACTTCTTTTTTAAATTTTATTTAACAACGGAAGTTCCGTATTTTTACTGTTTCTAACAATAAGATATTAAATTCCACCTCGAAGGAGTAGTTTGGAAAATAGTTACTGTACGATAAATTAATCTCTCACACGTACATACATACATACATATACATATCACACGTGTGTACGCGCATACACACGTATGATTTTGTCTCTGAAGGCATATTTACATTCTCGAACGAATAATCGCACATAAGCGTTGCAAACACGCCTTGAGGGACAAACTCGCTTTGCGTGTGCATGCGAGCATACGTATGTGATCTTGAAAATGGAGAAGAACGAAAAATGTCACAATTCTAGCATATGGTTATCATTTCTCGGGACTGACTGCACCGATTTTATTCAAACTGGTCGCAATCGAAAGCTTGTATTCATATTATATCATAAAAGTGCCGTTAGATTTTTGATTACGGCTTTAATTTCTGATATATCTTAATTGAAAATTTCTTAGACTTAAAATTCCGGATAAGCTACTTGGTAGCGTCGCGTCAAGAGCAGTGACTCTGAATACTCGGATCCCTTTTTGTTTTATGTACTTGGCGTCACGACGCGATGCTACCGCGTCGCTTGACTAGTTATTTTTGAGATAAAATTTTTAAATTACGTGGTTTTATATCATTTTTTACGTTGAAATGAATGGTGTTAAAATTAATTCTATATTCAAATTTTTTTTGTGAAAAAAATTTTTTTGCAAAAAATTATCATATTATTAAATCCATACCCTTATCCATACCCTGTGTAATATTACTTACATATATTGTAAACAAAATTTTAGGCCAAAATCTTCATTTTTATCGGACTTATAAAGTTTTTCATTTTGGTATTATAACTAAAATTCTCCTGCTCCGTATGTCGGTCCTATTTCTTCCTGTAAGGTCTGTTCTCTTCTCAATTGTGCCGTTCGAATAAATTTTCTTACACGTTGGTACTTTGCCGAAGCTTTTTCTTCATACTTTCGTACTCGTTTTTTCTGAATATTTTAAATAATTTTTGGAGATTTTTGTTCGCTCGTTTCCATGTTATTATCTCTCAACAAATTTAATATTGTCTTTATGTATCCTTCATTATATTCATAAATAGCTTCTGTAACCGCAGCTTGAACGAGCTGTTTCGATGGAAAAATATCTTTTGGACATTTATGCCATATCATGCTGTGCAAGCTTTCATTAGCATTTTGTGTAAGACATTGTTTGCAACGTTCAAGTAATTTTTTGTCACTTAGCCTATCATATATTGGTAATAATGTAGGAAGAAATTCTTCTCTTATAGGTGTTCCAATATTTTTATCATGAGGGCCAGGTTTTCTTCCTTTTGCAATGGCTGAGTTATAAAATCACCAAGAATCTCCGTCCAACATTTATCATGTTGAGGTTTCACATTCGTCGAAACTGCATGATATATCGTTGCATATATAGCAGTTTTCGTATGTATTATATTGTTTCTATTTCGCAATATAGTTTTTTTATAATAATCTGTTAATTTTCTAATTGTAATTTCTTCCTTGTCCTTTACCTAAAGTAATCCTACGCTTTCCTACGCTTCTGTTTTACTAGAAACTGTTTCACTTAAAGCTCTCCATAGTCTTTTGCTAATATGCTATTTACACATTCTTCTTTTTCGATGATTACACCTTTTCCATATATTTCTAAACTATTTAGATGCTGAAATGTTTTACTATCGCCATCAGAAATAAAAGTTTTGATTCGAACTTCATATTCTTTGGATCTATTCCATATTTGTGCTGCTGCGAACATTTCCATTGCATTGGATGAAGCAGTATGATTTTTCGAACAAAGATTTTTGTGTCCTTCCATCCACACCGAAAATTCTGGAGAATTTTCACCTAAATCATGCTCTATACATATTTACAACTCTGACAATGTTTAGACATTACTTCATAATCAAGCACATAACCTGTCAGTATGTCGATTATGCAACCTACACCATATTTTGACGTATGACTACGAGTAAGCCAAGATCCATTGTAACTAACAGATATTTCAATAGTAGAACTAGGATTATTTGTATTCAAATCTTCATACTGTCTTTTTACCTGTTATCGTATTCTTTGCAAATGTTTTGCACATTTTTTGATAGATGAATGTTTCAATATTTTGGAATATCGTGTATACAGAGTGTTTCGTCAACATACAGCTAAATACGACGGGTTGCCTGTTCAGGAACGCAAGGCCGGTAATGCAGGGATAGGTAATACAGATCACTCGCGTACATTTTCGACGAAGTCGGCAAGAAATAAACCTTGACTTGTATGTCTTTTGAATGGTTGCCATCCGAGATCTTTCTTAATAATTCTGTGCACCTTTGTGTGTTTCATTTGTAGATCACGCCCAATGGCTCATATACTGGTATGCGGGTTATTTTCAAGTGCTATCCTCACTGCATCAATTGATTCTCTTGCTCTTGACTCGCAGTGGCTTCCGTGAAGCATGCAACATGCCATGCTCGCATAATCTTACAACTAAACTGCGAAAAATTCATGTCCTGGGTGTCTCCTATCTGGGAAACGTTCTGCATATAAGGCTGCTGATCGTCTTTGGCTTTTAAGACATTCGCCATAAATTAACAGCATATCGACGAGTTCTTGATTTCTGTATCGCACAGCCTCCATTCTCAAATATTGCACTGATGACAGAATGATACGTCTGAATTTATTTATTTTTTGTATGTCTTTTGAATGGTTGCTATCCAAGTTCTTTCTTAATACATGTGCTGATTGTCAATTATTAAATCAATAAAGACATACAAAAAAATAAATAAATTCAGACGTATCATTCTGTCATCAGTGCAATATTTGAGAATGGAGGCTGTGCGATACAGAAATCAAGAACTCGTCGATATGCTGTTAATTTATGGCGAATGTCTTAAAAGCCAAAGACGATCAGCAGCCTTATATGCAGGTTTCCCAGATAGGAGACACCCAGGACATGGGTTTTTTCGCAGTTTAGTTGTAAGATTATGCGAGCATGGCATGTTGCATGCTTCACGGAAGCCACTGCGAGTCCCATTAAGAGCAAGAGAATCAATTGATGCAGTGAGGATGGCACTTGAAAATAACCCGCATACCAGTACACGAGCCATTGGGCGTGATCTACAAATGAAACACACAAAGGTGCACAGAAGTATTAAGAAAGATCTCGGATGGCAACCATTCGAAAGACATACAAGTCAAGGTTTATTTCCTGCCGATTTTGCTCGTCGTGAAGCATTCTGCGATTGGGTGTTAAACCAGGTAAGTGTATGAGCGACTGGAATAAAATGTAATAGACATGCAATGAGCATGTTATTTTATTTATATCAATATCTTTCAGATTGACCTTGATAACGTGAGAGATTGTGCATTTTTAAAAAAGATTTTGTGGACAGACGAGTGCGTATTTCGTAGTGACGGAGGCATTAACCGACATAATGAACATCATTATGCAGAAGAGAATCCTCAGTGCCGCAAGACCATTCATGTCCAGGGACATTATAGTGTTAATGTTTGGGCGGGCATTCTAGACGACATGATTATTGGGCCGTTCTTTTTCCCAGAAAATATTCATGTTAATGGAGAAATATGTGCTGATTTCATCGAGCATACATTAAACGATCTTTTGGAAAATGTACCGTTAGCTTTGAGGAGTACCATAATTTTCCAGCAAGACGGTCATCCTGCCCATACTTCCGTTGTCGCCCGTACCATCTTAAACCGGAAATTTCCAAATAGATGGGTTGGTAAACACAGCAATTTCCAGGAGTGGCCGCCGGAATCTCCGGATCTCACACCTTTAAATTTTTTTCTGTGGGGTTACTTAAAAGATCAAGTGTATCAAACCTTACCACATAACAGAGACGATTTAATTAATCATATACAAATTGCGGTATTACGAATATCGCCCCAAATGTTACGCAGAGTACGAGAAAGTTTTGTGCGACGTGTGGTTTTATGTGAAGAGCACGATGAGGGATATTTTGAACACCTTCTGTAAATAAATTATGTTAAAAAATAAACATTTCAATTTTATAATTATTTAAATATTTATTATAATAATTCAAATAATAATTTAAGTAAAAATTAATTAATAATTAATTAATAATTAATTATTAAATAATTATAAATTAATTAATAATTCTTTTAAAATTGCATAGCAATTCTTAGAGAACTTATATAATAATCTCTAAAAAGTATTGATGAGCAATATTTTTCCCCTTTTTTTTCCTAATACAATTCGCGCGACAGCAATATAATTTCACAATGAAAAATGTTTTCCGCAAAAGTTATAAACTGGTTCCGTATGATATTTTATAAAAGTATCTGTTTAAAATTTATACTTTGCACACGCACGCACGCACGCACGCACACACGGAAGCACAATACTAAACTTTTTGATCAATTTTGTCGTGGATTAATTTCATTGTGAAATATATAACTCAATATAACTCTTAACATTATATCAATAATCCTCATATATATATGATTGCAATAATATTATAATATTATAATAATAATATTATAATATTATATTATTGCAATCATATGTAGATGAAGATTATTATATAATGTTAAAAGTTATATTATAATATTATAATATTCTTTTAGATATATACTTTCAAATATTCATGTCACAAGTTCACTATTCTGTGCAATTTAATTTTTTCTTCTAACAGCTTATTACGCGTTGATAGCGTGACAGCTAGTATACTTCGTCGAAAATGTACGCGAGTGATCTGTATTACCTATCCCTGCATTATCGGCCTTGCGCTCCTATGAGCAGGCAACCCGTCGTATTGAGCTGTATGTTGACGAAACACTCTGTACATGGATTGTGAGATACATTTTATGTCCATAATTGCACAAAATTTTCGTAAAGCTGAGTAACTCTTTCCAATAATTGAAAAAGTTCTACAAATGCGTAAATTGATATCATAAACGGAAGAATTCATATTTTCATTGTATATTTCAGGAGAACTAATCATAGTGTTTTTTTATAGGCTTTAAGTAACTTTTTTTGCAGTTTTTACACCTCAAAACGATTTCGTGAACGAATCCAAACACTTTTTCACTGAGTTGTATTTCTAAGGAAACCTGATCACATTCAACACATTTCATATGCTAGCAAAGAATGTTGAGATTACAAATATTAATAATTGCATACTGATATTGTTGCGAAGCGCAAGGAAGTTCTGTCACAGTACTTTCTGATAATGTCTGCAGTCTTGTATTTATACATAGTTGAATTTTGATTTTGAACGAAGCTATTTTCGGCAGAACAACAATCTTGTATAACACTACAATTTTGTGAAGAATTGTTATTATTGTCCGTCATAGTGTTTGTTTCCCATCTATAATATTGCCATCGCTTCATTTGTTTGTCCCAATAATATTGACTATTTTTGTTTCGTTTTGGCATTTTCATTTCACTAACTAATTTTGGAAATGAAGAATGAGGAAACACACTGATCACTCGAAAGTCACTTGTAAACTTATGTTACATAAATTATAATGCCGTTTTGAAGGACATTACAACATATTATAAATATCTCATAACATAAAAGAACAGACCTTACAGGAAAAAGAAGGATATGGAGCAGGAGAATTTTAGTTATAACACTAAAATGAAAAATTTTATAAGTTCGACAAAAATCAAGATTTTAGCCTGAAATTTTGTTTACAATATATATAAGTAATACTACACAGATATATATGGGTACGGATTTAACAATATAATAATTTTTTTCAAAAAAATTTTTTTCACATAAAAAAAATTTGAATATAAAATTAATTTTAACACCATTCATTTCAACGTAAAAAATGATATAAAACCACGTAATTTCAAAATTTTATCTTAAAAATAACTAGTAGTTTATTTGGAATCGTCCCAATTGCGCACATTCCCGATCGGACACATGCTTTCGCCCTGTGCTTTTAATGAGAAACGAGGTCTATTATTCTACGGCTCCACATAAGTTTGCAACTTTACACGCGAAATGAAGTTCAATTCACACCGCCCTATGCTTTCAGTGCGAAACGAGATCTATTATTGTACGACTCCACATGGGTTTGCAACTTTCCACGCGAAGCGAGGTTCAACTTACATTGCCCTGTGCTTTCAGTGCGAAACGAGGTCTATTATTATATAATTTCATATCTGATTGAGTTTGTGTCCGATCGGGTCTGTGTCCGATCGGGAAATGTCATCATGTCCGATTAGAAATGTGCGCAATTGGGACGATCCCTCCTGCATAGACTAATTTTTCCATTCCTTCTTCGTAATTATCTTTAGAAATTTTAAACAATGTTATATAATAAGTTGTAATTCACAAATAACTTGTAAGATGGGTAATTATGCATAAAAAGGGCCCACCCTCGCACAAATGTGTCATTGACATATGTTGTCAAGGTCATATCTCTAATTAATATTCTGAAGGTTTTAGCCGGTTTCGGTCGTTCTTTATTCAAAAGTTATTAAAGTATTTATGCATAAAAGGGGCCCCCTCTCCGAATTGCTTCATTTTTAAATATGTTATATAATGATTTAAAATATATACATATATATATATATATATGTATATATATATACGAAATTACTCGGGAAGATCTCCCCTATAACATATTTAAAAATAAAGCAAATCGGTGAACAAATAAAGTAGAATTTTTATGTCAATATTTCTCACATTTATTTGTTAATAACTTTTGAATAAAGAACGACCGCCAGCTAAAACCTTCAGAATGTTAATCAGGGATAACATCTTCACAACATACATCA
The DNA here is from genome assembly GCF_025532165.1 of Camponotus vicinus. Lineage (NCBI taxonomy): Eukaryota > Metazoa > Arthropoda > Insecta > Hymenoptera > Formicidae > Camponotus > Camponotus vicinus. Next base: position 19,220,925 of record NW_028141978.1, on the reverse strand, counting down.
ATAACACATTTGTGCGAAGGTGGGCCCTTTTTATGCATAATTGCCGTAAGATGTGCTGCGTAGATAGAAAAAAAATAATGTGCAAATACTTTTTTTAAATCATTATATAAATTCTTAATATAACAATTAACTTTTACCTGCTTTGCCAAAAATCCTTTTCACTGATAATACGTCCCATTCAATATTATTTTGTGGCATTTCTCTTGTCATTATAGCTTTCCCGGTAAGCAAAATGCGCGCAATTTGCCAGCAGATTGGCGACAGATTTCCACAAAAGTTGCTAGCAGATTGGCATCCGTTATGTCCGCAATAGGCTCATGATTTGCTAGCAAAACCTGCTCACAGAATCTGACAGCAGATTGTTAGCAAAAACCGAGCAGGATCTGCTAACATCACTTGATGTCAAATTGTCGGCAGAAACCGAGCAGGATCTGCGCGCGCGTAATCTGACGGCAGATTGGCAGCAGATCCCGAGCAGAATCTGCAGCTTCTGGTCATTCATATAAATAAGTAATATAAATACAATAAAATTAATTACTACAGATGTTAAATAAGACTATTATCGGCGAATTATCGGTTAATTACAATTTTCTTCTAATACAACATATAATATGTAATATGTTATATCGTAGTTATATCTCACATAGTAAAGGACTCAATTTAATTAAATTAATAATAAAGTAAATGGTGAAAATAATTAAATTTAACTTATAAAACTTGAGATATAATTTATTTAGAATTAAATTCTTCCTTTATGCTTCAAATAGACAGTAAATGAATAATTTTCCATTTATCCTATTGATTCCAATCAGTTTAATATTTTGAATCTTATCTGCTTGTATCACATATCAGAAATTAAAGTGATAGAAATAGTTACTATATTTTTGATCTTTTATTAATAATAGCGATTTTATATATATTTCTGACAGAAATTTGATTGCGAGAAAATACATCACATAGCGGTAAGCGAAGGAACTATCGAATCAAATGCAGATTGTTGCCAATTTGCCATCAGATCACGCATGCAAACCCTGTTCCACTTCTGCTGTCAATCTGCAGTCAAATTGTGCGCACGCAGATTCTGCTTGATTTTTGCCGACAATCTGATATCAAGTCATGTTAGCAAATTCTGCTTAGTTTTTGCCACCAATCTGCGGCAGATTCTGTGAGCAGACTCTGTTCGATTTTTGACATCAATTTGTCAACTTAATTGGTAATAACAGCTTCAGTACCAAATTTGTAGTTGCTAACATTAGTTGATAGCAGACACTTGGCATGATATGCTTTCTACAGACTTTGCTATCTGGGTTTATTTACCCTAAATTTACTTTTGAAATGAATAGGCCAAATACTTGAATTTCTATCCGCATTGTACCACAATGCAGGTATTAATTGAAGTCCATCTTCAAACTCCGCAATTACATATGCATTGGTATTCATTTTTCTTTAAAATTCAAAATACTTGTGTATACATATATATTGAGGTATGAAAAAGTGTAAGCATTATATTTGTCTAACAAATTAAGAATGCAAAATATTTTTGAGCATTATAAAGTATTAAAAACATTTCTAGCGCATCAACAAAATATATGTGCCTAACAAAATATGTGTAATATATGTATAGATTGATGCAAAAATTATTGCGGTTATTGTTATTATGAAACATTAAATCATACAATTTAATCATACATTGTATGATTTAATACTGCGAATGTGTTAGGCTTATTTGCGAAAGGAATTTTCTATGCTTTACAGAGCACATCTGTAATTGGATAAGAGAATATTTCATCGCTATTGAGCATCATCACTTTTATACCAAAGTCACTTGATTTACAAGGTATTTCATATACATTATTTATATATTTCAGTTTTTTACCAATCACAAAAATGTTTTTATTTTATTTCACTATGTTTAAAATAATAATATAGCATCCATTTCTTAAAAGACAACAACTATTACTATTATTACTTTTACAATGTATATGAAATTTTGTAGTAGATAATTGTAAATATTGTGATTAAAAATGAATACAATCAGGAATTGGTCTATCATTATGTAAATATTTTAGTGAATATAAATTTTCATTATTGCAATTAGGTTCTTTTTTTGCTAACAGAAAATCAATATTTTCTTTTTCTGCATATCTTTTTATCAATTGTTGCAATGGTTTATCGTTTTTTCTTAATAGTCTTTTAATGGACATCATATAATTCTCGAAACAAAATGCACTGAACTTATCCAGCGGACCAAATATTTTTAAATATTCTGAGCATAAATGTAATAGGTTGTGGACATTGTGTGATAAAAATTTTTTGCCATACAATATCTTAAATAATAAAACAAAATGTCTAAATAAAGCCTCTGCGTAATTTATAAATTCTGCTTTATATAAATCTGGACGAACAAAAATTGTAATGGCTACATGAAGCATAAGAAAATGATGATACAAATTTTCTGGCAATGAATATCTCAAAACAATAGGTCCCGTATATAAAAGGAAATTTCTGAATTCTACAACTTTCCATTGTTTAACTTCTTGTATACATCTTGGCTTTCTAACAAAATCTCTTGGTGTATTACTTCTAAGCAGAATTAATAAATATGATATTCTTTTGATTGATCTTGGTCTTAAATGTACAGAAAGCGGTCCTTTTGTCCATAAAAGTATTAATTTTTTGACAACGCCCAATAATACAAGATGCATATAGTCTAAAGGCGTGTTCGTTATAGGTAAAAAATTCGGAATATTATTTACAATGGAGTAGTCTGTCTGAAAATTTTTGTAACCATTTATAGCAAATATATCATCAGTTCTTAAAGAATATGCATTTGGAAAACAAACTTTACCATTTAAATATTTTCCTTTTATTGTACATTTTGTACAGCTGTAGAATCCAGTGTGACCTTTTGTACATAAAATAAAAGATTTTGCTGGTGCATCACAAATCAAACTAAATAATTTAATTTTTATCACGTTTTTATCATACATATAACCATTGCTTAAATAAATTAAATCATTAACCAGAGATTGAAGAAAAATATTACAATCTTGCGGTTTTTTTCCTCCAAAATGTGCACCAATAAGATATACATCTTCATTTACTGTATTCGAACATAAAATAGGCCATAATGAAGACTATGATGATTTTGATATAGGAAGACCATCTATATTTATAAGTAAATTTATATTTTTTTCTTTAGAGTTTAAAAACATTTTCTTAATCACATTATTCAAACCCGCATAAAAATATTGTTCACCACATGCATCTATTACATGAACTTGTCGTGGAGTTTGTAGTAACGGTCGTACATCTTTTGGAAAGTTACATGATGTATATTGCCGTAAAACTTTTAACAATGCATTACATGCATTATGATTGATATTGTATGATAAAGCCCATGTAATTAAATCATTTTTAAATTTATTATCATTAGCAACATCATTGTAATGTTTGCTTTTATTTTCTATGATGATATTGTCAATATCACTTGCAACGCCTTTGTCCGCCTCGGGAACGCCGATCCGGAGGAGGCGGCGTGCAATTTTAGCCGATAGAGAAAATAGCTGGTTTACAGAAAAAAACGGTATCTCAAAATACGGTAGCGTACGGTATCTCACAGCTCCCCGAGAAGAAGAGCGGTATTGGGCGCCAAGCGCGGTCTCCCGCGCCACGATATCGTTACGGTAACGAAAGGGATTTCGATAACCCAGAGCTCAGTATAGGGCAGAGGGGCAGGATTCTTTGTAGGCTAGAGAGAGAGCACTAAATAACTTCCGGGAGAGAGAAATGATCGACACTCCTTCGAGTATTATTATAAATATATTTAACAATTATAGTATGGACAAAGTATATAACAAAGACGATGTGAATACAATAGAAAAGGTTAACGGTACGGGAAAAATAGAAAAGATTAAATGTAGAAGATACGCAAGTAACGAGATCGATAATATAAATTTCGAAAGAAAAGAAACATCAGAGTTATACGAACGATACGAAGGTCGATTATTATCTATACGGGAACGAATACATATAAGACGCGCGATTAACAGATAATTATGAGATCGGAACGATAACGAATATAATTTCACGGACAGCGATGAGCAAAGTCAACAGATAATTCACGGAAAAATCAAATGTAACGACGGTTATAAGTAACGGAAATTCCACGTCAGCGGGCACAGGTATTATCTCGCAATGTTGTCCGGTATCTTCTCGAACTTTCGCTCTCGGCGAAAACAAATTCGACCCTCATGCGATCTCAAACAACACGAACGGTAACGGACGTAAATTTTAAACAGAAATTTCGCAAATTGTACAATTCTTGCCGAGTAGGTTTCGGATATACGGTAGCCCTTACTCGCGAAGAACGACCTCACGCAAATCCCGTTATTCTCTACGCGATACGGAAAGTCGGAATTTCGCTACCACCCTAAGAAGCGCAATTCGATACTCCTCGCCACGATATAACAAAATACGAAACAAACGATACGATACGATACGGCACGAACGCTACGGTATAACAACTGTCGGCGACGAACCCCCGAGAGGGACAAATCCGCGATACCCGGGGCCAGCCGGCGTCCGGCAACGAAACGCGAGAAAAGCGCGCAAGGCTTCTACGACAATTCGGTAACGATATAACGGTCGTCCTGCGACGGTATCAAGAAAATTACGACGCCAGCTGTATCCGGGAACAGTTTTACGGCTACCTGAGCGGCGGCTTACAATCTCGCTGCGGTATTCGGGTCCTCGCTGGGCTCTCGCTGTGATCGCACTTGAGTCGGAGGATCGTCTCTTTGCTATCGCGGCTCGCCGAACAGTGACTTGTGATAAAGGCTCCTGGAGGCCCTCGAGTCCTGTGCCGATTTTCCGCGCATCCTGTCGATTTTCGATGAGAAGGGGTCGATATTCTCCGCCCCCTCGAATTTCGTCCTGCTGTATTGCGGGTTGCCATTCGATAGGAACCAAAATCCAACGTTGACGGTATTCTTGACGATTGTATGTTCTCGGTAGCTCGGACGTGTTGGGCTGGCCAGGCCGTATCCTCGTCCGGCTCCGGATGCATCTCCTCTCCTCAGTCTGCAGCCGGGCTTCCCCGTCGTTGTTTCTCTAAAAGTAGCGGATATTAATACAACGGTTACCTATGGATAGCGGCGGAGCGGGATTTCGATACGTGACCTTCCTTTGGAGTGGAGGCATCAGTCCGACTCTCTCCTCTTCCTTTCTTCAGTAACTGCACCCTCCGGGATCTTGCTGTACATCACTTTACTGCTCGCTCGCTCAGATTGCCGCTCTTTGCTCTCTTAAAGTTAATCTCCTGTAAAAGATATATCACGGGATCGGATAAGGGGGTTCCCCCTCGGGTGCGAGGGACGACCCTCCGCACGCTTCCCCCTCCCCGGCGGGGTCACTGTGACGGAGCTCAAAAGGCGTCACGCCACACGCTATCATGATCATAGTTTATTTGCATGCCAGTATTATTATCATGCATATTTTGACATTGTAGATAATGATTTTTATTTTCACAGATTTCAATTTCAGGATTAAATGTTTCATTAGTGATGTCTTTATTAAACGTATGAATATTTATATCACTACTTTTATGTAAAACTAAACAATTATCTTTAAAAGATCTATTGGTACTGAATAATGACTGTTTAATGATTTGTGTAGATGATTCTGCTATATCAATATTAATTTGATCTTGAATAATTCTCCTAACATGACGTTTTGAAACAGATACCTTACGTTTTGATGTGTTAGACATATTTATTACTATATGATTATTAATATTATAGTTATACACATTTAAGTTTAAGCATACCAATATTAACACAAGTATAATTTTTGAAAATAAAATATATGTATATTTTAATTAAATCTGTAAAAGTAATATACAGGGTTTAGCAAAAGTGTGGAAACCCCTTAATATTTCGAAAAATAAGCATTTAAAAAAAAATGTTTCACATACAAAAGTTATAGGGTTTTATGTGGCGCATTACACAGCAACATTATTATGACCTCGAATAGCGTTGTCAAGGTTATGTGAAGGTCACCTCCAACTTTTTAAATGGGACACCCTATATGCTTTTGCACATTCTTGTAGCTTATCTCGAGAGCTTTCCAAAACACTATAATTAAGTTAGTTTTCATTAAGTACTTTCCGAGTTATGAGGCTTCAAATCATTTCTTAATTTTACATAAACCATAAAATATCTAGTAAAATATTCATTTTTCGATTATCTTACCTTAATACTTTTATGTACAAAATAATGAGAGGAATCGATTGGTGTAAAGAAAACACATAATTGTTTCGAAAAAAAAAAATGTAATTGTTAATTGCAAATTAACGAAAAGTACTTAATGAAAAAATACTTTATTATAGTGTTTTGAAAAGCCCTCGACATAAGCTATAAGAATATGCAATAAAAAATAGGTGGTTCCATTTAAGAAATTAAAGGTGTCCTTGACCTCACCTTAACGATGCCATCCAAAGTCAAACCAATGACACCATCTTATGTTCCCCTCAAAACCATACAATTTTTGTCGAAAACGTTTCTCTCTAAAATGCTTAGTTTTTGAAAGAAAAGGAGTGTACGGGTGGTCTAGGACACCCTGTATATATATATAAAGAAGGGCTGAAACGAGATATAAAGATAGAAAACAATATAAATTCTCGCTAAATAAATCAGAAAGAGCTAATAAAGAGAAATAAGGAATTGTTTGCGAACCATCTTGCGGAGATTCCAGGCGAACGGGGAATCGTTCGTGAACCGCCTTGTGGAGATTCTAGACGAACGAGAAATCGTTCGTGAACCGCCTTGAGGAGATTCTAGACGAACAGGGAATCGTTCGTGAACCGCCTTGTGGAGATTCTAGACGAACGAGAAATCGTTCGTGAACCACCTTGAGGAGATTCTAGACGAACAGGGAATCGTTCGTGAACCGCCTTGTGGAGATTCTAGACGAACGAGAAATCGTTCGTGAACCGTCTTGAGGAGATTCTAGATGAACAGGGAATGATGAGGAAGATGATTAGGAAGAGGTGAGACAAGGATTGATTGATTGATAGTAATTAGTAAAAATTTAATGGTTATTAAACCGTTTGAAATTATTTGTCAGACATAGATTTTAAAATATGAGATAGTAAGATATGGGAAAGGGAGAAAATAAAAATTACTCAATTTTACTCACAACTCGTTGGCATCACAAAAATGAGTGCGTTGATAAAATTGCAATGGCTGAAGTCGGAGGTTTATAACATGAAGAGCTGGGTAATGGAGATGTTCATCAGAAAATTTACACGATGCACAATTAAATGTTAACAAAATCATTTTCACTGTGATAAAACAGATTAATAACTCAATTGCATAATGCAAGAAAAGAGGATCCCCGAGGCGATATAATTTTAAAATTGAATGACTGAATCTTGACTGGAACTGTGAACTGAACTGTCAACTGCACTACTGCTCGTCGGAAGAATTAGCGTACTGAACTGTCAACTGTAGTGTTAATAGCGCAGCGTCGCGCTTTGCGCTTGCATTTTAAAGTTATTCCTCCTCCTTACTGGATGGTGGGAATCTTTTGTAATAATTTCAATACTCCCTTCTTAAGGATAAGGAGGCTGATTTTTGGAAGGAGAGGCGTTTCTTAAGATTTTTATAGGCTTTAAGCTCTTTGGCTCGAGACTTTGCTCCATCCAGTAGAGAGTGGGAGTAAGTTGATTAGCTTATCGTTCTTGATGATTTAACGATTCGGAGAACGCTTGAGGGTAGCCTGTCGAACGAGCGCACGTGCACTATCAATTTCAAGAATATTGCTGTATGTTTAGATTTTGACAATCTTCCCGAGAACCAGATCTTTATTTTAAAAATTCTTTAGATAGAGAGGCTTCGAACATAAAGCCGTACCAATAGATACGGGACAGTTGGAGTTTCTTATAACAACTTTTCGTCTTATAATTCACGAATTTATTTAGAGTTCCGTTAGCGCTATCTCGACTGGCCATTCTCTGAATTAGATTTGTTAAAGTTTAATGGCGATACACGCGGGTTAGGTTGCGTTCTTCTACGCGTTATCTTTATTCCTAAGAAGAATCGCTTTACATTCCAAATGCGTTGATCCTTGATTTCTTTCTTCCACAAAATCGTTTCGAGGAAAGAAAAGAATCGTGGAGTCCACCGGACGTAACATTGTCAAAGACTACCTAATCATCCAAATTACTTAGCAAGGTGACCCTTATATGAAGGTGAACGCCCACCTAAAAGGCTAAAAAGATATCACATCCTAGAATTATCCAAACGATAAGTACTATATGAGTCAGGTGATCATAGGATTATCCATCTCCCACAACATTTAGCGCACCCAAGAAATCTGCTTATGGTGAAAGTCTGATTGCAGATGTCCACTAGGAACAAAAAAATCTTAACATAATCATAGACATAACATAATCAGATAGATTTATTTATTTCTTGCCTTTGGGCATTGAAAGGGATTTTACATAAAATATACTGTTACATCCAGAATCCTTGAATGGATAGGCCGTATGGAAGAACGTAACTTACTTACCCCGTGACACACTTTATAAGGGCGTGTGTATGGATCGGGTCGAGCGAACTGTGAAGGGCCTAACACAGGACACCGACCGAGGGAGTCTCTTTAACGCTGCATTTCTAGGCCTATTCGCTCAGTAGTCCCTTTTCGGTAAAGAAACTTAATTCCTTTTGCGCGGGACAGGACCTAGTGCGACCTCGGGATTAAGAGAAGAGAACGGGTTAAATAATTAAATTATACACTAAATTAAAAATACAATATATTATTTAAAAAGATAAAGAAAGAATGAAAAAATATAATAACACTTATAACTATGTGTAAGTGGATGTTTGTGTATTATATTTCCGCAGGTGTTACATTGGTTCGGAGGTCATCAATCAGAATGTACAGCGAGGAATTTACCTTAAGAATTAGGTTCTGACTAGTTATTATATAATTAATAAAATATAAGACATAAGACAAAATAAAAAATGAATGTATAATAAAAGTATGAATAACGCTTACTTAAGGAAGTATAAAATTTGTCGCTTGCGCATATGTGTCATAATTAGAATTTAAATTTTCTAAATTCGCTGAAATACAGGTCTAAATTAAGTTGCAATGATAAAATTAAGATAAGAGATTCACCAAGTGAGTTTGAGTTGGAAAATTATTCATCTATTCTAACGGTTTCTTCAAAAAGTAGTGATAATATAAAGAAAAAAATAATAATAAAATAAAGGATGGGAAGTTAAAGGAAAATGAAAGAAAAAAAAATAGAAATGAAGAGTTAAATAAGGAAAGGCTGAAACGAGAGATAAAGATGAGAGGAAAACTATACAAATTCTCGCTGAATAAATTAGAAAGAGCAATTAAAGAGAAATAAGAATTAAGGAGTAATCGTGGATTCCAGTTCAGAAACCCAAAACGAATAAAGAAGAGTATTCGCGGATTCCAGTACAGAAACCTAAAACAAATGAAGAAGAGTATTCACGGATTCCAGTATAGAAACCTAAAACAAATGAAGAAGAGTATTTGCGGATTCCAGTACAGAAACCCAAAACGAATAAAGAAGAGTATTCGCGGATTCCAGTATAGAGACCCAAAACAAATGAAGAAGAATATTTGCGGATTCCAGTACAGAAATCCAAAACGAATAAGGAAGTGAGAAATGCGCAAGAATAAATGATAAAAGAAGTAAGACAAGAACAGGGAAATGTAATAATTAATTGTAAGGGTAAATAAACTGTAAAGGGTAAGGTGATCTATGTTAAGAAATAAGATAAAAAAAATAAATAAAACATTTAGCAGGAGTAAATAAATAAAAAGAGGAAATGTTTCTGTGGCGGCTAAGATCCGCCACACATACAGCGCCCTGCCGCATACACGCCGTACACGCGCTACGCGTACGGCGATGCGAGCACCACGGAGATTCCCCCGTTTCTAAGACAAACCGATAGCTATAGGGACGAATCGTTTCACATAAGAGAAATGATACCAGCCACGGTATATAAAACGACGGAGCACCGAGTCACGGCTCAGCTGCTCTTAAATGTGCTCGCTAAAGAGAAGTCGCCGAACCTCTAACTTTTGCAGGAGCATTAACAGCTCCAATTCTAGACCCAAGTTTGGAGTCTGTAATATTTTTTTTATGGGAGTTTGCACTTCCGGCACAATCATCGACCGACCGTCGAGGATTTCACGGCCAATATTTACGCCCTGATCACCTGAGCCTAATATTCCGCCATCAAACGCAGAGAAGCCAGCAGCAAAGCGATTGGCCTTCTAGTTGCTGCCCTGGAAGTTGATAACGATCGACATAGACTCAAAATTGACCAGGCCTCCATGCTATCTACTGATAACCTGGGACATCAGAGTAAGGCGGTATACTTCACCTATCGGCCCTTGAAGCGTGCCAGCAGCACTGTCACCACTGACTGTTGATGGACAAGAGAACTCAGACCCAGCTGCCTAGAGTACATCGGAGAATCCAGGCGAATTCTTCCTGCCTGGAACAAGCAATCCAATCGGACAGCGACTGGGAGACGCCCTGCAGCTCAAAGGAGACACAGACGGAGGAGCCAGTGGACGACAATAATAACAGCCTAGGGCCACTTAAATTTACCCGAACATGGCCTCGTATCTCTTATAGAGAACGAGTGCCTTAACAGAAACACGCATACACAAACGGTCCTTTTAAGGACCATTATGTAAATATTGTACATAAAGTCATAATAAATTAAGTACAACTACAATCTGTCTAGATGACTCGAGGAAACCACATTTTCCGGCTCCACCTCTTCCAAGCGAATACAATTGCGAGTAGCGACGCTAACATACAACCGACACGCAACACACATTAACGCAACAGTTTCAATTTAAATGGGAGATAATAAAATATGTGAAAGGGAGAAAATATAAAAATTACTCAATTTTACTCACTACTCGTTGGCATCGCAAGAATGAGTGATAAAATTGCAATGGCTGAGGTCGGAGCAATTATAGCATGAAGAGCTAGCCAGCAATAGCCAATGGAGATATTCCAGAAGATTTTCAATAAATATCTACTTACACACGATGCTCAATTAAATCTTAACAAAACCATTTCCACTGAGATATAAGACGGATTAATAACTCAATTCCATAACGTAAGAAAGGATCCCCGAGGCTATATAATTTGAATAAAATTAGGATTGAATTCTCAAAAATGTGATAATATGGTATAATGACTGAATCTCGACTGTGACTAAAGAATAGAGTAAGAATGCTCGTTGCAACTTGTGCTCGCATATATTAAGATTATTGTTTCTCACCTATGCTGGATAAAAGAGATCTTCTTGATCAAATAATTTCAATTACTCTCTTCTTAGGGACAAGGAGGCTGATTTTTGGAAGAAGAGGCGTTTCTTAAGATTTTTAATTGGTTGAGCCCTTCGACTCAAGACTTAGCTCTATCCAATTGAGAGTGGGAGTAGGTTGATTAATTTATCGTTTCTGAGAATTTATCGATTCGAACTTGAGAGTGGTCTGCCAAACGAGCGTACGTGCACTATCAGTTTGGAGAATATTGTCGTTTGTTTAGATTTTCTGATCTACCTGAGGACCAGCATATCTTTGTTTAAAATTCTTTAGATAGAGTAGTGGCTTCGAGTATAGGCCCGTGTTGATGGATACGAGGCGGTTGGAGTTTCTTATAATAACTTTCGTCTCGTAACTTGCGACTTTTATTTAGAATTTCATTAACGCTATCTCGACTGGTCATTCAGTATTAGATTTGTTTAATTCAAATGTCAGTTATATACGCGGGTAAGGTTGCGTTCTTTATTCGCTATCATCATTTATCTTGCTCTTTTCTTTTCCTTTTGATTAAAGCCTCTGCAGATCCTCCGCCTCCTATTTTTTATCTAATTAGATGTTCTAAAATCATCCTGCTTTTTTTACTCTTTTCTTTCTTCTCCTTTGTCAATACTTGCTTCGTCTCTGTCTTTTTCCGTCCGCTCTCGTTACTCATTTATCACTTTCTGAATTATCAATCTATCAGTTCTTTTAATTAATATACTATTTTACTGATTTAATTCTTGAAGAAGAAAAGGTCGCGGAAGTGACAAAGTAGATGTTGCCTATTTGCTTATTTCTTATCTTTTGAAATATTGATAGATGTCGAGTGCAATTACCTGATAATCTTCCTCTTTCCTCTCTGTCCTCCTTATCACCACACCTAACAGAACTTCGAGAGACTTAATCTTTTTATCTCATTATTTTACTTGCCTTTTTATTCTATTTATTCCTTTCTGATCTTTTTGCCCTTATTCTCTATAGTTTTTGCACCTCTGTTCTTTTTATTTGGTTATTCCTTAGTCTTATTTTTGCTGTTTCTCCTTCCTTAAATAACTTTTATACAGTCCTTTGACAGAATATTAAAAAGTTATAAACAAAAACATTTCACGAATTATATGTAATTTTGGGACATCATGTACAATAATAGACCTCCTATTATACTATAAGCATAGGACGGTGTGGGTTGAACTTCGCTTCACATGGCAAACCCATATGGAATCATACAATAATAGTAGTGGGAGTTAAATCTCGTTTTGTGTGGAAGTTGTAAGACTATGTGAAACCTATGTAAGTTGAAACGTGTGGAAGTTGTAAGCTTATGTGAATGTATAAAAATCTCGTTTCGTGTTGAAAGCACAGAAAAATGTATATTAGACTTTGATTCGCGTTGAAAATCTATATAGAATCGTACGATAATGAAATCAATGAGTATAATTTCACATAAGTTTTCAATTTTCCATGCAAAAAGAAGTCCATCCTACATCATCCTTGTAGTCAGTGCGAAACAAAGTTTATTGCACGGTTCCACATGGGTTTACAACTTTCCACGTGAAATGACTTTCATCTTATACTACCATTGCAGTCAGTGTGTAACGAAATCTATTATTGTACAGTTTCACATGAATTTGCAATTTTTCTCGATGCGTAGTTGAACTCACACCATGCCTGCAGTCAGTGCGATAAGAGATCTATTATCGTATGTACATAGTGTCCGACAATTACGTACTTTCTAAAAGTGAATCAGTGTTTCGTTCAGTACAGTTTTTGAGTTAAGAAGCTTGAAAGTTACTATCGGAATTAGTATTATCGAAGGTGTGCTACGTGGAGGTCATACGATTATACATGTATGTATCTGTTGTGTGTTTCACACACATAAACATAAAAAAATGTAAACTAAACCGTGCAATCTTCATGTAGTATACTTTGAATAATGGTATAATGCCACTAGTACTGTAACTTTTAAGCCCCATAATTAAAAAAATACTAAATGAAGAAAAACTTCATTATAGTATTTTAAAAAGAGATAAAGTTCCGAAAAGAGTATATCTCCGATTGTTTTGAAATTTTGCATACTAATGCATTTCGGCCCGCTTATTACGAATATGACAATGAAAATGTGACAAGGTCATCTGCAAGGTCAAAATGAAGAAAAAATAATTTTTTTTGTATATTCTTTTCATTATCTTAATAAATATTGATTTTAATAGAAAAAGTTTCGAATAAAAATTATACCTCTCTTAAAACCGCAACTTTTATGTTCTATAGATTATTACTGTAAGTAGGTATACAAGGAGGTTTCTAACTCAGGTCCTCTCAGGGGGTGAGGCGCGAGGGGAACCGCGGCGCGGGGGAGTGACGTCACGCGCGGGGAAGGGGGATCCGCGGCGCGACCGATGGACGAGGAGGTCCGCGCGGGAAAGGGGGATCCGCGGCGCGACCGATGGACGAGGGGGTCCGCCAGGAGAAGGGGGATCCGCGGAAAGAAGACGGTGGTGTGAGAAGGATAGCGCTAGTTGTGGGGAAAGGATAGCGCTAAGTGTGTGAAGAGGACAGTGCGACAAGGATGGCATCAACGTGCGACAAGGATGGCGTCAACGTACAACAAGGATGACATCAACGTGGGACAAGGACGACGCATTGTAAGATGGCGCATAGGTGGGAGAAGGACGACGCAAAGGTAAGTGAGTGAGTGATAGCGACGAGCATATGAAAGAGAGAGAACGATAATATCGCGAGAGCAACGTGTACGAAAGAGAGAGAATGATAATATCGCGAGAACAACGCGTGCGAGAGAGAACGATAGCGCGAAGAGAACGCATACGAAAGAGAGACTTATGATTAACGCGTGCGAGAGAGAGAACTATAATATCGCGAGACTTAGAACGATAATAGCGCAAGACAACGCGTGCGAGAGAGAACGATATTGCAAGAACAACGCGAGTGAGAGAGAACGCATACGAAAGAGAGACTTATGATTAACGCGAGACTTACAACTAACGCAAGAGAGAGAGAGACGCAAGAGATGGGAGCGCAAGGGAAAGGCGCGTAAATAATTGCAATGTTTTATAAATTACAAATATAAAATTTATTTAAATGTGTGTGTGTGTACTATACAATTTGTGTGTGTGTGTGTGTGTGTATGTGTACTTAAAATTAAGAATAATAATAGTAATATAATAATAATAATAATATAAAATATAAAAGTAATAATAATAAAAATATAAAATTAATTAAAATTTAATATAGGGGGAAGGGGCGATGCGCCGGCCTGAGGGATGCCGCTCCTAAAACAGAAATACATTTTATTATTTTTAAATTATTTAATAATTTATTTTAAGATACTTTTTGATATATTACAAATTGAAAGATACTTACAATATTATCCATGGCTCATCTTTATATTGAGCAATACGCTCAATTTATAATTTTACGCAGGTTTGGATTCACATATCTGTTTATCCTCTCGTCGACCATTCATATACTCTCGTAAACTCTGAAATTAAACATAACTGTGAATGTTTTAAATTTATTACACATCGGTAAAAATATTTTTATCTTCAACGTTTCCAAGTCTTGCCGTAGCATATTCTCGTGCTCATATTCGAATTTGTCCATTTTTTTTCGTAATTCAAGATTTTCATACAGTCTATTTCCAAAACATCGTAATGTAGTGTGATTAGGATCTTCCTCGTAGATACACGAACTTGCATCACATTTTCTAAGTGAGTTCGCACAAAATTTTCGAGATTTGAGAAATCTTCAATTTGTGCGGGGTTTTTTCAAGCCGAGCTCTCGATGTCTTATAAACTGAACGATTGAAGTTTCAAGATTCTTCTTTGAAATTTGTTCCCGCTCATATTGAAGTAATTCTTCATCATCACTAGTCCGAAAATCGAAATCAGGTTCCTTATCAGATGATTCTTCCTTCGCATACAATTTCTTCCATTTCTTCCTCTTCTCTCTCTCCATCTCAATTCTTTCCGCCACAACTGGATCCATCCAATAATCATCATCATCCGTATCATCATCGATGATAATAACGTCGTCTTCAGCCATTATACGTGACCAACGAAACACAAGACCAACGAAACACAGAACAACGAAAGAAATAATATTTTAATGCTGCAGACTCCAGAAACCACCGATACGTTACCGTGGGGACATTATAGAATACCTTTGGAAATAAATGTATATTTTGTTTATTATTAATTGTATATTTTATACATTATATATTTTATCATACAACTCTTGGATACATAAAAATAATGTATTATAAATATTTATTAAAATATATAAAATATGTGTATAAAAAATATAAAATATATAATGTATAAAATATACAATTAATAATAAATAAAATATACATTTATTTACAAAGGTATTCTATAATGTCCCCACGGTAACGTATCGGTGGTTTCGGATACGATATACCGCTTATCGTCGTACGGACTCAGAGCAATTTTCGTCTCGTAGATCGTGTATACTTGGTGTAATTTCGATCTTATACACGACTGCTGACGCGTCATTTCAATTTCTTCGTTTAAACACCGCGTGTAATCGTCAAACGTTATCGTTCTCGCGACAACGTTACTCTTGACATCTTTAACTTTCTTCGTGTCCTTTTTCCCATTCACTCGTAACGCGTACATCTTTGCTCTGAGGCCGACGAATTCAGTCATTATGGCACCGTTGTTTTCGTCCTTCATCAGGCCCGGTACCTTTTTATTTACAAGCGGTATACCGTACGCATTATCCACCGCATAATCACTCGTGTCGAATCTGACGATATCACACTTCATATTCTCATACACATCCGCGCACTCAATGTGATATATGAGACTATGCGTATCGGTGTACATTACCCGGCATTTGTCGTGATACATTGGCGTCATATACTCGTGATGAAACTCGTACAAACATGTCTTGGATATGTCGAGTATACACATACCCACGTAAATCGGTTTGTAGAATTTCACCTCGAGTTTGTGCAATTCCACAGCGATTAAGTTTTCTGAAAAAACGCTTCTGCTATGGAAATTTGGTTTCGCGATCATTGCCTCTGCGCCGTACCGACCATCCCACTTTGTTAATAATTTAACATCGACACGATTGCGCACATTTTCCATCGTTTTACCAAACACCGCATTGTTCATTAATTTATATAAATTTTTTTCGAAATTATTTTTAGCCAATGTTCTGAAATGTGTATTTAGTTCTATGTAATTTCGAAGCCATGGAGATTGAGAAAACTGTAAAATTCGATGTATTTTTGTGATGTGAAGACCGTGACGCGTACACTGCTGCAGGTTGCGATAGTGTATCACGTAACGCTTCTTATCGTATAGCGTTGCAAGCAGTTTGAATTCCCGCTTGCCAGGTGGTTTGTCGCGTGTCGGGCAAAACGGTAGGTTAGTGTGCGCATCGTGAAGATGTTGTGGGTACTCGAGGTCCACTTCGAGGATATAACCCGTAGGCGAATCTAGCGCGATGGATGATACGTCAAAATTGGTTACGTCGTCAACCCATCGAAAATCGGCGTAAGGCAACGGTTGACGCATTGCCCATCCGTACAAATTATTTACATCAAAGTACATCAAGTATGATGATGGTTTCGATGGATCGTACGACTCCATGTACTTGTTATTAGCGCAAGCGTATCTACCCGAACATTGACTCAGACCGCCGCGTATACCACGTTCGATGAACATAACCATGTCGATGTCAGTAAGCAGTTCGAACGTAATTTTCGTATGCTTCAACATGGCGTCCCACGTGTATCCGGGGAGAGTATAGTAATACGCGGGGTCGAGTCCGTAACTGTCGATACATTTATCTCGAAAGTTTTCGAAAATGTCGGCTAATAACAAGACATCAATTTTGAGGTACAATTCGCTATATTCGCCTAGCGTCCGAATGGAGAATCGGTTCCAGACGTTCTCGGCGTGCGCGTAATCGGTCTCGGATACAGTGTCACCGGTCAAGGAACTGTAAAATGATTCGCGCGGTGGTAAACACGTATCTTGCAACTTGTCAACGGAATCGATGTATTCGTATGGAAATACACCTTTTCGCGTTAACAAATTGAAATGTTCGGTTGATAAATTTTGAAATTCTGATTTTAAAATTTTGAGTTTGTCTTTGTCCAAAAATGATGCCAATTTGTCGAGACTCGATGCGAGAAATTTGTATGAATCGATAAAACGTAATTTTACATGATTTTTTGATTCTTCTTCCATACAAACATTTTTGGTAAACGAAATATATTTCTCTTTTGTTATTGGTAATAAATCGATTCTCCCTTCGAACGCTGTGGCTATTTCCTCGATAATAAAGTGCGAATCGTAACCGGATAAATTGTGAAAAACTATCGGAATACAAAAAGATTCCTTATAATTTAAATTGCAATTTGAGTGTGCGGGATCTCTGTACCGCCCGGTCAGATGGCAATGATCGCGTACGCGTATATCGTCTTCCGCGAACGGTTTTTCGCATATATGGCATTGAGTGGCGCTATGGAATTTCTCCCACTCCTCGGGTGTTAAATTTACCATGGGGACATTTGTTTTTAAAATATTTTTTACACGTAACGCTAAATTTTTGAGGTCTTCAACGAAACATGCTATACAATCGGCGCTACGACGCGAATGATACGCCGATAAAGATTCGTCGAACGAACAATGTACATAATAGGCTAAACTAAATACCCGATGGTGTTGATATGCGTTTTTCTCTTCTTCCGTCTTGGCCAGAACACATTCCAAGTCAGCGTAGACCACAAATGGAAGCCGCTCCTTCCGATTAAAATTGTTGAACTCGAGCCTTGTCCTTATCGCTCGGTAACCGGATAGCACAACCATTCATCTCACAGTCGACCGTATGCGACTGCAACTTGTCGTCGAAACTAAAATAATGCAGGCATCTGTAAAAGAAAGAAAAATTTTAATTAAGATTTATATAACAAAGTGTATAACCTATAATTATTTGAATTATATAAATTAAACTTACCGATCGCAGATATATTTTGGATTCTTGTGTTTGCTCAATTGCGAGCTCACTAGCCGGGATAAATTCTTAATCCATGCAAAATGTCCGACGCTGTTGCCGTCTTCTACGTATAGCAAGTTGATATGCTTATCCCGCTTCTGCTGCGAAAGACGTATCGGGACAATGCTGTTCTTGTCTTCGATGCTGTACACATTTATAGAAATGTCATTAACAAGTTCAAAATTTTTTATTTGGTTCACAGTCACTGGAAACTCAATGTCCCGGAGATTCAGCACTGTCGCGTAATGCGGGTACGATGATTCCCGTTCCGCGTTCCTTTCGGCGGGGTATAGTGCGGCGACCACTGCCCACGCGAAACACGCATTGTCCTTTGATTGTACGTTAATCACCGCTCTTTTCATCATAATGTTCCGTGACAATTTAATGTGGCATCTCGCGCGCATAGGATTATACTTATTTATATTTACAGTCAAGTTTAGTATTCGCGACAAAGCCCACCCGCTATCGCGTTCCTGAAACTCTTCCAGCGACGCTAGGGTGGGTTCGATAACGCACCGTTCGTACCACTCGCGTAAATCGGACGTGTGAAAGAGTTCATAGTTTCTCGTATTGATACTTTTGTTGGCACGTTTATCTCCGGTCACGAATTCACCGTTAAATATAGTGTTCACTTTCACATTATAATGTTTCTTCATAACGTCCTGCACATGTTCTATCACAATGTCTTTGGCGTCGAGAAATTGGCGAGGTTCGATGTGATTATAGTTTATCATCGCATCAGTCGATACGCGACTCTCGAACGCCGTATCAATCTCACGCAATCCCACACAAGTCCATTTTGACGCGCGCTACATCCGGCACCCGCGTGTATGAAACGTCTACGTACCGAATTTTTCAACCCTTCGAGGCGCGCGATCCGAGCAATCAGTGATTGTCGATTTCCGATCGATAATCGTGGTCGTTTGATTCGACTTTGCTCTTCCAGCGACTCGATATACGTATCGCATCGTTGCTCCCACGCAATGTAATCTTCCAGCGAATTCACCAAAGTGGATTGCTCTCGCAAACTTTGTTCCTCCATATTGTATCAGACTTGCGAAATGCGCTTCCCAATGATAGTTCCGGATGTACTTTAGCGAAAATACTGGCGGGGTGTGCCTCTTTATCATGATTTATATACTGTCTCGTGCATATCATCGAACATTCTAGAATGATTTCATCTTAAAAAATTCCCTGGAATAGCGTGTGCAATTTGACCTTGATAATTTCGCGTTTTGTCACGTCCATTTGAAAAATCTAACGTGATTGCATCAGGAGCAGCCGTACATCGGCGCTTGATTTTAGCGCATTCAGCTAAATCTTTGTTCTGATGCGCAATTTAACCTTGATAATTTCGCGTTTTGTCACGTACATTTGATCGCATCAGGAGCAGCCGTACATCAGCGCTTGAAAATTTTTGTTATATTCAGCTAAATCTTTGTTCTGGGGATGATGATATCATCGCAGCCGTACATCGGCGCGACAAAATTTTAGAGGAAATTAAAATGTCGTGTCAGCAATAATCCCCTCTACATCGCAATTTGCGATACTATTTGAATTAATAATAATTCTAATACGATCAGTATTGCATCAATCGCGCGTGTGAAAGGTTCACTGCTGAAGAAAGCGATATGAATTTTTACGTTCCGATTCGAAACGGTGAAACTCCACCGTGTAAGAAGCAAAAATATGACACGTAAGTTTCGATCGTTTAAAAATTTTATTTATTAATTTTTTTTAAATATTGATCTAATTATTTATATTTTTATAGCATTCAGTCTCGTTGTGCGACTCGTATACTTGGAAGAAGATACGCTCTAACCCCAACGTCGTACAAGTATTTGGACATTGGAATAAGCGTTGGAGCTGTATCGTACGTGGAACTAATTCTCGGCGATAATCGAGGCAATCAAATAGTGTTGCCTTTTTCAACGTGGAATTTGTTGATGCAAAAGCAAACAGACGTTGAACAATTTCTACAATCGACTGCTCTCCCATTAAGGATTGGAGATTTATCGATCGAAATGTATCAATCGAAAATTGTAAAACTCACATTATGTGACAATTCTTTGTACATGAAACCACAAACATTATTACATTTATTTAATTTTGAAAATTGTATCGATCATATGCACAATTAGTTATGCGAGAATACATATCTCGTGAATGAAAAATTTAAACAATTTGAAACTGTATTACAACGTAACAATATTACTACTGTATGCGATGCTGTAAAAACGATACGCGATAGTGATGTCTTTAACAGCGAATCATTAATTGATTGCGAATTATTAACATGTGCTGTAAATGATATTCTTTACGATGCGTGCAATAAATAATTATTTTTTATTCCATCTGTGATTTTAATTCTTTCTTTCCATACGAATAAGAATAGTTATACTTTTCTCAACACGATCAGCTAAAGATGTAGAGAAATGCTGAGGTAGAGACGTGATCCTCTAGTTAGAATGTGACAAAAGATATTAAAAGATATATAATGAAGAGGAGTCTGCAGCATTAGAATATTATTTCTTTCGTTGTTCTGTGTTTCGTTGGTCTTGTGTTTCGTTGGTCACGTATAATGGCTGAAGACGACGTTATTATCATCGATGATGATACGGATGATGATGATTATTGGATGGATCCAGTTGTGGCGGAAAGAATTGAGATGGAGAGAGAGAAGAGGAAGAAATGGAAGAAATTGTATGCGAAGGAAGAATCATCTGATAAGGAACCTGATTTCGATTTTCGGACTAGTGATGATGAAGAATTACTTCAATATGAGCGGGAACAAATTTCAAAGAAGAATCTTGAAACTTCAATCGTTCAGTTTATAAGACATCGAGAGCTCGGCTTGAAAAAACCCCGCACAAATTGAAGATTTCTCAAATCTCGAAAATTTTGTGCGAACTCACTTAGAAAATGTGATGCAAGTTCGTGTATCTACGAGGAAGATCCTAATCACACTACATTACGATGTTTTGGAAATAGACTGTATGAAAATCTTGAATTACGAAAAAAAATGGACAAATTCGAATATGAGCACGAGAATATGCTACGGCAAGACTTGGAAACGTTGAAGATAAAAATATTTTTACCGATGTGTAATAAATTTAAAACATTCACAGTTATGTTTAATTTCAGAGTTTACGAGAGTATATGAATGGTCGACGAGAGGATAAACAGATATGTGAATCCAAACCTGCGTAAAATTATAAATTGAGCGTATTGCTCAATATAAAGATGAGCCATGGATAATATTGTAAGTATCTTTCAATTTGTAATATATCAAAAAGTATCTTAAAATAAATTATTAAATAATTTAAAAATAATAAAATGTATTTCTGTTTTAGGAGCGGCATCCCTCAGTCCGGCGCATCGCCCCTTCCCCCTATATTAAATTTTAATTAATTTTATATTTTTATTATTATTACTTTTATATTTTATATTATTATTATTATTATTATATTACTATTATTATTCTTAATTTTAAGTACACATACACACACACACACACACACAAATTGTATAGTACACACACACACATTTAAATAAATTTTATATTTGTAATTTATAAAACATTGCAATTATTTACGCGCCTTTCCCTTGCGCTCCCATCTCTTGCGTCTCTCTCTCTTTTGCGTTAGTTGTAAGTCTCGCGTTAATCATAAGTCTCTCTTTCGTATGCGTTCTCTCTCACTCGCGTTGTTCTTGCAATATCGTTCTCTCTCGCACGCGTTGTCTTGCGCTATTATCGTTCTAAGTCTCGCGATATTATAGTTCTCTCTCTCGCACGCGTTAATCATAAGTCTCTCTTTCGTATGCGTTCTCTTCGCGCTATCGTTCTCTCTCGCACGCGTTGTTCTCGCGATATTATCATTCTCTCTCTTTCGTACACGTTGCTCTCGCGATATTATCGTTCTCTCTCTTTCATATGCTCGTCGCTATCACTCACTCACTTACCTTTGCGTCGTCCTTCTCCCACCTATGCGCCATCTTACAATGCGTCGTCCTTGTCCCACGTTGATGTCATCCTTGTTGTACGTTGACGCCATCCTTGTCGCACGTTGATGCCATCCTTGTCGCACTGTCCTCTTCACACACTTAGCGCTATCCTTTCCCCACAACTAGCGCTATCCTTCTCACACCACCGTCTTCTTTCCGCGGATCCCCCTTCTCCTGGCGGACCCCCTCGTCCATCGGTCGCGCCGCGGATCCCCCTTTCCCGCGCGGACCTCCTCGTCCATCGGTCGCGCCGCGGATCCCCCTTCCCCGCGCGTGACGTCACTCCCCCCGCGCCGCGGTTCCCCTCGCGCCTCACCCCCCTGAGAGGACCTGAGTTAGAAACCTCCTTGTATACCTACTACTGTAAAAGGAATATTTTATGAGAAAAATTTAACATTTCTTTTTATTTTAATAAAATTGTTAAATTTTAAATCCATTTACTATTTTGAAGTTCGTTATCATCCTAGCCTATCCTTCGTACGGAAAACACATGCGTGGATACAGTGAGTTCCGCCTCCTTATGGGGCGGCTCCACTTCCGAAAAATATAATCTAACCTAAACCTATTTATAATTAAAAATTAAAATTCGGTTTGGGGTGGATCTCACTTTGCGTGGAATGTTATAAACCCATGCGGAATTGAAGAAACATGGGTATCCCAATCGGAAAACACCTAAAATATTAATTTACATTTTTCTCATAAAATAGCTGCTTTTATAGTAATAATGTATGCAACATAAAAGTTGAATTTATGGGGAGTTGAATATGTTAGAATAGATTATGAGGGGGAGAATAGAGATGAAGGGGGAAGAAAAACGAAGAGGAAAGAGAGGGAAAAGGATAGGAGTGAGGGCGAAAGAAAAGGAGAGGGAGGGAGGAAAGGGGATAGAGGAAGAGAGGGGTGGAAAGTAGGCTTCTGGAATGTAGCGGGGGTAAAGAATAAGAAGGAAAGGTTTTGGAAAGAAATTAAGAGATGGGAGATTGTAGTAATGGTGGAAACTTGGGTTGATGGGAAAGGCTGGGACAGGGTAAAGCGGATGTTACCAAAGAGTTATAGGTGGGAGAGACAATTAGCGAAGAAAAGGAGTAAAAAGGAAGACCGATGGGGGGATAATTATTGGAGTAAAAGAGGAGGGGGGAGTCTCGGTTATTGAAGTAGAGGAAAAAGAGGAAGGGGTGTTGGCAGTAGAAGTATGGGTGGGCGAAGAAAGATGGAGGATAGTAGGAGTGTATGTGAAGGGAGATATGAAGGAAAAGCTAGAAGCGTTGGAGGGATGGCTAGAGGAGCAGGAGGAAAGCAAATGGACAATAATAGGGGGTGACTTTAACGCGAGGACGGGGAAGTTGGGAGGAGGTGTAGAGGAGGGTGAGGAGGAAGGAAGAGTAAGAAAATCAAAAGATGGAAAGGTTAATGAAGAAGGAAGGAAATTGATAGGGCGACTAGAAAAAAGGGGATGGGGAATACTGAACGGAATGGTGGAAGAGGACGAAGAGGGGGAATTTACATATACGGGGGGAAAAGGAGAATCAGTGATTGATTATGTGGTAGGGGAGGAAAAGGTAAGGAAAAGGGTGGTCAGGATGGAAGTAGGGGATAGCGTGGAGTCGGATCATCATCCGGTGGTAGTATTTTTAGAAGGAAAAGGAGAAAAGGCAAAGGGGAGAGGGTGGGGAAGTAAAGAAAGAAGGGGGGAGATGGACAACAGGAAGAGGGGAAAAAATAAGAGAGAAGATAGACTGGGAATTAATGAGAGATAAGGGAGTTGATGAAGAGTTGGAAATGAAAATAGGGAAGATAGGAGAGAAATTGAAGGAGGGGGAAAGAGAAAGTGGGGGGAGGAAAAGGGTAGGATGGTGGGATGAAGAATGTGAGGGTAAAAGGAGAGAAGTGAGGAGAACATTAAGAGAGTGGAGGAAAAGGGGAGGGGAAGGGGAAAGGTATAGGAAGGAGAGAGCAGAATACAAGTTGCTATGTAAAAGGAAAAGAGGGGAGGAAAACGAAAGATGGATTAAAGAGGCGCAGAAAGTAAGGACGGAAGGGGAGGTATGGGGGATAGTTAATAAGGAGAGGAAAAGGAGAAAAGGGGTAAATGAGGGGATAGAAGGGAAAGAATGGAGAGAGTACTTTATGAAGTTGTTAGGAGGGGTAGAAAGTAGGGTGTTAAGAGGAGGGAAGGGAGGAAGGGCAGAGGATGGAGAAGAGGATCTGAGGAGAAGTGAGATAAGGTATGTTTTGGAGAAGTTAAAAAAGGGGAAGGCGGCGGGGGCGGACGGGGTGCCAAATGAGGTATGGAAGTGTGGGGGCGAAAGGATAGATGAATGGATCTGGGGCTTCTGTAACAGGGTTTGGAGGGGAGAAGGCCGGAGCAGTGGAAGGATGGAATAATTGTTCCATTAGTGCAAAAGGGGGCAGGAGAGAAGGTAGAGGACTATAGAGGGGTAACGTTGATGCCAACGCTATACAAAATATATGTGGGGGTGTTAACGGAGAGGTTGAAGGAGGAGATGGAGGAAAAAGACATGGTACCTCAGAATCAGACAGGTTTCAGGAAGGGGATGGGAGTAATAGACAATATTTATGTTTTAAATTTTCTGGTGAATAGGCAGCTAAAGCGGAAAGGTGGAATGGTGGTGGCGACGTTTGTGGATCTAAAGGCGGCGTTTGACTCAGTGGACAGGGAAGTGTTGGTGGAAGCAATGAGGGGGAGAGGGAAGGATTAAGGATTAGGATAGAAGAGGTATATAGGGAAACAAGGAGTAGAGTGAGGGTAGGAGAGAAATTAGGAGAGAATTTTTGGACAGCAAGAGGAGTGAGGCAGGGATGTCCAATGAGTCCGTATTTATTCAACCTAGTTTTAGCGGATGTGGAGGAGGTGTTGAGAAGGGGTGGATGGGGAGGGGTGAAATTAGGAGAGGAAAAAATTTATTGCTTGGCATATGCGGATGACATGGTGCTGTTGTCAGAAAATGAAGAGGAGATGGCACACATGTTAGGGAAATTAGAGGGGTATATGGATAGGAAAAGGTTAGAGGTAAATGTGGGGAAAACGAAAGTTATGAGGTTTAGAAAAGGAGGAGGGAGGAGGAAGACGGCAAAGTGGAGATGGAGGGGGAAAGAGATAGAGGAGGTGAAGGAATTCACATATTTAGGATATAAGATGCAATGGAACGAAGGACAGGAGGCGCATGTGAAAGACAGGGTAAGGAAGGCAGGGGCAGTGATAAGACAGGTGTGGGGGATAGGTAAAAGGAGGTTTACGGGAGATTGGAAAAGAAGAATTTGGCTGTGCGAAAGGTTGGTAGGAACGGTAATGGAGTTTGGTGCAGAAATATGGGGGTGGAGGGAATGGAAAGAGGTGGAGGCAATGCAGGAAAGATGGATTAGGTGGACGTTAGGGGTAGACTAGTGCACACCGGGGTATATGGTAAGGGAGGAAACTGGGAAGGAGAAGTTTAAGATAGGGACGGGGAAAAGGGCAGTAGGATTTGAAAAGAAGCTGGAAGAAGGGAGAGGTGGAGGCTTAGCGAGGAGATGCTTTGAGGAAATGAAGAGGAAGATAAGAGAGGGAGGGGAAATGACAGGGTGGGAAGAGGAGAGGAGAAAATTTTTTGAGGACAGGGGAAAAGGAGTGAAAGAGATGGAGGAGAAAAGAGGAAGGGGAGAAGAAGTATATGAGGGATGGGAGCAGAGGGATAGAGAGATGCAAAAGGAGGAAAGATGGGAAAGGATTAGAGATTCAAGGTACAATAGATGGTATGGGGAGGTGAAAGAGGAGGGAATACCGGCATATTTGGAAAAGGGATGGGGGGAGAGTAGATGGAGGAGGGTGATAAGATTTAGGCTGAATAATGAGATGAGAGGAGCGAGATATTGGGAAACAGAAGAAAGGAGGAAGTGTAGGCGATGTGGGGGGGGGGGGGTGAGGAGACATGGGAACATGTACTGGGAGAATGTAGAGGAGAAGGAAAAGAGGGGAATTGGTGGGAAAGAATGGAAGAGATTTTCAGGAAGGGGATGGGGAATGGTGGATGAGGGGGATAGAGAGTGAAAGAGAGATGGTAAAGGGGGAGCAGGGAGGAGAGGTGGAAGGAGAGGGTATGGTGAATGGAGGGGAGTGTGTGGAGTGAAGGAGAATATGTGGAGTATGTGGGACCGGAAGTCGAAAGTTAGGGATAAATCTCTCTCTCTTAGTTAGGTTAGATAGGGTAGTTTGTAAGTTAGAATGTAAGGCAGACATAAGCCGAGGATAGTAATAAGTTAGTAGTAAGCAAAGCGAACGGTTGTCGGATAAGCGTTGTCTTCCCTGCGCGGTGAATTACAGCATAGGTGTTAGGTTTCTGCTGTACGATTTATGGTGTATTTTTAGTTTTATTTTTAGTTTATTTTTATTTTTATTTTTTCCATATTTCTTTATCTTTATTTACATCTTGTTTATTGTATTATATTGTATTCATTTTTATTTTTTGTTTTTATCTTATATTTTCTTTGTATTTTCTTTTGGTTTAGTTGGATTTGCATGATTCTGTATTTATTCTGTGAAAAGGTTGTAAGAGGTTCGGGTACGCTCCTCGAAAAAGCGCCTTCAATCCCCAAGGGGACGAATAAAGATATCAATCAATCAATCATCATAAAAGTTGAATTTTTAAGAGAGATAGAACTTTTATTTGAAACTTTTTCTACTAAAATCAATATTTATTAAGATAATATATGTTTGCGAGAGCGCGAAAATAGACCGGGAAGTGAGTGCGGCGCTAGAGAAAGAGATTCCGACAAGGAAGAATGAAAGCAATAAGTCCCGATATATATCTATGTACAAAAAGTCTTGTCCTTTATTCTAATATAGTCACAAATACAATGTCTTTTAATTAACAACGAAGAAAGATCGAAAAATTCGAGCTGAATTTTTAGAGTCCGCAAGCAATGGAGAGAATCGATAAATTCCGCGAGCAACGGAAAGAACTTTTTGATTTACGAGAATGAAATGAGCGCACCGGAGACTTTTCGATAAGAGAGGCAGCAATCATCGGTCGCGTCAATTTATACTTAAACCCTTCTCGAAAGATCCAGATTTTTCACGAACTCGACGGTGATCGAGACAATGTTTAAATTTAACGATCTAACGTGCTATTTGTTGTTATTAGATCTTCCGAGAAGGACGAGCGCTGTTTTTGGATTTGCGCTGACAAAGCGATATCTCGCTATAGTATAGCGGCTATACCAGGCTGCCTCGGAGCGCCAGGGGCGTCGGATAGACGGGCGAGCCCCGACTCGCTTCTCAAGCGATAAATTCTTTTTTAATGAGACTGTCGCGCGTCTTGTTTAATTAGCTTTTGGCTAGATTTCGAACAATATATAAAAAAAGAAAATATACAAAAAAAAGTTTTTTTCTTCATTTTGATCTTGAAGATAATCTTGTCGCGAATTTTCATTGTCATATTCGTAATCAGCACCTCGAAATGCATTAGTATGTAAAATTTCAGAATAATCGGAGATATGCTCTTTTCGGAACTATACTCTTGAAAAGCTCTCGAGATAAATTATAATTATGTGCAATAAATTAGAAAGTGGATACAAAATAGTAAAAAAGAACATAATAAGTAATAAAATAAAAAGTTAAAAGAAAAAAGTTTAATAAAAAACAACAAATAAAAATCTAAAATGAAAAATAATTAAATAAATTTGAAAAAAATAAAAAAAACGAAAAGTAAATAAAATAAAACAAAAATATTAAGTAATAAAAAAAATATTTCACAAATATTTAATATTTAATAATAAAAATATAAGCTTAGAAAAGTTTGAAATAATATCTATTTGTAAAGATTAATACAATTAACTTCAAACTATTATTAAATACTACATTTAAAAAATTATACATATATATGAGAAGTAATTATTATTATTTCAATTTATTCTTATTTGAATTGATTCTTTTCACATATTTAGCGTAATATGATTTACAAAGGTTTAAGATTTTAGAATTAAATAATACTAACAAATTACTTTGTTACATTGTAATTATTATTAATTCTATATTTTACAAGAGCAGTCGGGAGACGCCGCGCTAGGTGTGTTCGGCGTGTATACATGAATGTGTGTATGTATGCGCGTATGTTTTTAAATTTATCGCGGCGTACTTACTTATATACACAGTCCAAAATAAACGATATACTTAAAATTTGGGAAAAAATCACCAAATTTCAAATGACGATAACTTCGTAAATAATAAAGATAAAAAGGTCTGTAAAAAATGAAAATGAAGCTTGAAATCTCTACTTTAAGAATTGATTTATTTCAATGTTGCGAGATAAATTTATTTAAAATGACGGATAACAAAGCAAGAGCATGCGAAATTGAAAAATAATGGTCCGAGTTTGCCACGGCACATAGCGTGAGTCAAATGTCGCAACTCAATGGAATGAAAAGCATATGATAGTACAGAGTTTTTTCTTTAAAATGCTTTTTTACTCATCTCGATACGATGATTTTTCGCCGAGACATTCGCATTTAAATAAGAAGGCAGCTTTTTACTTTAAATGCGAATAACTCTCCAAAAAATCATTGTATCGAGACGAACAAAAAAGCATTTTAAAAAGGAGACTCTATACTATCATGTGCGTTTTATCTCATTGAGCTGCGACATGAAACTCTCGCCATGTGCCGAACTCGGGCCATTTTTTTTTTAATTTTACATGCTCTCCTTTTGTCATCCGCCATTTCCAGAAAAATTGTCGTATGAAATTGTGATATAAAATTTCGAAAACTGGAAATACGAACCTTTAAAATGCTTTTTGTAAAATTCTTCTAGCTGTATTAGGTGCTGAGATATTCAATTTTGAATTTTTAGCAACGCCGAATTGCAAGAATAAAAATTGCTTCGTTTCCGAGATATAAATTTGTAACACTTTACGTGGGCCACCCTGTATATATATATATATGTTCGGTAGCCTCTCTATATAATTTTTAGTTCAAGTTAGTTTTCGATAATTCCACCGCGCGGCGCTCGAGTAGCGAGCAGCAGCATTACGATTACGTTACGTGCGAGTCGACACAAGTCTGTCCTGGCGGCAAGTAAGAGTTTGTTATACTCAGAAGCTGTGTCAGTATAGTTATCCTATCTACGAAAATTTGTAACCGCCGAGTCGAGGAGAAATAAAACACATTTTAAATCTAGAGGAACACTTATTTTCTCGACCACGCCTTCGCGAAGCAATTTTACCGCGAAATACGCGTGAAGGGCAAGGCCCTCAAGATACACAAGTATCCAACAAAATTTGGTCCTTTGAGTCGGATCCCAAGATATCCTCGGATAACGGTGGAAGCAGATGCATCGAGAGTAGACGACACGAGGTGATTAACTGCATCGGCAAGCATATCGCAAGGGCGCGACATAACCTAGCTATCAAGACTCGCCCGCACAGGCAAACAGACGTTGCTGCCATGAGATCAGGTTTTCCAATAGAGAAAACAACATCTCAGGAAAACTACGAGGAGGAGACAATTTACATCTGCAGATTCCGAGTCAGAGCCAACTTGCAATCCAACCTGCCGACATCTTACGACACAGCCGTCTTACCAAGGAAGGATCGCCACGATTAGCGGCATTTTGTGGATTTTCGCGCGCCATTTTTCCGAGCATTTTCGATAAGGTAAGGGCAGCTTTTCGGTAACAAATGCCAATCAGATTTCCCTTTCGCAAATTATATCTATTCATTTCTCGAAATGTCTACCGACGAAAGTTTGGCCTCTCTCAAAAAACAGCGCAAAATTATCAAAGGCTCCTGTACGAGGATAAAAACCTACGTGGATTCGATAGTTGATCCTACATCGTCAATAATAGCTCAACTCGAGGAGCGTAAAACGAAATTAAATCAATATTGGTCTGATTATAATTCAGTACAATCGCGGGTAGAAGTTCTCGAAGACGCTGAGCTCAACGATCGCGTTTCTTTCGAAGAATCTTTCTATGCCTTATCCGCCAAGATTCGAGAATTTTTGAATCCTATACAACCAACGCGTACCGCCATAACACATTCAACATTACCATCGAGTTCGCGCGAGACGTCGAACACAATAACTCACGTGCGCTTGCCAAAGCTAAATCTTCCTACTTTTTCAGGCAAATACGATGAGTGGTTCCCGTTCTTCGATACGTTTAACTCGGTTATACATTCCAACGCCTCACTTAGCAATATTCAACGATTTCAATATCTAAGGGCTTCACTCACCGGCGCGGCGACGCGAGCAACGTGATTAGTTCGCTGGAAATATCGGACTCAAATTATGAGGTGGCTTGGATATTACTCAAAGAGCGTTACGATAATAAGCGCGTTATTGTTCAAAATCATATTAAGGCGATTATGGAATTGCCATCTATGACGAAAGAAAATTATACCGAATTGAGGCAAATCGCGGACGGTGCGACTAAACATTTACACGCGTTGCAAGCTTTGAAGCGTCCAACCGCGCAGTGGGACGACTTATTAATACACATTTTAAGCTCAAAAATCGACGCGCTCACATTGCGTGAATGGCAGTCCTCGCTGACGGACACTGAATTACCCACACTAAAACAATTTTTCGACTTCATAACGCATAGATGTCAAATGCTCGAGGCGACAGGCAAGGTAAACGCTTTAAACGTAAAGAGTACTAGTTCGCGGCCGAACGGTAAGCGGCACACATCGTGCATCGCGACGGTCAAATCTAAATGTAATTATTGCCAAGGAGAGCACTCCATCTATTATTGTAAGGATTTCCTAGCGCTTCCCATAACGCGTAGAATTTCAGAAATTCGCAATCGCAAGATTTGCGCCAATTGTTTATGATCTTCTACTCATTCTTCTAGCAAATGTACTTCAGGCAATTGCAAGGTCTGTCAAGCCAAACACAATACGTTGTTTCATGCAACGACCATTTCTGAATCGCCGAGTAAACAGGAAAGCAGCGGCGGCAATTCAAAGACAACTGATTCGTCCTCAGTTTTGGTGTAACACATACTTCTAACATGAACAATAATGATCGTGTTTATACTATCAACAGCCGTTGTTCATATTTACGACAACAAGAATTCGCGTAGATCTTGTCGCGTATTGCTAGATTGCGGGTCACAAGCGAATTTCATTTCGAAGTCATTCGTTACAAGACTCGGCCTAAAGCCACGATCACTCAACATATCTATCTCTGGTGTAAACGGTACAGTTACGACGTCGTCGCAAGTAAGATTACAATCACGCACGACTCCCTATACTGCTAATATCGAGTGTATTATTACAGATCAAGTGACTGACAAGCTATTCTCCAATTTATTCTCTAAAACAGAAGAATTTTGATTTCCCACGGAATGTCAAATTGGCTGATCCACAATTCCATGTGTCTTCAGATATTGACCTCCTTATCGGGGCAGGACTATTCTGGGATCTATTGTGTGTAGGCCAAATTAAATCTCAAAATCACCCGACGCTGCAGAAAACGCAGCTAGGATGGATTGTAGCAGGACGTTTAGGTAATTCCGCGCAATCGTCCTCAAGATTGCATTCATTCCATGCATCCATAACCAACGTCCATGACCAGCTAAGTAGGTTTTGGCAGCTTGAGGGTACCGTCAGTCAGTCAGACAGTTACACTATTGAAGAAAATCTTTGTGAACAGCATTTTCTCGACAACGTGTCTCAAAATTCGCAAGGTAGATACGTGGTTAAGCTTCCGGTAAAGGAACATTTAATTAACAAACTAGGAGATTCTCGCGACATTGCATTAAAGGGATTGAAGAGTCTTGAGAATCGGTTTACACGCGATCCCGAATTAAGAGATAAATATGCGAAATTCATTTACGAATACATAGCATTGGGTCACATGCGGCTAGTGGATTCACCGCCAGATGAGAACTCCGCTAACTTCTATTTGCCTCATCATTTCGTATTCAAGAAAACAAATCAGGGATCAAAACTTCGCGTTGTATTTGACGCTTCTTGCAAAAGCGCCATCGGCATATCCTTGAACAATACATTGTTAGTAGGTCCTGTCGTGCAACAAGATTTAACGTCCATACTAATGCGATTTCGAACATTTTGATACGTTTTTACGGCAGATATAATAAAAATGTACCGACAAATACTAATAGATTCATCTCAAACATGTTTACAAAGAATATTGTGGCTAAACGACCCCGATCTAAATATCAATACATACGAGCTGACTACTGTCACTTATAGTACGGCTTCGGCATCGTATCTAGCAACAAGTTGCCTCAAGCATTTAACCGACCAGCATTCATCAAAATATCCTATCGGTTCCATACACGTTAAACGAGAATTTTACGTCGATGATTTGCTTACAGGAGCAGATACTATTCGCGACGCAAAACAAATACGCGATGAAGTAATACAGCTACTACAATTAGGATCATTCGAACTCAGTAAGTGGGCTTCAAATTGTTCCGAGTTGCTTGAACCCATACAAAATCGAAAGGGGGGAGAAATCATAATCAGCAACGAGACTGACTCGTGTATTTTAGGAATTCAATGGAATCAATCTAAGGACGTATTCCGTTTTTCTTGCAAACTCGATCCTTCTTGTGACATCATATCTAAACGTACTATATTATCTGAAGTAGCTAGACTATTTGATCCTCTGGGCCTTCTAAGACCTGTGATCGTCATTGCGAAACTTAGTCTACAGGAGCTTTGGCAATCAGGCGTTCACTGGGACGAGACCGTACCACAGAATATCCACATTCGGTGATCAAAATTCAAATCGCAGCTCGCCGCGTTAAATCAATTACAAATTACGCGGTATGTCATGTTCAGTTCATCTTCACAATTCGTGCAAATACACGGGTTTTGCGACGCCAGTCAACACGCGTACGGCGCCTGTGTATATGTGCGCACGAGACTCAAATCTGACGAGTATCGTTCCGAATTATTGTGCTCGAGATCTCGGGTTGCACCTCTCAAGGCTATATCACTACCGCGGCTTGAGTTGTCCGCAGCTTTACTGCTCGCACGTCTAATTGAAAAGATTCGAGAATTACTAGAACTGACACAAACGCAAATATTTCTTTTGTCAAATTCTACCATACTAGAACTGACACAAACGCAAATATTTCTTTTGTCAAATTCTACCATAGCTCTGAACTGGATAGCCTCCCGAAAATGGTCAGTATTCGTAGCCAACAGAGTAGGTGAAATACAGTGATTACCAGAGATTAATAATTGGCGCCACGTTGCATCTTCGCACAATCCGGCGGATGTGTTATTGCGTGGTTTATATCCTCAGAACATAAAGACCGCGTCTGTATGGTGACATGGACCAGACTTCTTACAATCAAATGAGGATGACTGGCCAATCTGTACTCTCACACTTCTAGGAGATAACGTGCCCGAACTAAGGGGGATTATCACAACCGCTGCTACTTTAGATCAGTGCATCGTTAGCGATCTGTTGAATAAATATTCTAATTTAAACAAAGCGTGTCGCATTATAGCGTACTGCTTGAGATTTCTTAAATCTCGCCGTCCAAGCCTATCCACGAAATTCGTCTCTCCAGCCGACCTAGCCTTCGCGTTGAGCCTTATGTGTAGGTCAGTGCAAAGACGAGCATTTGCCAATGAATACAAGGCATTAAGTAAGGGAGACGCCATTAATGCATCCAGCTCTATACTTTCGTTATCTCCATTCATGGACGAGGCGGCTTTAATGAGAGTTCGCCGCAGACTAAAAAATTCAGGATTGCAATTTGACACGTGTCATCCAATATTATTACCGCGTAATCATATTCTAACTAATCGCGTTATAGAGTATGAGCATGTCCGTAACTTACACGCGGGAACACAAGCCACCATGGCCACTGTCAGACAACGCTTTTGGCCATTGTCTCTGCGGTCTACCACACGCAAGATTATTCAAAAATGTACAACGTGTTTCAAGGCAAAACCGCGTTTATCCGAAGCTTTAATGGGTGCCTTACCCATAAGTCGAGTCACTGTGTCCAAGCCATTCTCTCATTGTGGAGTCGACTACGCGGGGCCGGTGACTTTGCGAGAAGGAAAAAGGCATAACGCGCGCAATCAAAAGGCATACATAGCAATTTTTGTTTGCTTCGCCACGAAAGGAATTCATATAGAACTCGTGAGCGATCTCACCTCCGATGCGTTCATTGGCGCATTTAAACGTTTTATGTCGCGTAGAGGGAAACCATCCCAAATGTGCACACACAGTCCAAAATCAAGCAATTCCTGTATAATCAGGAGATTTCCTGGAATTTTATTCCACCAAACGCTCCGCACTTCGGTGGTTTATGGGAGGCGGCCGTTAAATCCGCAAAATACCATATGGCGCGAATCATAGGAAAGGCTCATTTAATTTTCGAGGAAATGCAAACCGTGCTCAGTGAGATTGAAGCGATTCTTAATTTGCGTCCCATTACGGCGTTAAGCGCGGATCCAAATGATCTAGCATATTTGTCCCCGGGACATTTTCTGGTTGACACCGCACTGAATAGCTTCCCTTGCACTAATATAAGCGATGTTAACGAAAATCGACTAACACGATGGCAAAGAGTGGAACAAGTTAGGCAGCATTTTTGGCAGAGATGGAGTAACGAATATCTCCACTCATTACAAAAGCGATCAAAATGGAAAACTAATAAAGGTATCCAGTTGTCACCCAACCAACTTGTGCTGATTAAACAACAGAATTTAGCATCATTACAATGGCCAATTGGTCGAGTTCAGAGCATTCATCCCGGATCTGACAATGTCGCGCGAACGGCCACTATTAAGACTGCTCAGGGCACATTTGTAAGACCACTGTCCAGAATTGCAATACTGCCAATAGACTCATCAAGCGATAATCGTTAAGCATTCCATTTAATATTAAGAGTTAGTTATCTAAGTATCAATATTATATCCACATAAATAGCAATGTAATTAGATTTAAGCAAACACATATATGTAAATTCTATTTTAGCTATTTTTCGATTACTAATTGAAAGGACATCCTTCCAAGGGGGGCGGCGTTGTTCGGTAGCCTCTCTATATAATTTTTAGTTCAAGTTAGTTTTCGATAATTCCACCGCGCGGCGCTCGAGTAGCGAGCAGCAGCATTACGATTACGTTGCGTGCGAGTCGGCACAAGTCTGTCCTGGCGGCAAGTAAGAGTTTGTTATACTCAGAAGCTGTGTTAGTATAGTTATCCTATCTACGAATTTGTAACCGCCGAGCCGAGGAGAAATAAAACACATTTTAAATCTAGAGGAACACTTATTTTCTCGACCACGCCTTCGCGAAGCAATTTTACCGCGAAATACGCGTGGAGGGCAAGGCCCTTAAGATACACAAGTATCCAACAATATACAGGGTGATTCAAAACAACCTGATGTCTTTGAAATATAATATTCTTGAACGAATTCTAAGACTATTTTTCCTCTTGAAAAATTTTGTCCAAAGCTTAATTTTTGAGTTACATATAATAGAAAATAGTTGGCTACTCACGAGTCCGATACAACGGGCAGGCAGGACGGCGCAACGCGTCACGAGACAAATGCTCTCCCGTTTCCCCAGACAGTCAATTTTATTGCACAATATTTGATCCTTTGAAGTGTATTAAATTATTATTGCAGTTTCTACACAATATTTAACAATATTATTACCATCTAGGAGGGTTATAACGTAACGCTTAAGAATAAAATATTCAAACGCGAAATTACATAAAGTAACAAATAAACTGGAAATGGACGAATGAAAAACGAAATAGTAATCGCAATTTGATTAAATATTCTTATCTTTAAGAAAACTGACGAATTTTATTTCTTTCTGAGGATCGTTTATCTTATAAATAACAGCTTCTAAATTTCACTTGACTTTACACAATAAAAATATTACTATTTTAATAATCTTTATTATTACTTGCAAATATTTACTTCCGTACAAATTAAGACATAAAATTACACGATAAATAGCGATTAAAAGTCCCCATTTCTCTCTTTCTCTCTCTCTCTCTCAATTATTTTATTCTTTATTTATTATTTTGCGTTTAAGAATGTTATGTTATGTTATGTTATGTTATGTTATGTTATGTTTATGTTATGTTATATTTGTTATTATTATTAGCATTTGTCTCGTGACGCGTTGCGCCGTCCCTGCCTGCCCGTTGTATCGGACTCGTGAGTAGCCAACTATTTTCTATTATAACTCAAAAATTAAGCTTTGGACAAAATTTTTCCAGAGGAAAAATAGTCTTAGAATTCGTTCGAGAATATCATATTTCAAAGACATCAGGTTGTTTTGAATCACCCTGTATTTATACAGGGTGTTAGGCGTATATGTATCCAAAAAAAAATCATAAGTAGATCTCGTTAAACTGAACTAAAAAGTCTTTATAATTTTGCAAAAACTACGTAAAATTTCAAGATATTAATGAAAAAGTTCGGTCCAATGCGCGTGGGTGGTAAAGCGCGCGACGGCGCGCGGCGAAGCGGTGATTGGGTAAATATGCGTACATGCTAAATATACATATTAATTACAAAGGTAAAAAAAATACGCCAAGTACATAAAAAATATTCTACTTTGTATGCATCTTTAATAAAAAAATTGTATGCATCTTTAATAAAAAAATTCCTTAAAAATAATTTTTTACAGTAATTTTCCCTCAAGAAATCATTTTCCTAAAAAATAAAACCTCAACAAATAATTTTCATAAAAAAATATTAAAAAATAAAATATCAAAACTAAATATGAAATCAATAATTACTATTAGCCAAGTACTTAAGAGCAATTTGTAAATTTGATATAATATTTGCCGTGAAATATCAATTTTATACAGTAGAAATATTATACATAAATTCTCCCTAAGAAACTAAAACGCATTTTATATTTATTCAGAGAAAATTGATTTTTAAAATATTTAATGAGAATTAGAATTCTTTTAATTCTTAAAACACTTTTCATATAATGTATATAATTTTAAAAAAATGTTTTACGCAAGTTTTAAATCGCACAGTCTTTAAATCGAAGTAAGTTATGAAAACTTGGCGTGCCCGGATCGTAATCAAATACACATTAAATATTTAATTACATAATGTCTAATATTTTATATTTTATTGGAGATATATTTGTTTATAATGTAAACAATCCGGGCACGCCAAGTTTTCATAATTTATTTCGATTTAAAGACTGTGCGATTTAAAACTTGCGTAAAACTTTTTTTTTTAATTATATACATTATATAAAAATTGTTTTAAGAATTAAAAGAATCCTAATTCTCATTAAATATTTTAAAAATCAATTTTCTCTGAATAAATATAAAATGCGTTTTAGTTTTTTAGGGAGAATTTATGTATAATATTTCTACTGTATAAAATTGATGTTTCACGGCAAATATTATATCAAATTTACAAATTGCTCTTAAGTACTTGGCTAATAGTAATTATTGATTTCATATTTAGTTTTGATATTTTATTTTTTAATATTTTTTTATGAAAATTATTTGTTGAAGTTTTATTTTTTAGGAAAATGATTTTTTGAGGGAAAATTACTGTAAAAAATTATTTTTAAAGAATTTTTTTATTAAAGATGCATACAAAGTAGAATATTTTTTATGTACTTGGCGTATTTTTTTTACCTTTGTAAGTTTTTTTTTAGAGGGATTTCACACCTTTTTGTAAAATTTTATACCCTTTCTACAAATTATTTTTTGGGGGAAAATATTTGCATATTATTTTTAGGGATATTTTTTATTTTTGAAAATTATTACTGCATAGTAAATTAGTCTTTCTATAAGTTTTATCTGACGGCATATGTTTTATATTTCTGTGGTACACCGTTTCTGCAACATTAGATTTCATCCTCAAGGGGTGGTTTTTAAAAATTGTTATTATACGGTAAATTAGTCTTTTTGCAAGTCTTATCTAACAGCATAAGTTTTATATTTTTATGACGCTCCGTTTCTGAAATATTAGATTTCACCCCCAAGGGGTGGATTTTAAAAATTGTTATTATACGGTAAATTAATCTTTCTACAAGTCATAACTAATAGTGCAGGTTTTATATTTTTGTGGCGCACCGTTTCTGAAATATTAGATTTCACCCCCAAAGGGTGGTTTTTAAAAATTGTTATCATACGGTAAATTAGTCTTTTTAAAATTCTTATCTAACGGCACAGGTTTTATATTTTTTCAAACTGGTTGCAATCGAAAGCTTATATTCACATTACATAATAAAAGTGTCGTTAGATTTTTGATTACGGTCTTAGTTTCTGAAATATCTTAATCGAAAGTTTACATGACGTGAAATTCCGGATAAGGTACTTGGTAGCGCCGCGTTAAGAGCAATGACTCTCAATGCTCGGATCCTGTTTTTTATGTACTTGGCGTCACGACGCTACCGCGTCGCTTGATAAAACAAACGTATAATATATTTTATATCATATAATTATAATTCATGTTATGTTTATAATTATATATATTTCCAATAGTATAATTATATATTTCTGATATAATTATGTGGCATAATTATAATGATATAATTATATAATAATATATTTCTAATGGTATAATAGCCATTATCGGAACAGTATGAAATATTTGTCATTGTTGGATTTACTATTAATTGTTTGGTAATTATGCATAAAAAGGGCCCACCTTCGCACAAATGTGTCATTGACATATGTTGTCAAGGTCATATCTCTAATTAATATTCTGAAGGTTTCAGCCGGCGGTCGTTGTTTATTATAAAGTTATTAACAAAAGAATTTCACAATTTTAATGCTTTTTATCTCCGAAAATATTGATTTGAGAAAAAAAATTTTAAGCAAAAAATAAAGCCGCTGAAAAACTCTACAAAAAAGGTTATATGCATTTTTTTTATAAACCTATTTTAGCTACTATTTTAGCTATTATATGAAAAAATAATAATTTTAAATACATTTAATACAATTTAAATTTATATAGAATTTAATACAATTTAATACAATTAAAAAATATCACAAATGTATGTGTACACACACACACGCGCGCGCGCGCGCTCGCGCGCGCGAGGGGTGCAAGGGGGGCCTTCGGCCCCCCCTCCCGCAACCACCCCGCCGGTAGGCGGGTGGACCTCGCTCGGTGGACAACTTACAGCCATAGACTTATACTAATAGACTGCGCAACCCAACGGCCGCGCTGTCGTCGGGACCAGAGAAAGAGAGAGCATGAGCGGTCGGGGCTCTGTCCTTGTCTAACGGTGCGAGTGGTGGGGATGACGATATCTCCTCCGAGTGAGGGAATTAGTATAAGTCTATGGTCTTCCCTCACTCGGAGGAGATATCGTCATCCCCACCACTCGCACCGTTAGACAAGGACAGAGCCCCGACCGCTCATGCTCTCTCTCTCTGGTCCCGACGACAGCGCGGCCGTTGGGTTGCGCAGTCTATTAGTATAAGTCTATGCTTACAGCATATATCCATTGTGATTGAACTCTTCGCAATGCGTCCCCTACCGGCGGGGTGGTTGCGGGAGGGGGGGCCGAAGGCCCCCCTTACACCCCCCGCGCGCGTGTGTGTGTGTGTGTGTGTGTGTACACATACATTTGTGATATTTTTTAATTGTATTAAAATGTATTAAATCCTATATAAATTTAAATTGTTTACCTTTTTTTATTTACCTTTAATTTACCTTTTTTTGCGTTTTTCTTCGACTTGCGAGTTCGACCGCTATTTTTAAGTTTCATATTCGTGTTCAGGAGGTAAAAATACGTAGAAATTGGGTATTCTTACTCATTATTTCATATAGGTAGATTTTCCGAAGGTTTACCTTATTTTTGTATTTATTATTTTTATCCTTTTCAGCCTATATCTCCAAAACTATTTGAGTCCGACCCTTATATATATATACGAAATTACTCGGGAAAATCTCCCCTATAACAAATTTAAAAATAAAGCAAATCGGTGAACAAATAAAGTAGAATCTTTATGTCAATATTTCTCACATTGATTTGTTAATAACTTGTGAATAAAGAACGACCGCCGGCTAAAACCTTCAGAATGTTAATCAGGGATAACATCTTCACAACATACGTCAATAACACATTTGTGCGAAGGTGGGCCCTTTTTATGCATAATTATCAATTGTTTTCTAACATTTAATATATATATATATTATTTTCAGGGTTTAGACAGCAGCGGAAGACCAGCTTTTGTGCTATATTTTCGAGTTCGTTTTTATATTGATACACCATTACTCTTAAGGTAAGATATGAACATTTTATGTAAAAAATAGGCTATATCTCTTTGATAAATTATTGAAATATAATAGAAATTGAATCTTCATATCTCGACTAATCAATAAATGCAGGTATATTCAAAGGAAGAATAGAAAAGATATAATTTTAATTTGATTGTAAAAATCGGAGTAATAAATATCTTAAATGTCCGAATTCTTAATCGTGAAACGGATTCTTTTTCTCTAAATATAGCGACATTATGCATTATAAGATTCCATCGGGGAAACACAAAAGAATGC
Organism: Camponotus vicinus; assembly: GCF_025532165.1. Classification (NCBI taxonomy): domain Eukaryota; kingdom Metazoa; phylum Arthropoda; class Insecta; order Hymenoptera; family Formicidae; genus Camponotus; species Camponotus vicinus. Next base: position 19,180,007 of record NW_028141978.1, on the reverse strand, counting down.
AAGAAAGAAGAATAGAGCTAAATTTTTTACATTAAAGCGGTGGATTTACTGGACGCTCACCAACAAATGTTGAAGCGCCGCGCGCTGTTATCATGTTTTGGAGAGCGCCCCACCTGCCGTTTCCCCGCGCGCCTGGTATCAAGTTACAGTGGGACATCCTTTCTCGTTGCGTGCTTTCACTCACGTGAATTGGCCGATCTTTTTTAATTAATATCTCGAAATTTTACGTGGTTACTTGTAAAATGGTACAGAACTTTTTAGTTCAGTTTAGCGAGTTTACTTATGGTTTTCCTTTGGCATGTGATAGCTGGAACACCTTGTATATAAACAAACACTTAATTGAGGAGAAGAGTTCTTTCCCCTTTGTACATTTACTCTGAAAAAAATTAACCTAACTTAAATATAATTTTAATATAAAATAAAAAATGGATTAAAAATTTTTTTAGAATAGGAATGTAAGAGGAGGTACTCCGTCTCTTCCCCACATGTTTAATTAAATATCTATTTTTTTTATTTTTAATAAAATATATTTAATAAATTATTAGGATAAAATAAGAAAAATATTAAAAACAAAACGCGCGTATGTAATCAATAATTTATCTTTCAATAAATATCGAAATGAGACACAAAGATATAAATCTAAAATTATAATATAAAGACGACAATATTAAAGCCAAATAGCAGATATAAATGCGTGTGAATATGTATTAAATATATAGACAGAGTTGGGAAAGTTACTTTATAAAAGTAATTAGTTACAGTTACAGTTTTTTTAGTAAAAAATGTAATTAGTTACAGTTACAAGTTACCGATTCTGAAAAGTAACGCGTTACAGTTACAGTTACTTAAAAAGTAACGAGTCGTTACTTTGTAGTTACTTCCTTGGAATGGAAATAAAAATGTTAAAATTATTAAAAATGTCAGACTCGTGAATATAAAATTAAAATTAATGATAAATTCTTGAACGTCGCCAGTAGATAAAATAAATGAAAGTAATTTAATCGACCACACCGGCAATATTTATTGATGAAAAATTCACAACGTGATGGATGATCTAGAAACGCATTGCTTAAGTTTATTGAGCTTTGATGTGCCGCTGTATTATAGATATGTTGATGACATTTTTACCATTGTTCCACGCTCAAAAATTGACGAGATTATATCGAATAGAAGGTGTCCTCGTGATCGCGGCAAATCCGGCGACAGTTATTGGCGGTTATCAATCGAAACATCGATTCGCTCGGACTGGAATCTTCCGGATCGTCGCAAGATTGTCCTCGAGGGCGCAGTTGCGCCGTCTGTTATAACGTTTTGGAAAAGGAAGAATTTTCCGAGGAGAGTCAGCGAGGAACAGAATTATTAGTATCGTTACGCGCGCGATTTTCTCGGTGAGTAGGGAAAAAAATCTAGCGCTCTTCGTGACTGTTCGGTCCCCTTCGCTGCTCTCAGCTGTTGCTCGTGGCATCACATCACGCGGAGTAGCGTGCTTTCAATGACTATCATCAACGTTTGACATTTACACATGAAACTGAGTATGATTCGCGTATTGGTTTTTTGGACACGACTGTTATTCGCTCGGATGGTCGGCTTTTGACGGATTGGTACAGAAAACCTACTTGTTCTAATAGATACACTAATTTTTATTCCAAACATCCGTTTAAATATAAAATTAACACCATTTATAGCCTTGTTGACCGCGCAATTTTATTATCCGACGTTCGATTTCATTTTAAGAACATCGATATTATTAAACAGATTCTTTCCAACAATTGTTTTCCAACTCAAATTACTAACCGTTACGTTAAAAAAAGACTAGAATTTTTGAAACACCGCGACAATGTAAATATGAATACGGAATGTGATAATGCGACTACATCATGTTACATCTCGTTGCCGTTTGTAGAGAGCTTGAGTGATGAGATTAGTCGCCTTTTTAAAAATGTTGGTCTGAAGGTTGTCTATAATGTACCTAATAAACTGAATTCATTAATTAAACGTGGAAAAGATAGATTGCCTATTAATAACAGGACTGAGGTTGTTTACAAGTTAAACTGTAAAAATTGTAATATGTCATATATTGGCCAAACAAAAAGACATTTAGGCACTCGTATCAAAGAACATTGCAACAACATTAAATTGCACGAAAGCAATCTCTCTGTGGTTAGCAAACATAAATTGGAACTTAATCATGACTTCGATTGGTCAGCACCGGTTATTCTGCATAATGAGAGACATGTGAGAAAGAGAGAAATTGCTGAAATGTTTTTCATCAAAAAGTCTGACAACACTGTTAACTTACAAAAGGACACTGAAAGTTTAAACGATATTTATGATAGACTAATAAAGGTGGTTTAGTCTTTCTCTTTGTGTTGGATCGAGAGGTCGACATGACTTGACACAGTGATTTCTTTATTTCTCACCACGTATTAGTTACCTAAGATAATGTATGTATATGATTTTTTTCTTCTTTCTCCATTTTTTGGTCACATTTTATTGTAATTCATTTATTGTTTATATTATATGTAATAATTTCAGTTCACTTGATAAGGACCAAAACCCATGGTCGAAACGTTGTGAATTTTTCATCAATAAATATTGCCGGTGTGGTCGATTAAATTACTTTCATTTATAAAATTAAAAGTATAAATTGGTATAAGTGGCAATGCGAGTCTAGTGTCGAAATTATTACACCGCTATTTATTGTACAAAAAACAATCATATAAGAAAATACATATAATAAATATACATTTGAGTAAGTTACGAACGTTTCGACCCTATTTTTGGGTCATCTTCAGCGCAAATTTAAACTAAGTAATAATACAAAATTGGAGTCAAGCATACGAGTGCTATCTAAAAATACGTTTCAGTTGAATGATGCGGTATTTCATTGTTGTTTTGACGATGTCTGCAATTTAAACAACCCGAATCTGTCAGCAAATAAAATACATCAAACCGAATAACAATTTGAATTGATAAAATAACTTAAATAAATTAGGATAAAAAAGTAGACTAAATAAATAAATAAGAGTTCTAAAATTTAAAAAATTTAAAAAATTAAAAAATTACGGAATTAAAACTGTATAAAGGAACAATAAAAAATTACTTACTTCCAGACATCGAAAACATTGGCAAACAATAAAAGTGAAGAGAGACCGACCATCATTACAACAACAAAAATTATTAACTAGTCCTCGAGACGTAACGAAGCTACTTTATGAAGGAGTCGGAGCCAGTGATGCCAGTTTCGAGACGCTGCCCCCACCACTACATGTAGAGGAGGTAGCGCACACAAAGAAAGAGCCGTGTCCGTACACGACGCCCAGCGCTCGGCTAGCTTCGGATAGTAGAAGAGCGCAGATATATCAGCTGTCTCTTTCTTTCCCGAGCTAGAGTGACGTCACCAAGCAGAAGAAAATCGAGATCTCGAGAGAATTATATATGTTAAAATTATATGTTTAAATATTATGTTTTCCTTAATATTATATTAAAATCATTATATATAAAATATTTTATATTATTATATATAATTATTATATCTAATATAATATTAAAGAAAACATGTTTTTACATTTCCTCTTGACGGAAGAGACCACCACCTTCTCGCGGTTTCCGTTGAGCAACAATATGTACGTTGCTTATTTACAAAAAAGAATAATATATATTATTAATGTATAATTAAATTTATAATATTAAATATATTTAATAATTATTAATTTTTATAAATAAATATATATTAAGTACATATTGGCCAAGAGTGGATTTCTATCACTTACGTTTCTTCCATTCTTTATTTCTTTAATTGATTTATATCTTTTATTATTTATAATAAATATAATTAGAATTTATAGAATTTATTTATTTATAGAAATTATTTAAATATTGATTTAAATATTAATGTTTTAATTTTTTATTTAAATATTTATTTATATATTAATTTAATAATTAATGTATTAATTTCTTATATATTTAAATATTTATTATGCATAATTAATCTAGAAGAGAAGGGACACGCGAGATCTAATTGAAAATATATATAATTTTAACATATATAATTCTCTCGGGATCTCGATTTTCTTCTGCTTGGTGACGTCAGCTCTAGCTCGGGAAAGAAAGAGACAGCTGATATATCTGCGCTCTTCTACTATCCGAAGCTAGCCGAGCGCTGGGAGTCGTGTACGGACACGGCTCTTTCTTTGTGTGCGCTACCTCCTCTACATGTAGTGGTGGGGGCAGCGTCTCGAAACTGGCATCACTGGTGGACACCAGATACCGCCATCTTGTTTAACTAACATTCCATGCATGTTGCGAACCACGCGGCCAATATTCAAACTACACAAACCGAGGACAAAAAGCGGGACACCTCCCACCACCGGAGTTTCCAGACCTGTATGTAAGACCGTGACCACGAGTAACGGCTAGCAGAAAATGTAAACAAATAGTAACAAATGTAAACAAGGTCGCGCAACAAGCCAAATACACACACACACACACACACACACACACGGAGGGGGGGGTGCAAAGGGGGCCTTCAGCTCCCCTCTCGCACCCACCCCGTCCCCCTCGCTTCGCGTGGAAAGTTACAAATCCATGGGAACCTCGATTTTAAAAAAATTACTTTTTTGTAGCAATCGCCAAAATTCCTTTTACAGGCTTGTATTTTAAGCTAAAAGGAAGCTTTCTACAAAATTTCATTCAAATCGGAGGTAATCGGTTTTCGGAAGTACACCCAAAATTTTTATTAAAAAAAAATGGGAGCATATGCATTGGATCATAAAGTATCGATAAAAGCGTTTATGCGCAAGTGCAAGGCGGTCCAATACGATTTGCAAAGATTTAAAATATATATATATATATATATATATATATATATATATATATTTTTTTTTTTTTTTTAAATCTTTATATATTATATATTTTATATTTATATATATTTTATATATTTTAAATCTTTATATATTATATATTTTATATCTTTATATACAGGGTGAGCCATTTTAATTAACGCACGCAATTATTTCGGAAACAAAGCATTTTAGAGAAAAATGTTTCAGACAAAAGTTTTATGATTTCGAGGGGGCCATAAGATGGTATCATTGGTTTGACACTGAAGAGTCATTTGAAGGTCACGTGAAGGTCACTTTAATTTTTTTAAATGGAACACCCTATATATTTTTGCACACTCTTATAGCTTATCTCGAGAGCTTTCCAAAACACTATAATTAAGTACCTTTTCGTTAAGTACTTTTTGAGTTATGAGGCTTGAAATAATTTCTTAATTTTACATAAACCGTAAAATATCTTGTAAAATATTCATTTTTCGATTATCTTACCTTAATACTTTTACGTACAAAATAATGAGAGGAATCAATTGGTGTAAAGAAAACACATAGTTGTTTTTAAGAAAAAATATGGAATTGTTAATTGCAAATTACATATTTTTTCTTCGAAACAACTATGTGTTTTCTTTACACCAATTGATTCCTCTCATTATTTTGTACATAAAAGTATTAAGGTAAGATAATCGAAAAATGAATATTTTACAAGATATTTTACGGTTTATGTAAAATTAAGAAATTATTTCAAGCCTCATAACTCAAAAAGTACTTAACGAAAAGGTACTTAATTATAGTGTTTTAGAAAGCTCTCGAGATAAGCTACAAGAGTGTGCAAAAATATATAGGGTGTTCCATTTAAAAAAATTGAAGTGACCTTCACGTGACCTTCAAATGACTCTTCAGTGTCGAACCAATGATACCATCTTATGGCCCCCTCGAAACCATAAAACTTTTGTCTGAAACATTTTTCTCTAAAATGCTTTGTTTCCGAAATAATTGCGTGCGTTAATTAAAATGGCTCACCCTGTATAATATACAGGGTGACCCATTTTAACTTAGGTAGCCAAATAACTCGAAAAATAAGCAAGATAGAGAAAAATGTTTTAGACAAAAGTTGTATGGTTTCGAGGGGGCCATAAGATGGTATCATTGGTTTGACCTTGAAGAGTCATTTGAAGGTCACGTGAAGGTCACTTCAATTTTTTTAAATGGAATACCCTATATATTTTTATACATTCTTGTAGCTTATTTCGAGAGCTTTCCAAAACACTATAATTAAGTACCTTTCCGTTAAGTACTTTTTGAGTTATGATGCTTGAAATAATTTCTTAATTTTACATAAACCGTAAAATATCTTGTAAAATATTCATTTTTCGATTATCTTACCTTAATACTTTTATGTACAAAATAATGAGAGGAATCAATTGGTGTAAAGAAAACACATAGTTGTTTTTAAGAAAAAATATGGAATTGTTAATTGCAAATTACATATTTTTTCTTCGAAACAACTATGTGTTTTCTTTACACCAATTGATTCCTCTCATTATTTTGTACATAAAAGTATTAAGGTAAGATAATCGAAAAATGAATATTTTACAAGATATTTTACGGTTTATGTAAAATTAAGAAATTATTTCAAGCCTCATAACTCAAAAAGTACTTAACGAAAAGGTACTTAATTATAGTGTTTTAGAAAGCTCTCGAGATAAGCTACAAGAGTGTGCAAAAATATATAGGGTGTTCCATTTAAAAAAATTGAAGTGACCTTCACGTGACCTTCAAATGACTCTTCAGTGTCGAACCAATGATACCATCTTATGGCCCCCTCGAAACCATAAAACTTTTGTCTGAAACATTTTTCTCTAAAATGCTTTGTTTCCGAAATAATTGCGTGCGTTAATTAAAATGGCTCACCCTGTATAATATACAGGGTGACCCATTTTAACTTAGGTAGCCAAATAACTCGAAAAATAAGCAAGATAGAGAAAAATGTTTTAGACAAAAGTTGTATGGTTTCGAGGGGGCCATAAGATGGTATCATTGGTTTGACCTTGAAGAGTCATTTGAAGGTCACGTGAAGGTCACTTCAATTTTTTTAAATGGAATACCCTATATATTTTTATACATTCTTGTAGCTTATTTCGAGAGCTTTCCAAAACACTATAATTAAGTACCTTTCCGTTAAGTACTTTTTGAGTTATGATGCTTGAAATAATTTCTTAATTTTACATAAACCGTAAAATATCTTGTAAAATATTCATTTTTCGATTATCTTACCTTAATACTTTTATGTACAAAATAATGAGAGGAATCAATTGGTGTAAAGAAAACACATAGTTGTTTTTAAGAAAAAATATGGAATTGTTAATTGCAAATTACATATTTTTTCTTCGAAACAACTATGTGTTTTCTTTACACCAATTGATTCCTCTCATTATTTTGTACATAAAACTATTAAGGTAAGGTAATCGAAAAATGAATATTTTACAAGATATTTTACGGTTTATGTAAAATTAAGAAATTATTTCAAGCCTCATAACTCAAAAAGTACTTAACGAAAATGTACTTAATTATAGTGTTTTGGAAAGCTCTCGAGATGAGCTACAAGAATGTACAAAAATATATAGGATGTTCCATTTAAAAAAATTGAAGTGACCTTCACGTGACCTTCAAATGACTCTTCAAGGTCAAACCAATGATACCATCTTATGGCCCCCTCGAAACCATACAACTTTTGTCTAAAACATTTTTCTCTATCTTGCTTATTTTTCGAGTTATTTGGCTGCCTAAGTTAAAATGGGTCACCCTGTATATTTAATATATAATATATATATATATATATATATATATATATATATATATATATAAAGTAACTATTAAAGCAATTATTAAATTAGTTACTAGTTACCGAAAATATGTAATTGAGTTAAGTTACAGTTACAAATTGAAAAAAAGGAACGAGTTAAGTTAGAGTTACCGAAAAAAAGTAACTTTAATTGTAACTTCGTTACAAGTAACGAGTTACTTCCCAACCCTATATATAGATAACATTACATTACACCAGTATGAAACCAAACATTTCAATTCCCACTTTGGGATTCTCCTCAGTGAGGCGCAATATACATATAAATAATAAATAAATCGTTACAAATTTTAATAAAAATGTAAACAGAAGTTGATCGCGAATCTAAATTAAAGATCAAACGCTTAGAAAAAGTCATATGAAAATTCTCCGTGTTGACAAAAAACTTGAAATCGTAAGAACGGTCAACAGAGATGTACAAATAAAATTTTTTTTGAAGAAAAAGATGTATCTAGTTTTTTGATAGTGGAGCCCCCCGCAGGGGGGCGGAAGCCACTGTGTCCACGCATATACTTTTCCACGCGAAGCGAGCCTCATATATGTTATCAAGATCATCACTCTAAGTAATGTTGTGAAGATTTTAGTCGGCCATCATTGTTTATTAAAAAGATATAAACAAAAGAAGTTTCATAAGTTCATTAATACATTTATCGAAAGAAAAGTCAATTGTTGCATAATTTCACATAGATTTGTAACTTTCTATGCAAAGTGAAGTGTATCCCGCATCACAAACACGGGTTGGGTTAGGTTATATCTTCTGAAAGTGGAGCCCCCCGCAAGGGGGCGGAACATACTGTACCTACGTATTGTACTTCCTAAAATGAAGCAAAATTTACTCTTAATGAAGAGATGAAGCAAAGTTCACTTAATCAAGATTACTTCATCTTGGAAAGTACATGCGTTCCGTTACAAGTATTCCGCCCCCCTGCGGGGGGCTCCACTTTCAGAAGATATAACCTAATCCAATCCGTGTTTATGATGCGGGATACACTTCATTTTGCATAGATAGTTACAAATGTAACATTTTTCGCGCACAAATAGTTTAACAACTCATCATATTTTGTTGTTAAAGCGAGAAACTCGTAGAACTTCATGTTAACTGTACAACAATCTGTTTTGTACTAACTCACCTTTTCTTAAATATTTTCAAAGTCATAAGAAATATCAAAAACATAGAAATTTATCATTGTTCCACTATCTGATTTCAATATAAGAAAGGTAAACAACGTCAAACGACAACATAGTTTGTACACGGTGTCATAAAATTACATATTATTCATTAGACATTTTTTGTTTATAACTTTTTAATAAACAATGACCGCCGACTAAAACTTTCACAACATTACTCAGAGTGATGATCTTGATAACATATTTGAGAATTATTGAAATCGGGAAGTGGTCCGTATAAATAATTACCAAATAATTTTAGTATTAAATATTTGTATCGGTAAAAATCCGCTTAAAGACATTCATTTGACATCATTTACAGTGTTTCTACAACAATTCGTGACAATCGAGCGTGGGTCGTTTTCGGAAGTTTATCCAAAAATAGGAAGAATAATTTTATTAATTCATTAATTTTAGCATTTTTTTGTCTGTGTGTAACTCTTTAGTTTTTCTGTTCTTTCTGTGGACCAAAAAAATATAATATAGATATTTCTTCTTGTCTGGAATGTACTTAATAACGGTCTCGTATAAAATTCCTACTAGTATTATGCTTGAGTGATATATTAGACAATTCTGCTTTAAGGACATAATTGCATGAGACTCTCGCCATCTTACCAATCGTTATTAGTTCTACTAAAGAATCCGCAATTATTTTATTGTGTTTAAATATTAATAATCAATAATTTTAATTTTATTATTTTAACAATATTTGATAGTCTTCAAAAAAATTTTATTTGTACATCTGTTGACATCTATTGTTCTTACGATTTCAAATTTTCTTGTCAACACGGATAATTTTCTTATGATCTTTCATATGATCTTTTCTAAATGTTTGACTTTTAATTTAGATTCGCAACCGACTTCTATTTATATTTTTTATTAAGATTTGTAACGATTTATTTATTTAATAATTAGAGATTTGGCTCAAATAATCAAAAAATTAAAAAGAAAATGGCCAACCATAAGAACCAACGCGCGGTAGTTGGAGCGCAGAGAAGCAACAACATTTCTTTCTTTTTTCAATATTAGTTTATTAAAAAACTCATATTACAACAACAAAAAGCAAATGTTTCGGATCATCGAAGCGCGACGAAAAAAAAGAGTCCATTTTTACTGAAAATCATAAAACGATAAAAGACTTTTCTACTGAATTTAATCCGCTCCATCTACACAACATAATGCGACACTGTTCTAATTTTACAAAATGATATTAGTTTAAATTATTAATAATATATGATATTGTATTGCATGCGCAATATTTTTATTAGTCTTATCATCTACCAAAAAAAAAAAAACAATTACAGAGGCGAGCGCAATAGTCTATAACGGAAAGGTCAGATACACATATAGAACGGTTGAAAATTTTAAATACGCAAGAACAGTAATCGAAAACGGAAGCAGTCAAAAAGCGGAAACGCATGTATAAAAAATTAATGAAACATTAAAAGTGTGCGGCTATAAAATGCTGGAAAGAAAGCGCAGCTCACCTCGCTATCGAAAATCGTCAACGCAACACGAAAAATCGAAGAGAGAATATGATTCGTCTTAATCCCTCGTTGAAACCGTCCAAAAAATAAAAATAAAAGTTGTCCGACGTAATAAGACTCGTAGCGATAAAAATTATAGTCCCGATGATATGAAATATAGAAGTCCCTCTAAAATCCAATCTCTCAAGCCGCGTCGAAGAAAATGATTTAAATGAATAGATAACGAGGTGGAAGCCTGTAAAAAGAAAACACAAAAAGAGCAAACACAATCAAGACAATGCTTTATGTATACGTTAACAAAAAAAAAAGAAACACAAATCGTCTTACAATTTAAAATTTAAAAAGCAATCGCTAGAAATAATTATTAAAAGGAAAAATTGAGAGATGGAAAAGCAAGTACAAATCACAGTAAAAATACGTACAAGCATAATATAAGCAAAGATCAGAGAGAAAAAGTTAAATGTAAAAGGTGAAGGAGTGTGATAGCAAGGAAGGCCGAGACATGACTGGAAGTGGGAAAAGAAGAAAGCAAAGGAAAGAAGGGGGAGGAAAAGGAATGGAAAAAGAGAGGGGGGAAGATGACGTTTAGGAAGAAGATAGCGGGGGAGCGAGAGGTTTTCAAAGAGAGAGACATTTATTGATGATAGGAAGATAAGAATCATCGAGTAATGCCGTGTCGTTCTGAATGTTCAAGCCGTTCTTTTGTTGGTAAATGTGCAACATCTCAGACATAAGTCTTTTTTGTAAGAAGGTTCTTGATCCAATATTGTTGTATCTTCCCAGTTGAAATTATAGCCCAAAACTCTCTACATTGACACTACTGTTAGGGAATCTTACGATTTGTTAACATTCGATTGAACATTCGTTCTTTTAATCTAGTAATTAATTACCTACCTGTCTGCCCGACATATGATGCTCCAAAACATAATGGCAGCGCGCGGCACTACAGCGTTACGTTTTTGGTAAGTGCCCCGTCCACCGCTTCGCCGCGCGCCTAGTATCAAGTTATAGTGGGTCAGCTTTTTTCGCCGCGCGTTTCCATTGTGTGGCCGATCTTTTTTAATTAATATCTTGAAATTTTACGTAGTTGTTTACAAAATGGTATAAGACTTTTTAGTTCAGTTTAGCAAAATCTACTTATGATTTTTTTTTGGCAGATGATAGGACGGACATATATATATATACATATATTTCATACTTATGCATATTTTCTTCATAAATGTACTTTTTATTGGTAGTAAAATTGTAATCTGTAACGTATTATATTGCATGATATTGCATTGCATGGTATATAGCTTGATTTATGTGTATATTGTATGATATAAACTTAAAGTTTTTATTGATTAAGTCTATTAGAAACTCGATCTATTATTATTCTTTCACTGACAAGATTTGATAATAAAGTTATATTATAATAATTCCCATATAAATATTGTTATAAATCTCCCTTCCTCTTCTCTCTCTCTCCCTCTCTCTTTCTCTTTCGATCATGCTTGTTATTTTTTTGTTCTCTTTTGCTTTCTTTTTTTATTCTTTTGGAATATTTATCCATGTTTTTCTTATTAAATTTTACTCATTTTCCTTATCTTCTTAGTCACTTTTTCTCTTTTTCCTTATCTTCTTTTACCTTTTCTTGCTTTTTCTGTTTTCGAATCGAAATGACGATCAAGACTTTATGGCTTGTGATAAACTAAAAGATGAAGATATTAGAGATAATAGACTTTTTTTATTAATAGACTTTTTTATTCTGGAATTATTTATAGATCTACAGGATTAGGGCTTATATATGTTTTTATATAGGAACGGAAGGAAAGAATTGCGTTAAAAAGTATTTAAGAAAATGATTCTTATCTAATTCTTCAGATTATCTGATTCTCTTCTTCCAGATCATTCAACTCTTCTTCAAAATTGTGAGATTTTTTTCTCGAGATGCGATATCTTTTCAAAGTGCGCTCTTTTTTCGAGATTATACAATCTCTTCTCCAGATCATACGATTTAAGATAAGCGGAGTATTGAAGAACAAAAATAATTAAATGGAATCGCTGAAGATGATAGTGGAAAGTGTTAAAAAGAGTCTAGGAGAAGAAAAGAATTGCTCGGAATTATCATAATGTGAGATAAATCTTGTGATGGAAAAGAAATCTTATATGCGGATTCAGAAGAGAAAGAAGATATTTTCTACAAAATCTATAGATTCAGATTTAGAAGAATCTAAAAAAAGAGAGATAAAAATTTTAAGTATAAATTCCGAGGAATCTGGAGAAGGAACATTCTTGGGAGATCTTGAAATTATATCTCACTATTAAAAGAAATGAAGAGAATGGAAAGAGGAAAGAACAGTATTTAGGAGAACAAAATTGGAGAATATCTAGGAGTTGGAAAAATTATAAAATAATAAAAAATTATAAAATATAAAATATAAAATATTTACGATAAAAAAATTTTTTAAAATTAAAAAATATTTACGATATTTACTATTAATCACGATTAACGACATTAATAATAATTTTACTATTTCTCATATTATTAATAGTGACATTTATATTAGTGGCATAGTAGAATTATTCTGCTCCATCAATGCTTGAATCAATTACATCAATTATCGATACCATTTTGATAAAATAACTTCGTTGATTTTAAGGTAAACGAAGTTATATTTGATAGATTTTAATGTGCTGATTACGAATTTAACCTCGAAAATCGTATCACGTAAAGTTTTTACGAAGAAAGTTTTTCAGTAAAGTATTTTAACTTAAAAGTGCAAAAAATGAGGTATTTGGCCATTTTCAATGATCTACAAAATCTCCTACAATGTTTTTTATCAACATCCACGCGGATGCTATATTAACTCTTTCGTATCTCCGGGACATATATGTCTTATCTATGAAAATAATCATAACTTTTAAACAAATAATCCGATTTTTACTTTGGCTTATTTCAAAAAAGAAAGTTCAAGTTATATGTAAAAAAAATCGCGAACTTTGAAATGCAATGGTTGCAATAAAACATAGTTATCTAAACTTTGCAAAAAATAAAACTTTTAGATAATGAAGAATAACATATATTATGTCGAAAAATCATTCATCAGAATTGTGCTAATTAGATATTTAAAGTTTTATTTAAATCTGATTACAACTTCATTATGATAAATAATAAAAATTATAATAGTTTTAGTGTAATATCAAAGTGTGCGCGAAGTAAGACGATGTGTGCGATGGGTATCCAAAAGAGTGCGGCTTGCAAAAAAAGTGTATAACAATGCCGCGAGTCAAGCGTTAAGTGTGTGTGTGTGTGTGTGTGTATGTTCAGAAAAAACAATATACAAGGTGTCCCAGCTATCGTGTGTCAAAGAAAAACTATAAGTAGATCTCGCTAAAATAAGTAGATCTTGAACTAAAAAGTTTTAACCATTTTGTAAACAACCACGTAAAATTTCGAGATATTAATTTAAAAAATCGACCAATTCGCGTGAGTAAAAGCACGCCTACTGTAATCTGATACTAGGCGCGCGGCGAAGTGGCGGGTGGGGCACTCTCCAAAACATGATAGCGGTGCGCGGCGCTAACGTTGGTGAGTAGCCCCGCCCACCACTTAGTTACGCGCCTAGTATGAAGTTACAGTGAGACGGCTTTTCTCGTTGCGCGCTTCCACTCACGCAAATCCGATATTTTTTAATTAATATCTCGAAATTTTATGTGGTTGTTTGAAAAATGATATAAGACTTTTTAATTCAGTTTAGCGAGATCTTATGATATTTTTTTGGCACACGATAACTGAAACACCCTGCATATTTCAAAAAATACAATTCAAGCTCATATTTTAAATACATTGATATTTCAACTTTTCATGGCCGTCCTCTTTGCCATTTTAAATTTAAATTTTGCATAGTAAATTTGAAATTAGCATGCCTAAAAACCTACAAAATCGTCTTCATATGAAACGCATTTCTTTTGGGAAAGCCAAAGGTACGAAATGGTTAAAGTTAGGTAAAGTTAGTTAAAATGGTTAAAGTTTATAAAACTATTTTATATTAAAATAGTTTTATAAACTCTTCCCAACGCATATTCCATTGCTATAATTCGACTTTTTTTCACTGAGATAGAGCAAATTGAATTTTTTTAAATTTTTCAACGCAAGAGTCCTTGTACTTTCTCTACATATAGGTATACCTATATGTAATTATTTTATTGTTAAGTAAACGAGTAATCAGAAAGAAGGAAGTATTATTTCTTCTCTGCGCTCCAACTACCGCGCTGTGGCTTTATTTGTCAATTTTGATTTAATTTTTAATTTTTGTTTTTCAATTAACTACATATCATTACAACATCATTTCGATCGCCAGATGGAATTGTAGAATAGCGTAAAATGCCCCGTTAAGAAATAAAACTGTTTTCTTTGAATAAAGAACTTTTATTGAATGAGTTTAAAATAACAAGCAGTCAACCCAGATAGCAAGTTGATAACAGAAAGAATTCTTAATGTTCTCTCATGCAAGATTTGGACATCCAAAAATTTCTTTAGAAAGACAACATAATGAGTTCAGAAAGAGCTCTTATGCGTCGTATTGAGAGAGAAAAAAGATTTCTTCTGATAGTCATCAAAAAGATTACTTTTTTTTAGATATCTTGTAATAGAAATCACAAAGATATCTTAAACTAGATATCTGTAGGAGTTCATGTTTATGAAGTTAATAAGACTTATATTCTAAAACATTCAAAACACTAAGAAAACACAAAGTCTTTGGTGATATATTTAGCAAGCTCTCCAAGAGAGGTTTTTGATAATAAAGGACGATATTTTTCTTCATTATATTCATCCTTTACATTGGCATTCACATCTTTTCCTTTGGAGAGCTTATTGCTAAATATTTCATCAGAGGCTTCGTGTTTCTTTAGTGTTCAGAGTAAATTGAAGCTTTAAAGAGAGAGAGAATGAATGATTTCCAAGACATATATTTTATAATATAATATATTTATAATGTAAAATACATTTTTTGACTTTTAATAAATTAAACTTATTGAACTTTGGACGGTTTGATTACACAAGCTACAAAAATAGACAGTCTTGAGACATATATTTGAACAAACGAAGTAGTTTCCTACTTAATTTTGTGCGCTGAATCAGAATCCGGCCTCGGAATTTGCCCATCACGTCAGATTTCGAAGATAAATGAAGTTAAAGATGTAAAAAATGACGTTTTTTACATCTTTAACTTTAATCAATTTCATATATTTATTTTAGAGGCACAAAATTTTTTTAAATATTTTTGATAATGCCATTGCATGATACTAGTCTTCCCCTTCAAAATCTTTTTTAATCATCTTCTTACAATATTTTGTTTTCGATATACACAACTTTAAAGATATTAAAATTACAAATGAATACATGTGCAAAATATATATCAGTTTTTTAACTTTCTATAACTTAACTTTCTTTAACTTTCATTCAAATAAGATCATTTAGCTGTTTTTCAGCATTTTAATTTGTACTGTACTGTATATACTATGTATATATTAGTTAAGTTATAGAAAATTTAAAAATTTATACATGTATCTATTTATTCTTTTAATATTTTTGAAGTGTATCTTGGGAACAAAATATCGTACGAAGATGATTAGAAAAGGATTTTGAAGGGGAAGACTAGTACTATAATATATAATGGCATTATTGAAAATATTTTAAAAAGTTTAGTCTCTAAAATAAATACATGAAGTTGATAAAGTCATTTTTTACATCTTTAACTTTATTTGTCTTAGAAACCTGATGTGATGGGCAAATTCCGAGGTCAGATTCGGATTCAGCGCACAAAATTACGTATGAAACTACTTCATTTCACCCAAACATCAAAACCATGCAGACCTGTTATATTTAGAATATTAATCGGAACTTAACATTTTTAATACATATTATTTATAGACTAATATAATATTAATATAAAATAAAAAAATTGTGAAAAATTTTTTAATAGAAATAAAATGAATTATTATGAAAAAAGAAAACAAATCATTATAAAATAAACAATAAACTATGAAGATAAAATATTATGAATAAAAAAAACAAATTTTATGCCAAAAGTTTTCAATTATGTTCAGCGTGTTTTTTTTCAACGTAACGCACTCTATCACTTGCATGTTGTAGCCATTTTTGAATGGTTTCTTGTACATCAAAGATTGTACAATTACGCTCAGAATTAATTATAGTCTCTGAAATCAAAAGTTATATAATTAGGAAATAAAGTTTACTGCAACAAAAATACTCATATTACTTTATGATTGGCAATTTTTATGAGACTCATGAGGACATTTGTTATTGTAATTCATGGATGAAGGATGTTACATTTAAATATTGTTGAATATAGACTTGTAATAATTTTAATTTAAAAATAAAGACTTTTGAACAAGTATCAATGAACAAATTACAATAAAAACAAAATTTAAAAATAAATTTTTTGATGTAAAACTTTAATGATAATGTTTAAAAATAGTAATTACTGTTACCATTTTCATATTAGTAAAACAACTATGGTTATTATTTTTTACAACATAAGTTATTACATCACTAATTTTTTATTACTAATGTATACTAATTTTATTTTTACTATTTTAATATTTATTATTACTTTTATTACTAAAATAAAATAATAATAAAAATAATAATAATAATAGTGATTCAAAGGAATATAAAAAAGATGTGATGAGATGTGACTGAAGATAAAAATCATGTACCTATTATTATGTCCACGAACTTCATATCTTTTACTTTGATAGTTTTTTTCTGTCTTGTCCATGATAATTTACATGACAATTCATCATTTAATATTAATGTCAAGGCTTGTCGAACATGTTTTTTAACATCTTTACCGCCAATATTTTTAATTATTTTTTTCTAAAAAATAATACAATATGTTAGTATTATAATATAATCAAAAACAGTTAAAATTACAGACCTTAAATTTAATCGATATCGTTAGTTAAATTGTAATAAAAAAGCTTGTACGTTTATTTATAAGATTAAAATGAAAAATAACAAATTATATATTTCTTATGTGGGTAGATAAATAGTTAATTAGATAGATAAGACAAATAATCAATGTAATTAGAAATTATTCATAATTATGAGCATTATTGTTATATTGTAAAATTAAAATCAAGTTTTTAAAAAATTTAGAAAGTGTAATACATAAAATACTTACATATTGTGTACGAGCTATTGCATCTTCCCTTAATAATTTATTAAAATTTTCTAATTCTTGAACTGTAACAATCGGAAACTGTGGTAATAGATTATTTTCATTATTTCGCTGGGATTCATTATCATAAAAATCTACTAAATGCATATCAATTGTATTTATCTTATGTAAAATAACTTGTAGATTATGACGACATGCTTCTGCAAAAAGAAACGTAATGTTAGTCAGTTGACATTATTATATTTTAATTGAATTTATACAACTCAATTAAATTTAAACCATTTTTCCTTCTCTCAAAAAGTTACCAAAAAATTGAGTAAAAAATGTATTTAGCTCTATAAATGTATTTATTTAAAAAATGTATTTAAAAATGTATTTATTCAGTATAGCAAGCTTATTTACTGTACTGTACTTACTACAACAGTACGTATGATGTTGATGCGTAGAGGACTCCTTTGTATCATCATTAATTAAAGCATTAGTACATATTTGCTCATTGTCAGAAAAATTAGAATCTTGAAAATGAGTTTCTTCCTGTTCTTTTTGTGCAGATGTTGCAATTCCTATTGGTATATCTATTTAAACCAAAACAATAAGATTCATTAACTTAAGATAAATAATATAATTTCGCTTATACATACATATAATATCACATTTATAATTTAGAATTCGATTAAATCTTTTATAAAATAATGGTTTAATGAAAAGTTCAGTTTATTGTTAATAAAATAAAAATTAAATTTAAATAAAAAGAACTAATGTTTGAATTTTTTCAAATCAACTTCAAACAGCGTAGTAAATAAAAAATTTCTGTACTCAACTATTTTTACAATTTTTTAATTAGATCTTAATCAACATTCTTGAAATAATATTGAAATAATGCTTTTATAAAGCATATTTAAAATAAATTAAAAATTAATATTTGTAATTAAAACTTTTTTATGCAGTACATGCTGTGAATGCACAACAAAACTTACTTGTATTAATTACACTGAGAATTTTAGGCTTATTATGTAAAATTGATAGATCTTGATTATGTGAGCGATGTGAATCTAAAGAAAAAAATTGGATATTCTGAACAAATGTTACATAATAATAGAGTAAATTTATGTTCTATGTTTTTTTTTCGAAACTTACCAACATTTTTCAATTGTAAATTTTCTTTCATGTTTACATGTTCTTGAAATTTCAAATTTTTGTCAATATGTTCATGAACAGGTTTAACAGTTGTTTTTATTTCTTTTATTGGTTTGAAAGAATAATCTGCCAAATAATCTCCATAATCCAAGGGTAATGATTCATCATTTTCAAATGATTCATTAGAAAAATCATTATTGTTGTTATCATTATTTTGCTTATCTTTTTGAGCATTTTCATAGCTGCAAGACTTTGTTAAATCTATTAAAATAATTAGAACAAAAATGTTAAAGACATCAATAAAAGCTTCACAATTTAGGGAATACACAAAGAAATGATCAATTTTGATATAAAAAATTAATACTAAAAGATTAAGATAAATTAATACAACAAGACAATTATTTTGTATTTTCTGTATAATATTAATATTAATGTAGCGTCTCAATCAAAAATCATACAAGAAACTAAATCAAAACGAAACTATTATCTTAAAAACTTATTAAATTTATATGTAAATTGAAACTTTTTTTATAAATATTAAGAATTAATATTAAGAATTCTTTTTAATTAGGGAATTATCTTTTAATTTATATACATTTTTAAGTATAATGAAGTTATATTAAATATAAAGAATTATTTGTACCTTTTTTTTTTGTTCCTGTTGAAGTTTCTATTTTTTTGTTATTAACATGCGATTTATAGGTTTTTGGTGGATCCGCTATTACAGGCGCAGCATTCGTCTTAATACTATTTTTGACTGTTATATAAACATTATAAACTTTAATTTTATTAGTATTGTGTTGTTGGAGAAAATATAAACTAATACTTACGTATCGATTCGTCATCATTATCTTTCTCGTCAGTAGATGAATGTAAATATGCCGGTTTTTTAATAATACGTTTCTTTGGAAGTTTCTGAGAGTTACTAATAATGTCTACCAGTGCCTCTTCATCGTTAGTAGAAATATCTACCACTGAAATTTCTACAGCTCTGGCTTCATTATAAGTACCTTGAATAAAATAATTTTAATAATAATCACAGTAAAAAATGTTTAAGATAACCAGTTACTTATCATTAATTGAATTTACCAAACGGTCCTAATAGTCTGTTGTACTTTATTGTGTTCCAATTTTCTTTTGGTTCTGATGCTTTTTTACATTCAATGGTGACATTATTATTTTTCGGTGGCCATCTTAATTTCTTGATCTTTATATTTAACCAACATGCTGGTACAGTAGCACACCAGTCGTTTGAAAAAGCAACGAAATACATATCTGAATGTAAAATAATGTTTAATTAGATTATATATAATATTATATACAAATACTACTTTTATTACAATTTTCAATAAGAAAAAATGTGATTACTTGTAAACTGACGTCATTTACTTGTATGAAGCATAGGGAAAAAATAGTTAGTATCTCCAAAAAATAATCTAACAGCTTTGTTAGTAATTTCAGTGGCTTTAAATTCTTTTAATTTTGACCATTTATTACCACAACAGATTTTTAGGTCTAATGAATTACAGGGATAATTAGATAAAAACTGTGGATCTTTCAAAGTAATTCCGAGGATTACAGGATGATTATTTTTTTTACCGATATAACAAACACTACAAATGGATCCATCGCTTAAGTAACAACAGCAATCTGAGTTTCGTTTACATGATAATGTAAAATTTTTAAATTTTATTTCATCATGGGACGCAGAAACACCCATAGGTAGCTGTTTTTTATTTGAATTTAATAGTAACGGAAATAAATCATTTGAATTAATTTCTACTTTTGTGACATTAAAATTTGCCATTTCATCTAATCGTTTACGTAATTGTGACAATGGTTTATCACTTTTTCGTAATAAATGTTTAATATTCTTTAGATAATTTTCAAAAGGAAAACAACTGAATGTGTCTAATGGTCCAAACTTCATTGCATCACTTGGAAGATGAATGGCATTATGAATATTATAGGATACATTATACGGTCCATAAAGTATTTTAAAAACTTGAACAAAATGTAGCAATAAGTTATACGCATATTCATTGTTATATTTATAATCAATTGGATCGCATAAGATACGTATTGCACAATGCAAAGAATTATAATGTTTCATATTTGCTTCTGGTAAATATCGTTGTAAAACAATCGGACCTACATATAGTAAAAACGTACGATGTTCAGTAGCTTTCCATCTGCAAAACTCATCCAAACTTCTCACTTTTCTTGCAAATTCTAGTGGAATCCATTTTGCTACAGATATCAAATCTTCTGATAATTTATTTTTAACTGCAGTTGAAAACTTTACAGTCTTACAACCATTAATACAAAGTGCTAATATCTTTTTTGCTATTCCTAGACATACGAGGTGCATATAGTCCAATGGGAAATGAGACATTGATAAAGATATAAGTTCAAAAGGTGTTTTGTCTTGACGTTTATGATATTCAGCATTGGTTAGATTTTTAAAGCTTTCATCTGTTCTTAATTGTGCATCTTCTTTCAGAAAAGCCATTTTATTATTACCATAATCACCTTCTACTTCGCATTTGGTACATGCAAAAAATCCATTATGCCCAACAATGCCAGTAACAAAAGCTCTCGCAGGTGCATCACATAATACAGCTCTAATAGATATCATGTATTTTTTTTGTTGATACATAAAACCATTCTGTTTTAGATGTAAATATTCGGCACAAAATTCATTAAGTATTTCTTCGGGTTGTGAAGGTTTACAGTAGCCATGAAATATTCCAATTACAAATGGTTGTAGACAATTTGAATGAGCAATCTGTCCTAAAAGCGTCCATAATACGCTTTGAGAACTTTTTGAGATTGGTAGACCATCCACATGAAGATTTAATTGTAAATTTTGTTCAATATCAGTATTAGATAGAAGTTGAAGCTGTTGTTTTAATGCATGCTCAAGACCATAGTGCAAATATTCTCCTGAATGTGTTTTTGTTAATTCAGTTATTCTTGGTGTACGTAAAAGTGTACGTGCATCTAATGGAAATCCATTTACACCTGCTTCTCTGAATAAATGTAATAAGGCATTGACTGAATTATGTGGCAAATTATATGTGATTGCCCATATGGAAATTTTTTCACGTAAAATATTCATTGCATGCCACATTTTGTTACATTTTTCACAATCATCATAAACGTTATTATTGATAAATTTTCTATAATTATTTGTTGAATTATATTGTTTTAAAACATTTTGTAATGATTCATTTTTTATAGACTCACTCTTTTCATCATGTAAAATTTCTTCATAATCTTCATTTATATCTACAACTTGATGTAAAACTTCTTTCCGATTCATAATTGTAGATAAATTTACATCATTTTTTAATCGAGTTGATATTTTCAAATCTCCGCAATCTTTATTCAAAATTAAAAAATTTTTGAGACGGCGATTTTGTTGACTTCGCGAAAGGTCCCGCAATTTTTTCAATTTGGGCATTTTTACGTCTAAATATTTTATTTTTATAATTAACCTAATAAATGAGACTTATTAATTTAATTAATCTAATATAGTCAGTTTTTTAACCATTGGATAATTTTATCCTCCGGTTAAACTATATCTTTGTTTCTTTTTAAGAACGTCTATCTGAAAAGAGACAAAGATATAATTTATCTGGAAGTTATCCAACGTTGAAGAAACTGACCATAAGTCCTATTAATCAAAATTAGAATCAATTTCTAATGTTCTTAAAACAACATTCTGAAAAACATAATTAATATTTTTAAAAAATGGTAACAAAAAAATTTAATAAAATTATTTAGTTCCTCTTTATATTTTTGTTATTAAAAACTTTTGTTAAATAAATTCAATCTTTAACGAGTACATGTTTTTTTAACTGTAAACCCAATTGTCATACTTTTATATTTAATTTTTAAAAAAGGTTTGGAATTGATATGGTTTTGATTCTTTTAAATATAATGTTAAATAAAGTTTCTCCTTTTAAAATTTTATAAAATGAATGTTATTTAGGATTTTTAGTTAGAATTAGCGACGTACACAAATTACTATAAATTTTAACGTTCCAATAAGAATATTCAACTTTTTGTATATATTTTTTTTATATGTAAGAATATTTAATTATTACTTTATCCTTTATTATTAAAAAATTATTAAAAAGATTATAATGGAACGAAAAAATGAAGAGAATGATTATTCCCAATAAACAAAACATAACAGTATATAATATTATTTCTCATTTAACAATGTAACATGCAATAATAAAAATGCCTTGTACGTAACACTTACATTGTTATAAGTAGGAAATTATGTAATATTGATGTTATATATGTTACTGTTACTTTTTGTGTTGCTTATTTTTACATTACAGCAATTCTACTTAAAAAATTTATTGCAAAGTAATATTAAAATTAATCTGCAGAAAAAATTAAATTATCAAATTCTCACCTGTATATGTGTATTATCAGAAGATGTGGTGACGTTAGTCTCGAAAGTTTTAATTAGATCAATAGATTTTCTTCAAGTTTATATTATAATAAAAGAGATATATGTTCCCTATACACAGTTGAAGATTCCCAGTGAAACAGTCTCTTCTTGAGAAAATATCCAGTCCTATATATGTTCTACATATGTGCATAAATACATTACATATATATTATTATAGGTATTTTGTTTCATTTGTCGATACTATAAATATAATTATATAATAAAAATATATTAAAAATTATAAATTTGGTTAGGTTATAGATTATTTTGGATTTGATTATGTTTAACATTTATATTCATTACTTTAATTACATCGTGCATTTTTTGTACTTATCTTTGATAGCATTTATTGTTTAATTAATATTTATATCATAAATCTCTTACCTATAAATCATAAATCAATCACACATGACAACACGATGCATTCTTCTATAGCTGCACAAAGAATAAAGTACACCGCGGAGTCAGTGTTGATATGCGGGGCCGGTTTCAGAACAAAGATAGAATGATATTTCAAAGCATTCAGAGCGTCTTCCCGACCGCAGCCACTGTCTGGAGCACATGTATATTTTATAATGCGCAAGCGCGCGAACAAATCTAAAAGACATCAGATACAAGAACACGTTCTGTTGTCTTAATTAAGAAATCTATTTGACCAGCTGAAAAAAGATTTCTTATTGATCTCGTAAAATTAATTTCTTAAACAAGATATCTTAAAGAAATCTTATAATAGACTTCTTAAAATTGAAATCCATTAGATATCATATTGAGAGCTCGGAGAGCAATCTCTGATAAGATTTCTAATTGAGGTCTTTTTGACATTCGTGCTATCTGGGAAGTAGCACAATAGCAGTCGTCCATCAAAATATTTATTATCCTGTTTTAAAAATGTAAATATTATTTTTAATTGATTGAATTATTGTAGAAAATAACACTTCGAAAATTTCGATTTGCTTTCGAATAACAAAAATATATATTTAATTAAAATATATATTTTTCGAAGTGTTATTTAAGGATAGGTTTTGCAACTTTAATATTTGATTTCCGCTTTAATAACAGAAGCGTTATCGCATTCACAATAATTAGTCTTGAAAATTTAAATTATTTTAAATTGTTTGTAATCTCTTGAAATGACTAATTTCGCCAAATAGGATTTTGCGATGTACTTGTATAATTCTCTGAAACTATATAAAATATTATTTATTTTTGTTAATTCTAATAGTAGTTTATATGTAACTCTTCCATTTTTATTCTTTTATTCCGGACTCTCGCGAACAATAAACATTAATTCATTAATTATATATGATACGTAATCTTCACATATTTATTAAGTTTTTAATTATTCGCATTGCTATTTCAGCGATGAAACGACGAGACATCATTATTATCTGCAATTACGTGACAATGTCGTCAGACATGGTGGTGGAGTGGAGAGTCTCCATTTTCATCATCCCCTTCACGATCCATCTATCGTTACGCCACTGCTCGCGCTTGCTGGACTTGCCCTTCAAGCCGATCTTGGCGATTATTCTGAGGAACGACATAGGCCACATGCAGGATCTGTCGGCTATTACAAATCCACAGATTACCTTCCTCCTCATGTAAACTGAAAACTTTAATATTTTGCTTCTTAAAAAAAGGAATTATAATTAATATGAAGTAAAGAGATATGATAATTATGCATAAAAAGAGCCCACCCTCGCACGAAGCGAGGTCCATCCCATCTCTCGGATACGAGTTGAGTTACGTTATCTCTCAGAAGTGGATTCCCCCCCGTAGAGGAGAGGAGGCGGAACCCACTGTATCCACGCATGTACTTTGCAAGACGAAGCAAAGTTCATTCTCAATGAGGATTAAGATTAGATGTAGAATGAACTTTGCTTCATTTTGCATAATGCATGCGTGGATGCAGTAGGAGACATTATTACAAATGGGGATAAATGGTGGATAAATGTTGACAAATGTAGAGAATTTGAATTTAATTTGTCATCTTTTATAGTTTCATATAGAGCAACAGTTCCTAGTCCTACTTATCGAGATCAATGCAAAAATACGCGTTTCAAATAATTTTAGTTTTTCATCTATAACCCTGTTTGAAATAGGAATTAAGTGGGAGTGATATGCTTCGATTCCTCTCATCGAAACCTATCTTTTAATATAAGTTTGAAAAAGATTCTGTGCAGGAACTCTTCATCACCTTAACTAATAATTCCCACCTTTATTTATTAATAACTTTTAAATAAAGAACGACCGCCGGCTAAAACGTTCGAAATGTTAATTAAAAACCTTGACTATGTCAATGACACATTTGTGCGACGGTGGGCCTTTTTAATAGCATAATTATCAAAATTAATAAAAAAATATAAGACTCGAAATATAAAATTAAACAAATCAGTTTTAATGGCAATACGAGTCAAGTGTCGATCTTATAACAGTTATTTATTGTACAATCAAATAAGTATGGAACAAATTACAAAGAAAAGTTTGCTAACGTTTCGACCCTATTTTTGGGTCATCTTCAGCGCAAATGTGATGATGTGATAAAAAATAACAAAAGGTTTATATCGGAGTCAATTACAAAGTGTGCCATCTTAAATAATAATAAATGCTTCGGTATCTCATTATTTTGAATATATTGTCAAATGATCTGCTTTTGTAATTGACTTTCGCCTGTGTTATTACATCCGAGATTTTATAAAATAAAAATAATTGTGAATTTAACTTGAAGTTTCTCATTTTAATTATGATTTTTCATGGATTAAACGAACGTTCTCAGATGTGTCTTGAGTCGAACGTACTCGCTGTGCTCACAGTCCAACATAAGGAAAACAATGGACTGTCTAGAGAGGAGGCAGAGTTACAGTATATTCAGGAAGCAATACTATTGGAGACGCCGCTCAATGCTCATTTATATCGGTTACGCCGAAGCAAGAATGAGGCGGGACCTGGACGTATACTTCTGGCGATCTGTGCCCGTGGAGTGCGTATTTATACTGAAGAGGAAATACCGCGCATTTTCGCTTGGAACAACATCGGCAAACTCTCTTTTGATGTAAGTTAAGATTTCTGTAACAGAGATAGCTAATTGTCTATGAGTTTGTTGTTGTGTTGTCAACAATTGTTGAAATAATATAGTAATAATTTAGAGAGTAATAATTAGAGACACTAAGGGCAAGATGCGATAGCATTATGTTGTTGGGTTGAATTCATATAAATTCTAATTCCAAAAACGGCAAATTGATAGTAATTAAGCAATTGATAGTATTACATCGATTATCGATATATACACCGATGTTTTACCGGCATATAGGAGATTTGATAAGAACTTGACGAAAATTCATCATTGATTTATCATTAAGAATACTGGTACATCAACAATTCTTAGATATTACAAAAGATACTAATATATTTTAACATTATTCCATGACATCTTTTTATAAATGTTTTTAGTAATATAATTAAAAATAAATAACAAATAATTAATAAAATTTAAACAATTTAATTCATAAAACTCAAAATTTTATTTATATGGAAATTAGATTTCTATTTTACATCTCAAATAGATGTAAAAAACTGATGATTTTCGCTTATTTGGATACTCAACTATTTCATTTTCGAACTGTCCAATTATGAAAGATTTGGGATTCTTTATATTGAAATTCTATCAGAGAGAGAAATTAAACTGTAGAAAAATATATTTTTTATATCATTATTTTTAATATTACTAGTTGCTTTGCAGTTTTAAATATTTTCATGAAAAAAATTTGAATATGAGATGGATAACGCATGCGTCGCATTGTGGTAAGTAAACTTTGTACTTTAAATCTCCAAAGCTATATGCCGTCTCTGTCATAAACGTATGACAATTTTATATTTTTAATACTTTATTGACAACAAGCTATAATTAAAAAATCATTGGTTATAGAAAATAAACACGATAACGAAATATAACAATACGAATTATTACATTTTTGTGTGTTTTTATTGTCATGTAGCCATTATAATACTTTAGACGAAACGACAAATCATCATATTGCTGATAACATAACATACGTACAATGAGCAACAACGATTCGTTCCATGGTCCCTCTCGCGTAGTAAATAGAAGTATAACCATGGCGCCAATAGGCAGCAACTAACTGATGCTGATTTATCTTAATTATCGATCGCCGCAAAGAAGTACGCTAAACAAAAATATACACGCGCGATTTATCATACACAATCATCATTCGATCACAATTGGAGGATAGCCACGGCCCATCCGCTATTTACTATCGGCATAGTGGGAATATTATTAGTTACTAAAGGGATTTTGAGAGATGTGATCACTCAATGGTGTTATGTTTGTCGGTGCTATTTTTACGGAAGACCAATCGGAAGTCGGTATGCAGTGCACGCAAATACCTCCGCCAGCACTTATTTCGTCAGCGAGGGATCATTTAGAGATTTTTCATGACAATCGGCATTGTATCTATCGAGCGAGATTTCAACATCGCATATAACTGTATTAAATAGCGGCATTAAGTGTGAGGTCTGAATAGTTCAGAGATTTAGAGCAGCACCGGAAATACTCGGATTCGATTCCCAATCCAGTCACTTGCACCTCACATATTTTTTTAGTTCACGAATATTGTTTTCTAGCAATTATTGTTAAGCTGAAAAATGTGTAAATGCTCTCTTCACAGCATATACATACCGTTGCTACGAATGAATTCTGCCGCTCGTTGACCAAATGCGTATGGACACGCCTGACCTCCTCCTTCACATCCCTATTTTTACTTGGAATGCCCACGGAATTAATCATTGTTGTTGCGCACTGTACATCGCTCTGATCGTTTGCTTCCAAAATTTCGTCAACTGATTACTTTTATAAGCATTCGTGTTTTTGCATTCAGTAACATTCTCTTTCACAATAATTTAGCAAACATACATCAAATATGATAACATATACAATGCATTAATTTATGTTTGGAAAGTACATTGTCGTTCCGACTTATTCACTGCAATATTAAATTATGAGGCTAAAAATTGAATATAAATTATTATAAATATAAATTATAAATATAAATTAATATAAATTTTTTCTTGCCAATTATATGTCAAAATAAATCTCTTTACATTATTCATACTTAATAATAGAAATTATTAAAATACTTTACCGAAAATATATTTATTCTTTATGTCACGTCCAGGCCCGAACCAAGGCTACCAGATTGCACACGCTGCGTCCAGCGGCGGCACGATTTGTATCCCCACCACTTTCGCGCACTAAGGCATAAGCTCTCATCCATGTACGCTCGACGTTCGGTCATCTTCGGTTTACAGAGGAAGACGGATAGATTAGCTTTTGTCCCCTTCTCTCCTGAGAGGTCTATTGTATCTTATCTATCTCTCTGAATACAATAGCTATGTGATCCTCGAAATCTCGAGCTGGCGAGTTGGCGATGCAAGTTGCATCGTTGCAAGTATCGCAGCGATACTTATCACACATAATATTTTCCTATTGATTTTTTTTTATAAAAGTTTATATGTTGTTTAAAAAAGAGAATATAACATATACAAAAACAAATTTTACATATTTTTATCTAAATTTTTATCTAACATATTTTTATCTCAATTTTTATCTAAATTTCTCCACTCTTGGCCAATATGTACGCTTTTTTATTAAAAAAAAATTTCTTTAAAAAAATAATTGTAATAAAATAATATTTAAATTTATTTTAATAGAATTGTATTTTGTTATTATTATTTTGTATTAATGTATGACGTACATCTTGTTGTTCAACGGAAACTGCGAGAAGGTGGTGGTCTCTTCCGTTAAAAAGGAAATGTAAAAAATTTAACAAATGAACAATAATAAAAATAAAATAAAAATAAAATAATAAAATAATGATAAATAATAAATAAAAATAAAAAATAAAATTATAATAAAATAATAAAATATAATCAATTTTCTAATTGATAAAAGGTCAAAAGATTATTTCACATTTCCTTAGATACATACATACATACATACATATATATATATATATGTGTGTGTGTGTGTGTGTGTGTGTGTGTGTGTGTGTGTGTGTGTGTGTGTGTGTGTGTGTGTGTGTGTGTGTGTGTGTGTGTGTGTGTGTGTGTGTGTGTGTGTGTGTGTGTGTGCATATATCTTTACACACTTATTTCTTAAGTGTATATAAAAATTTTTACACACTTAAAAATCTTTACACACTTATTTTTTAAGTGTATATAAAAATTTATTTTAAAATTATTTATCGCAGGAAGGGCCTGCTACGTCAGCATCCTCATGGACATTTAAATTGTTTTTATTAGCGGCATATAATTTATCCGCCGACATAAGAGATAAATGCTCTTCATTAATGAGCATATTTAAAGCTGTTACTCCTCTAGTTTTTAATGCAGACTTAAACACACAAATAGCATTAACGGAAACCGTTGAAAAGCTATTACGTGTTTTCGTTTTTAAATTGTTCAAAAGAGAAAACATTCTCTCAGGATCGGCATTAGAATTCGGAAGCGTTCGAATAGTATTTATAATATTCGTTAAATTGGAATATTTAGGAACATTATTCGTGTGCCGACCTTGTACAATTGCTTTCCACATATTGTCAAAATTTAATTTAGAAAAATTTTGTTTTTCTTCCACTGTAAGGTCTGATGCTAATGCAATCCATTCTTTTTTTAAAGCATCTTCATCAAAACCGCCGAGAGTTTTAGCTACGAGAGAAACATCATCAAATGATGTTTGTCTATTATTATCGAATAAACTTACAGATGGTTGAAAAACTTGTAACTTTAATAAAAATTCATTATTTATAGGTAACCTTTTACAAATTTCTTCTGCAGCACTCACATAAAATGTTAAACAGTTCTCTCGAACAATTTTAATTATGTTTATGTGATCTTTCAACGTTAATTCGTTCAGATATTCCTCACAATCTGATCCTAAAATAATTTCATTAATAGGTTTTTGATTTTCTTTTAATGAGAATATAATATTTGAAGAAAATGGTTTTAAATATTCTTCTTTTATAAAATTTCCACAGATTTGGAAAAGAAAGTTTTTAGATTTTGGCTGCAATAAATGGATTCTCGTTTCTGACGCTTGAAAGAATGCATTAAATGCGTTAAAAAAATTTAAAACATATTTTAAAAAAAGAAAATAAGCTTTTATCTCTATGTTGTTCATCATAGATAATAAATATTTTCCAGAATTTGTTTTTTCACTCGCAACCATTTCAGTAAGAAAATATTTAATTGTATCCCAAGATTCAAGAAGTCGTTCGATGCATAAATAATGAGAAAGCCAGCGTGTGTCACATAATTTTAATATTTTGTGATTTGTTTCTTGGAAACATTCACAAAATTCGCGAAAAATAGCTGTTCGTTTTGGACTGCTATTTAAATATTTTGCAATTTTTTTTAAAAATTCATCGCAATATGCAGGCATTTTGGAACAAGCAGCATGCGCTGCTAATGCGGAGGAATGGCACGCGCATGAAAATGTTAAAACATGTGGACATATTTCTTCCAATTTTTTTTTAAACGATAAATGTTTCCCTGTCATGACGGAAGCATTGTCGCATGATAGGGCAACAATATTTAAAAATGGTATCTGTAATTTCCACATTTCACTTTTAAATGCATTGAACAACTTTTCTGCGCTTGAATCTTTGGCATTAATATTTATTAATTTAACTAATTGCGAGCGAACATCTAATGTCTCCGGATCAACGTATCGGACAAAAAAAGTCATCCATTTATTATTAGTGAGATCAGATGTTTCATCGATAAATATCGAAAATTTTGTGTTTTGAATAATATTGACAACACGATTAGTCTCAACCGGGCATACAACGTTTGTAATAATATTTGTACATTTTGTTCGGCCCATACTCATACTATTCAACACATTAGGATCTTTTCCTATATGTTGGAAAAAATTAAGAATTTCTTTTGCCGTTTGATAAGGAATATTTTTCTCGGCAATTAATGCGGCATATCTGATTTCCGCTGATTTCTTACGCTCATCAAAAGATAAAAGTGATTCATTAATTTGTATATTTGAATCCTCATTCGAAACTCTTGTTTCAATATAATTTTTTTCTTTATTTATATGAACATTAGATTCTGCGTGACGATAGATTTGCCATAAACCGCCAGCGATAGATTTATCACAAATCGAACAAAAAAATAAGCTTGCATCATGTGGCACTTCACGTAACCAACATTTAAATTGCTGAATTTCTAACCATTTTTGTTGAAATTTTGATTTACGCAATTTTTTTATTGGCGAATCAACATTATTATTATTATCAGTTAGCGTATTTACCTTAATATTATTTTTGTGACACGCAGAATCTGCATGTCTTGATAATGTTGAATTGCACGAATAATTATTATTGCATATACTACAATAATAAAGACTATCGTCGGATGGTACTTTGCGTATCCAAGATTTATATCGATCATCACTAAGCCAAGCTTCTAAAAAATTTCGCTTACGTTTTTTGGTTAATTGATCACACATTTTGATTATCTATTCTTAACTTAATTTATTTTCTCGTCGGCACAATATCACCAATCTTTTGTCGATTGCTTTGAACTATCTTTTGACTGGGTCACGAACGTATTCGCAAGACAAGCACAGTCAACAGTCAACAATCAACAATTAGTCGATAACAGTCGACATGAGTCGAGAAAAAAACAATGTCAAACACATATAATATTTTAAATATATATTTGGATATACAGAGTGTCCCAGATCACCCGTACATCCCTTTTAAAATGAAAATAAATGGCTTTTATCAAAAATCGCGAACAATTTTTAAGTAAATCGGGTACGCTCTATCAAATGGTGATATTTTCAACTTCTGATTCCGACCGGAAATACGCCATCCGCATCGGAAGTCGAATTTTTTTAGAGGTACATGGTACTTTTTATTACAGATTCGAATTGTACATGAAAAAATAAGAAACTTTTGTATCAAACGTTTTTTCTGAAACGTATTTTTTTTTTAAATACGTTTTAAATTTTTTTAACGCATTTAATGCATTCTTTCAAGCGTCAGAAACGAGAATCCATTTATTGCAGCCAAAATCTAAAAACTTTCTTTTCCAAATCTGTGGAAATTTTATAAAAGAAGAATATTTAAAACCATTTTCTTCAAATATTATATTCTCATTAAAAGAAAATCAAAAACCTATTAATGAAATTATTTTGGGATCAGATTGTGAGGAATATCTGAACGAATTAACGTTGAAAGATCACATAAACATAGTTAAAATTGTTCGAGAGAACTGTTTAACATTTTATGTGAGTGCTGCAGAAGAAATTTGTAAAAGGTTATCTATAAATAATGAATTTTTATTAAAGTTACAAGTTTTTCAACCATCTGTAAGTTTATTCGATAATAATAGACAAACATCATTTGATGATGTTTCTCTCGTAGCTAAAACTCTCGGCGGTTTTGATGAAGATGCTTTAAAAAAAGAATGGATTGCATTAGCATCAGACAGTGGAAGAAAAACAAAATTTTTCTAAATTAAATTTTGACAATATGTGGAAAGCAATTGTACAACGTCGGCACACGAATAATGTTTCTAAATATTCCAATTTAACGAATATTATAAATACTATTCGGACGCTTCCGAATTCTAATGCCGATCCTGAGAGAATGTTTTCTCTTTTGAACTATTTAAAAACAAAAACACGTAATAGCTTTACAACGGTTTCCGTTAATGCTATTTGTGTGTTTAACTCCGCATTAAAAACTAGAGGAGAAACAGCTTTAAATATGCTCATTAATGAAGAGCATTTATCTCTTATGTCGGCGGATAAATTATATGCCGCTAATAAAAACAATTTAAAAGTCCATGCGGATGCTGACGTAGCAGGCCCTTCCTGCGATAAATAATTTTAAAATAAATTTTTATATATATCACTTAAAAAATAAGTGTGTAAAGATATATATATATATATGTATGTATGTATGTAAGGAAATGTGAAATAATATTTTGACCTTTTATCAATTAGAAAATTGATTATATTTTATTATTTTATTATAATTTTATTTTTTATTTTTATTTATTATTTATCATTATTTTATTATTTTATTTTTATTTTATTTTTATTATTATTCATTTATTAAATTTTTTACATTTCCTTTTTAACGGAAGAGACCACCACCTTCTCGCGGTTTCCGTTGAACAACAAGATGTACGTCATACATTAATACAAAATAATAATAAAAAATACAATTCTATTAAAATAAATTTAAATATTTTATTACAATTATTTTTTTAAAGAAATTTTTTTTAATAAAAAAGCGTACATATTGGCCGAGTGGAAAAATTTAGATAAAAATTGAGATAAAAATATGTTAGATAAAAATTTAGATAAAAATATGTAAAATTTGTTTTGTATATGTTATATTCTCTTTTTTAAACAACATATAAACTTTTATAAAAAAGAAATCAATAGGGAAATATTATGTGTGATAATAAGTATCGCTGCGATACTTGCAACGATGCAACTTGCATCGCCAACTCGCCAGCTCGAGATTTCGAGGATCACATAGCTATTGTATTCAGAGAGATAGGTAAGATACACTAGACCTCTCAGGAGAGAAGGGGATACAAGCTAATCTATCCGTCTTCCTCTGTAAACCGAAGATGACCGAATGTCGAGCGTACACGGATGAGAGCTTATGCCTTAGTGTGCGAAAGTGGTGGGGATATAAATCGTGCCGCCGCTGGACGCAGCGTGTGCAATCTGGTAGCCTTCTGGTAGGCCCCGAACAAGGATGGGTCAAAGGAAGAGCATAACAATCACTTTTCGAGAATAAGTACCTTAAGTGCGGATGCCTCGAGTTGAGCGAATCGACATGTGTCAGAGGAGCTGAAACAGGTCAAAGATGAAAAGCGTCAATTTTACATTGTTTACAATCTGTATGTCAGCTCGATAATCTCTTTTTGGAAAGGAATTTAATCCTTATTACTCGGGACGGGACCTAGTGCAATTTAGAAATAAGGATGGTGAAAGTAGTTAATTAAAATGAATTTAATAATTAGAGATTTGGCTCAAGTAATCAAAAAATTAAAAAGAAAATGGCATAAGAGCCAACGCGCAGTAGTTGGAGCGCAGAGAAGCAACAACACTTCTTTCTTTTTTCAATATTAGTTTTTTTAAAAAACACGGTAATTATGCATAAAAAGGGCCTACCCTCGCACAAATGTGTTATTGACATATGTTGTCAAGGTCATATCTCTAATTAATATTCTGAAGGTTTTAGCCGGCGGTCGTTCTTTATTCAAAAGTTATTAAAGTATTTATGCATAAAAAAGGCCCCCTCTCCGATTTATTTTATTTTTAAATATGTTATAGGGAAGATCTTCCCGAGTAATTTCGTATATATACAGGATGTCCCTGAGCACTATCTCATGCACTTGTGAGGAGATAGAGTGTAA
This sequence comes from Camponotus vicinus, assembly GCF_025532165.1. Taxonomy (NCBI): domain Eukaryota; kingdom Metazoa; phylum Arthropoda; class Insecta; order Hymenoptera; family Formicidae; genus Camponotus; species Camponotus vicinus. The sequence continues at coordinate 19,145,382 of NW_028141978.1, read as the reverse complement.
TAAATTAAATAAAGAAATCCTATTCCATGTAACGATTTTTGCAATAATAATAGAAATATTAATTATTGAAATCGGACGAATGAGAGAAGCGCTCAACCGCTCGAGCTATAGCACGGCCCATCGCGTCAGACATTGCCTGCCGGGACGCGGCGAGGAGAGGGACAGCGCGTTGCTACCCGTGGTTACCGCCAACACCATTTTCACGTTTCGCCGCACGCCGGCAGGCAATGTTTGACACGGTGGGCCGTGCTATAGCTCGAGCGGTCGAGCACTTCTCTCATTCGTCCGATTTTAATAATTAATATTTCTATTATTATTGCAAAAATCGTTACATGGAATAGGACTTCTTTATTTAATTTACTACGCTCTACCTCCTCACAAGTGCGTGAGATAGTGCTCAGGGACACCCTGTATATAAGGGTCGGACTCAAATAGCTTTGGAGATATAGGCTGAAAAAGGATAAAAATAATAAATACAAAAATAAGGTAAACCTTCGGAAAACCTACTTGTATGAAATAATGGGTAAGAATACCCAATTCCTACGTATTTTTACCTCCTGAACACGAATATGAAACTTAAAAATGGCGGTCGAACTCGCAAGTCGAAGAAAAACGCAAAAAAAGGTAAATTAAAGGTAAATAAAAGGTAAACAATTTAAATTTATATAGAATTTAATACAATTTAATACAATTAAAACATATCACAAATGTATGTGTACACACACACGCGCGCGCGCGGGCGCACGGGAGGTGCGAGGGAGGGCCTTCGGTCCTCCCTCCCGCAGCCACCCCGCCGGTAGGCAAGGTGGACCTCGCTTTACAACTTACAGCATATATCCATTGTGATTGAACTCTTCGTAATGCGTCCCCTACCGGCGGGGTGGTTGCGGGAGGGGGGCCGAAAGCACCCCTTGGACCTCCCGCGTGTGTGTGTGTACACATACATTTGTGATATTTTTTAATTGTATTAAATTGTATTAAATTCTATATAAATTTAAATTGTTTATCTTTTTTTTATTTACCTTTAATTTACCTTTTTTTGTGTTTTTCTTCGACTTGCGAGTTCGACCGCCATTTTTAAGTTTCATATTCGTGTTCAGGAGGTAAAAATACGTAGGAATTGGGTATTCTTACCCATTATTTCATATAGGTGGGTTTTCCGAAGGTTGACCTTATTTTTGTATTTATTATTTTTATCCTTTTTCAGCCTATATCTCCAAAACTATTTGAGTCCGACCCTTATACAGGGTGGGGGATCTAAAACAGGCCACCTGAATAACTCGGCTGCTTTCGGTGATAGAAAAAAATGCTTCAGACCACATTTGCTTGGTTTTACGAGAACTATAACCTGAGATCAACGGTTTTTTTGTAGGTGAAGGGATGGAGTAGCTACAAAGGTAAACTTTGATTTTTTTAATGGAACCGCCTACTTTTTAATGCATATTCTCGCAGCTCATCTCGAGAGCTTTCCAAAACACTGTAATTAAGTTAGTTTCCATTAGATACTTTCCGAGTTATGAGGCTTGAAATCATTTCTTAATTTTACATAAACCGTAAAATATCTTGTAAAATATTCATTTTTTGATTATCTTACCTTAATACTTTTATGTACAAAATAATGAGAGGAATCAATTGGTGTAAAGAAAACACATAATTGTTTCGAAGAAAAAATATGTAATTGTTAATTGCAAATCACATATTTTTTCATCGAAACAATGATGTGTTTTCTTTACACCAATTAATTCCTCTCATTATTTTGTACATAAAAGTATTAAGGTAAGATAATCGAAAAATGAATATTTTACAAGATATTTTACGGTTTATGTAAAATTAAGAAATAATTTCAAGCCTCATAACTCGAAAAGTACTTAATAAAAACTAACTTAATTATAGTGTTTTGGAAAGCTCTTCAGATGAGCTGCAAGAATATGCATTAAAATGTAGGCAGTTCCGTTTAAAAAATCAAAGTTGACCATCGTAGCTCCTCCACCCTTTCACCTACAAGAAACCATTGATCTCAGGTTATAGTTCTCGTAAAATCAAACAAATGTGGTGTTACGTCCAGGCCCGAGGAAAGATGGGCCAAAGGAAGGACGTGACACTTGTATCCCGAGAACAGGTGCCTTAAGGGCAGATGTCTCGGGTCGAGCGAGCCTGCGGGAGGCCCAAAAATAGGTCAACGACCGCAAGGGTCGATCTTACGCTATTTCTGGTCCAAATGACCGCTCGACAGTCCCCTTTTTGGTAAAGGAATTTAATCCTTTTTACCCGGGACGGGACCAAGTGCGATTCAGGAGCGTGGGAGAAGTGAGGGATCAATTGAGTTGGACGCGAAAGAATAAATTTAAATGAATTTATTATACATTATAAAGAAAGATTATATAAAAATTTTAATCATAAATCGATACAGTCTAGTACATGATTCTGTAACAATATTAAGTGAGTATGTATGTGCGTGCGTGCGTGCGTGCGTGCGTGCGTGCGTGCGTGCGTGGATGGAAATATCGGGAGGAGCGGTGCGGAGAAAAGCCTTAAGGCTAGGAATGTGTATGGGGCCAAATCCCAAGGTGAAAGTACCTGGGGGGATGGGATCTGTGTATTCAGGATAGGTTAAGGAGAGAATCGTTGCGGCGGTTCGATCACGAAAATTGATCCAGGAAAAAATAGGGGGAGGAAGAGCGGGAGGAGAGAAGAGATGAGAATCAGGAGTTGCTTCGTGGGCTGGAGAAGGAAAAGGCGACAATTGCGGAAATTCAGGCGGATGGTCGGGTTCCGTGTCGTACACGGGAGAATAACTAGGAGCAAGGGTTCCAGGAGACAGATACGGGGAGTAATTGGGAGGAGAGGTTTGAGGGGGGAGATATGAGGAGTCTCGTGTATCTTCTTGGATGTGACTCAAGAAGATTCGGGTGATAGGAAGATTCGTATTTATTTCGTTTAAATCTAATATAAAAGAAGGGTCAGCCACAGCCCGAGCCAGTAATCTGCGGGTTCGGCGATTGCGACGGTATCGGAGTCGCTTTGCTTTGGCTCTAGTGGATTTCCTCGAGACGGGTTCCACTAGGGAAGCGATTATAATAAATAAAGAGAAGAAAAAGGAGGGAGATCATAAACAAAAGAAAAGACTTACTATTTGTTTCGGAGAACGCGATTGCGGTTAGCGCTGGCTGGTGGTTGTTGCTGGGCCTCTTGGCGTCGGGAATGACAGTATAGTTGCACCGTTACTTAGCAAACGCGCACAGACTCGATGGGGTTACTGACTGTTTTTGTTACAAATAACCCCGAGATTTTTGAGAATAGTGACTGAGTAATGCAAAAATGCTGAGATATTGAATGAATAGCCGATTAAATAACTGATTAATGAAGACTTAAGGATTAAGAATATTTAAGAAGTGTGTGCATTTGTTCAAAGTTCGCGTTTATATATCGTTTTCGGATTACCCTCTCCTAGAGTGAGGACCCAGGGAAGTTAACGAATAGAAACTCTCATTAGATTTCCATCGTCTCTTCCCTGCCCCCTCTTATGAGCGTTTAGAACAAATGTAACAAATCAGAATTTTATTACATTCGTTCGCGAATAGGAGAGCATCTTCCAAAACGGGGAGACCTAGGATTCTCAGTATCGGAGGTGGTAGTAATTTATGTCTTGCAGGATGCGTCTGCTAAAGACAAGGGATGACTTTTACTACCCCCTTGAAATTAAGATGGGTACGTGTGTCGTGTCGCGACATCCGGTCACTCGCGTTTTCATGAATAGTTTCTTTTACTTTCTATAGCTTTTTGGATTTTATGAGTTTTCAAGTGATTGGAAAATATCAAATTCGGCTGACTGGCTGGCGCCTTGACTGTGACCGGATGCTACTCTTTATGATTTTATAGCCCGTTAATATTTGTCTGTCGTTTTTGAAGCACTTACTGAGAATCCTATTCCAATTTGACATTAACGATTTTTTGGAAGTCATGCACGTGTGCGCCAGTTATGGGAAAGAAAAGAATCGTGAAGTCCCTTGGACGTAACACCCCCGGCGTTAGACAAATGTTGGGGATGTAGGACACAACATTTGCAGATGGAATTATCTCGATTCTTTTCTTGCCATTGAATTTCGTAATTTAATACTTGGGTGCTTTTTCAAGAGAGTCGTGCCTGTCGCTATTGTATATATGTATAATTATGTGTATGTTATTACTAATACGCTATTAATTCTATTATTAGGATTGCTGAACTATCGATTTTTCTATAATGTCTATGCGAAAGTGGAACTCCATTTCATTATTACTATTAATACTTTTGTCATTTCTTAGCAAAACAAAAAGAATAAAAAATTTTTTTTTCTTTTCCCTTTTTTTTTATAGATTTAACTACCTGATCATCAGTAGCGAGACAATGCCAGGCGCTCGGGCCGGGTTTTATGTAAGTTTTTTTTTTTTTTTATTCTATCCATCGGGTAGTCACAGGGCGTCCCCATCTTTCGACTAAGTACGTCATGTCAACGTGTAGGTACTCTTCTAGACAGTATAGGCATGCCCATGCAGGGTTGACTCGTAAGATTACGATGTTGCAGGTTGTGCAAGTTGTTTGATCGGCTGAGCATTTATGGACAAAGCTATGCGGTTAGCATGTATTGCTCTTGGTAGTTCGATGGTATTGCCATAAAGCATTCCTTGCAAACTTTATGATAATTAATGATGTCTTGAAAAACGTCGTCTCTTGTTATGGTGACGCACCGGAGTTCAGCTAAGTTGTGATAGTCGTTGTGGTGATCTGCTCCTTGTCCGTCAAGAGATTGCATTTTGAAGACCCACGAGAAAGGAGTAAAAACTGGCTTTTCTGATGATCAAGCAATATTTATTAATGAGAGAAAAAATGGTTCCACTTTCGCGCTCCTTAGAGTGCTAAAAAAGAAGAATATCAGTCTTATGTTAAATTTATATTGTGATGAATCGACAATTATAATTCTATAACTAAAATTCTTATAGAATGTTTATAATTCTTATAATATTTTTATAAAAATATATGTATAATATATGCTTATGTATATATATATACAGGGTGTTTCATTTTAATCCGACCAGTCGAATATCTCGAAAACCAAGCCCGGGAGAGAAAAATATTTCAGACAAAAGTTGTTTGGTTTCGAGGGGGCCATAAGATGGTGACAATGATTTGACCTTGAACAGTCATTTGAAGGTCACATAAAGGTCACCTTAAATTTCTTAAATGGAATACCCTATATATTTTTGAACATTCTTGTAGCTGACATCGAGAGCTTTCCAAAACACTATAATTAAGTACCTTTTCGTTAAGTACTTTTTGAGTTATGAGGCTTGAAATAATTTCTTAATTCTATATAAACCGTAAAATATCTAGTAAAATATTTATTTTTCGATTATCTTACCTTAATACTTTTACGTACAAAATAATGAGAGGAATCAATTGGTGTAAAGAAAACACATAGTTGTTTTGAAGAAAAAATATGTAATTTGCAATTAACAATTCCATATTTTTTCTTAAAAACAACTATGTGTTTTTTTTACACCAATTGATTCCTCTCATTATTTTGTACATAAAAGTATTAAAGTAAGATAATCGAAAAGTGAATATTTTACAAGATATTTTACGGTTTATGTAAAATTAAGAAATTATTTCAACCCTCATAACTCAAAAAGTACTTAACGAAAAGGTACTTAATTATAGTGTTTTGGAAAGCTCTCGAGATAAGCTACAAGAGTGTGCAAAAATATATAGGGTGTTCCATTTAAAAAAATTGAAGTGACCTTCACGTGACCTTCAAATGACTCTTCAAGGTCAAACCAATGATACCATCTTATGGACCCCTCGAAACCAAACAACTTTTGTCTGAAATATTTTTCTCTCCCGGGCTTGGTTTTCGAGATATTCGACTGGTCGGATTAAAATGAAACACCCTGTATATATATATATATATATATATATATATATATATATAATTATTCTTCCTTTTTTTTTTGAATATTCACTCGAGTAAAAAAAAATATATATTCTTTTTATATTATTATTTTTTATTTTTATTTATTTATTTTTTATTATTATTATTTAATTGATTAAGAATGATTATATGGGGTAAATACATAAGATAATAACTAGTAATATGGAATAATGCTTAATAATATAATGTATGGAGTGTGTTCTCTTAAGGTTCTATCGTTTTCTTATACGGTAGGAATTACATCTACGGCTACACTAGTGCTAAGTTGGGCGTGACCTAATAAAATAAGTGCATCTCGGAGAGAATATGAAGTACTAGGGGGTATTCCCTCTACGTTTAGTTTAACTAGTGCCGTCCCTTCACTAAGGGGGCGGACTATATGAATCCATCCTTTTCGCCCTTCGAGAAGTAATCGGCAGAGGTCTTTGGTTTCCTTTGGCCAAGTTCGGACGTTCAGGACAGGACCGGTGTAAGCTAAGCCACAGATTATGGTTTGCCAAGGCAGTTCTCTGAATCTGTCCTCTAGAAGGTAGACTTCGCTCACACGCCGCCAGGTCAATCGGCCCCAGTTCCCTAGGCAGACTTTAATCATCCAGCTGGTTCTATTAATTTTCTTTATAAGGCCCCGTCGCCAAGATTTGCAATCTTTTATTGCGACGGTCATATTTTCCTTGAAGTCCTCGGGCCAGATGTGTAAATAGGTAGCTTTCCTGGCCATCCGGAATTCCAGTTCTTCTTCTAATTCTTTTAAATCCTTCGCACTGTTTTTTAGTTGGACGCAAAAAAGGAGCGGTGATTCCACCTTTACTATCGTCACATCCAAGCGTCCTCGGGTTAAGAGATTGGTTTCAATGCACTTGATCTCCATTTTTTTTTATTTTTATTCTGTAGAATGGTTAAAATTGTTTATGATAATAGGATTTGGTTTTTTTTGTATTATTGTTGAAATGTGATATATATATATATATATATATATATATATATATAAAATTGAGGTGTTAGGGTGTGATTCAGATAAATGTTGACATTCATTTAAGATTCTGATTCTTTGATTTGAAGTGAATAAGAAGTATTTTCTTTTGAAGAGAGAGAGGGATAAACGTGCGTTGGTATTGCACAGCCTTCGGAGTGAGCCGTCTCAGACGTCCTGCTGGGTTTGGATTCAAAGGTAGGTGCGTGCCCTTTTTTGTGATGGTGGTTTTGTTCTTAAGTGTAACAATAGATGGGTTAGAGAGTCCCAGATGGCCCCTAATAAATATAGTGACCATCCGTATACCGTATGCAAGGCATATCCATGTACTATTGTATCTAATATTAGTTTAATAATTCTTATGCTCAAATAGATTCCAAGTAATCCCGTGCTAATATTTCCGAAAATCAAGAATTTGCTCCAAAATTTTTCCCATGCAGATAAGGCTATTTTCTCTATTGTGTTTTTGTCTAATAGGTTGGAGATGGAGCCTTCCTGCAGAGAAATGGTTTTTCCCATGATTCCTCGGGCTACGGTATTTAGAACTGCGGATCGTTCTGCCGGGAACATTATATGGTCTCTGAGATCATTTAAGTCGGTTTCCATGTATATATCACTGGTGGCAAGTGATCCTGGACTAATATATTTCCATGTTGGCTTTGTTAACGGTTTCATGATGGTCGGTGGTAAGGTATCTACTGGTCTGGGCGTCAATTTATACCATGCATCTCCTAAGAGATACATAGCAGGCGCGAAAGAATTACATGTTGTCTGAGTGCCTTGTCGTAATAATATGTGAGTTTGAGGAGTTAAATAGTAGGTTTGATTTTTCCGAGTTACTGGTAATTGATTATAGCATTGTTCTGTTCGAATGAGTGTTACTTCGACGGGTACATATTTTATTATGTGAATTACTTCTCCAGCTAGTAGAGCCATATATCCAGGTCCTTTCATTAAGTGATATGCAAAAATGTCTGGTGATTGTGTAGCGATAGCTAAGGCGTTTTGCATCATTTTTCGTTCCAGACCGCATTGTTGTAACAAGATATTATGATAAAGTTGATTGATTTAGGTACGAATGTGTTTCTCCACATAGACAAATTTTGAGTTCATGTATGCGAAGATATCCAAGTTAGAAGTGCGAGTTTGTCTATTAAAAACTACGGTGCCACGTACGGTTTCAAAAATTAATAATTTAGGATGCTCTGTTCGTATTAATGAATATCCACAAACTTCATGTCTCCCTACGCTGGTTAAAGCAAATATTATGTCCTGAGTGGTGAGAGAATAGACTGTTTGATGTAGTTCTTCGTCGATTATTTTGTCAGCGTATCCTTCATATATTATACTGTAGTCGGAAAATCTGCAAGGGCCAACAGGAACTGGGTCCCAGTATGTATCTCCTCCTTCTATGTCTATACATTCTATGGAGCCAAATTCACAAGTCATACCTGATCTGAGTTGTACTTGATTACTATTGATTCGCACATCAGCGGTGTAGTCATGTAATGTAATTTTTACTGATCCCACTACAAGAACATCTGACCACGTTCCATAAAGGTCGGAATATGATCCTCCAGAACATTTACCGTCATTATCTACGGTTCCGGCCAGTGTTACTGAGCGTGCGGTGGTCGTATTCGATTTCAGGCCGGTTATGTATGTGCTTCCCAGCTGGTAGCTGCCGTAGTCGTGCATGCGTCTACAAGTTTGGCGGGTTATTGGTTCAATGTAAGAATATTTTCCATTATGTACATCCATAGTGTGGGAGAACATTTCACATTTTCTGATTAATCTATCGATCTCAACTTTGCATTGTATGACTCGGGTTGATTTGAAATCGTTAATTTGCAGTAATTGCACGTAAATTGAACTAGAATTAACTTGTTTTTGAGAGATATCGCATTCTTCTATATTCAATAAGGATAAGGTCGTTAGATTCGCTGATGATGACCCACAATCATATCCTATTATTCCGAACGTTCGAAGAAACTGCATTGTTAGGAGTATTGTTATTGCAATTAGTCTTCTGATTCTGGGATCCATCTGAAATTGTATTTAATTATTATTTAGTTATTGGCTTTTCGATGGCTTGATGTGTGAGATTCGTAAGCGGTTAGGATGTACTATTCGACTGTTTTTCTTTATCCTAATTTTTATGTTATTTTTGTTAAGAATCTCTAAAACCTCGTGAGGTCCGGTATATTGATCTCCGAATTTACCAGGTTTAGGACCTTTTAATAAAAATACTTGGTCTCCAGGCTTAAAGGTCTGTGGATTTATTTTCTTGTCATAATAATTTTTTGATTTAATTTTTGCTTGGATAACATTATCGTGAGCATTTCCCTGTATCGCGTGAAGTTGTGTAACGAGATTTACTAAGTATTCATCGTAGCTTGCTAATTTATCTTCTGAAGTAAGGGGTTCGTTAGATGGAATTCTTGCTATTTTGCCAAAAACTAATTCGTATGGAGTATGTTTAGTTGCTTCATGTACGCTAGTGTTGTAATTGAACATCGCAAGACCAACCCATCTGTCCCACTGCTTTTGTTCGTTCGCATATTGTTTTAAATATTCTCCTAGTGCATGATGAGATCTCTCCAACGATCCGTTTGATTGAGGATGGAAAACTGTTGTTCGAAACTTGCGAATTTTGAATAATTTAGCGATCTTTTTTAGTAGTTCACTAATAAAGTTTCGTCCTTGATCCATTAATATTGCCTTCGGTGCTCCGAGTACGCAAATGAATCGATCTACGAAAGCTTCTGCGATAGTCTCGGAAGTCTGATTTGGTAGCGGTATTCCCATACAATATTTCGTTAATTGATCTTGTAGCGTTAAAATATATTCGTTACCTCTCTCAGTTTTCGGTAATGGTCCTACGATATCCATAGCGACTTTGTCGAAAGAAGATCCTGGTGTGTCTTTAATTATCATAGGTTGTTTAGTTTTGACTCGGACAAGTTTTTTGAGTTGACATTGTAAACATTGCTGGATGTATCTTTGAACGTCGGCTTTCAAGTTCTCCCAATAATAATTATGTTTTATTCTATTGTAAGTTTTCGTAACGCCACGGTGTCCTCCTGTGGGTAAGCAGTGCATCTCTACAATAATAACAGGTTGTAGATCTTTAGGTGGATATTTGACTGATCCGTTACATATAATTAATTTAGTGGGTGCGTTAACGAATACTGACTGAAGTAGCGATTTAATACTATTCCATGGTACATTATTAATTGTTTCCGTTTTTGCGATACTAATTGTTTCTAACTTTAAATCTTGAATGATGTCGCATAGATTATTTATGGCGATCGATATTTGGTTTAGAGTCATCGTAGGGCCTTCCTGTTGTCCTTCTGTAATAGGCAGAGCTATGTGGAAGTAATTTTTATATTTTATGGCCTTAGGTTTACCTAAGGTAAGGGACCCAAGATTCGGGAGACCGTTCCGCTCAAAGAGTTTTTGCGAGCCTGAGTCTAAAGGTTTTCCGTTGGTGTCAACGAAATACATTACGTTATCTTTTCGTAAAAATAATAATTCGCGACTTTCTATGGTATTACTTTTATTTTCGACGGATTTTGTTCTTGTTTTTCTTAAATTTTGATTGATAATTTCTTCTTCATCTTCTTCTTCTTCCTCTTCTTCTTTATCTTTGTCTTTATCAAAAAGGTGGGTCTGTTCTTCTTTCCATATCTTGAAAATTTTTATTTTGTTTCTTTTGATTTATAGTTTGGCTTCTGGTTTGTATTCGATCTCGTTTGGATGGTAGTGGTTCGTTTTCTTTGATGGATGGGGGGGATTAGTATGGTCGTAAAATGATTCATCTGTCTCGGTTTCTGAAAGATATAAATGAAAATCGTCGTCTTCGCTTTCTTCCTCGTCGTCTGATTCCTTTAACATCCTAGAAATTTTTTCTGCATCTTGCGAATTATTAGAATTCAACGGCTTATTTTTTATAATATTACATTCTGTTTCCATGAGATTTACGGGATTTCGTGATAATGCATCTGCGTTTACGTTAGTTTTTCCAGCTTTATATACAACATCATAATCGTATTCTGCTAATTTCAATCTCCAGCGTAGTATTCGCATGTTCGCGTCTTGCGCGTTTTTGAACCACGTTAAAGGTTTATGATCAGTAACTAAAGTAAATTTTCTTCCGTATAAGTATGGTCTAAAATGTTTTACGCAATAAACTATGGCTAGTGCTTCCTTTTCATAAGTATCATATTTTATCTCGTTAGAGTACGTGATGCGTATGCAATCGGTCGGTCTCTGTTTATCTCTCCTTGTGATAGAATCCCGCCTATGGCTATTCCTGAAGCATCTGTAGTTAATATGAATGGTTTCGAGAAATCGGGATACTGCAATACAGGTTCTTCGCATAACCTTTGTTTCAAGACTTGAAATGATTCTTCTTGTTCGGATGTCCATTCGAAATTCGTGTTGTTTTTCAATAAAGCTGTTAACGGTTTGGCAAATTTAGAGAAATTAGGTATAAAACGTCTGTAATATCCTGCAAGTCCTAGAAATTATTTAATGTGTTTTGGTGTTTTCGGTCTCGGAAATAATTTTACAGCTTCTAATTTTTTTGGATCTGGCTTTACTCCATCCTTGCTAATTACGTGTCCTAAATATGTTACTTCCGATTTCAGAAATTCGCATTTGTCGGGCTGTAGTTTTAAATTAGCGTTTCCAAGACGTTCTATTAAAGCGTTGTATTTTCTTTCGTGTTCCTTTAATGACTTGGCATAAATAATTATGTCATCCATATATACAAATAATTCTTCGCCTTGTAATCCTGATAATACTAAATCCATTAGGCGTTGAAAAGTAGCCGGAGCGTTTTTTAAACCGAAAGGCATTCTATCAAATTCGTAATGTCCGAAAGGAGTTGTAAAAGCGGTTTTGTGACTGTCAGCAGGATCCATTTTTATTTGATGAAATCCGGATGCAAGATCACATACGGAAAAATATTGCGCTATTTACGCTCCCCCTAGTTGATCTAGTATATCAACGATATTAGGTAGTGGGTAAGCGTCTCCAATAGTTTTTTCATTTAAAGCTCGAAAATCGAGAACCATTCTCCAGCGTTTGTTTCCTTTAGAATCGTCTTTCTTAGGCACGATCCATATGGGAGTATTGTAAGGCGACTGCGAAGGTTTTACTATGCCTCCCTGTAGGAGGTCCTCTACCTGCTTGTTTATTTCTTCTTTATGTACTTGCGGAAATCTATATTGTCGAGTATTTATCGGGTGATCATCTGTGGTCGTTATTTGATGTTGCAAAACGTGAGTTGCAGTTAATTTTTCTCCGGGAATATGGAAACGGTCTTGACTATTTGCTATTAGTTTTATTATGTTTTCCTGTTCTTCTTCATTTAAATGTTCTAATCGTAATAAATCGATAATTTTAGAGAGTCGATCTTCCTTAGTTTCCTCAGAAAGTACCAAGCAATTGTGCGAATCAGAGGCTGCGATGTCAGTCTTGTGTTTAGACTTACGTTTTCGCATAAATTTATCTATTATTTCTTGAGATTTGTTACATAAAGATGTAGAAAGTTTCGAAGACGGATTATTCTTGTGAAAAATTTTTCGAGAATTTTCAATATTTTTAATATTTGAATTATATTTTTGAGCCTCTCGGAGGAGGTCTTTTATTGTAACATGAGAGGTTTCCAATTCATTATTGTCATTATTTTCTGTAAATAGTCCATCCTTTGGAAATGTAGCGTCCAGAGAGGGTGAAGAACTTCTCTCTTTTTTAGAATATGGTGTCGATTTCCGTAGTGAGGTTTGGTAACTTCCCTCCTCGCAATCGACGGAGCTGGAATTTTCTGACGAGGTTTGGAAACTTCCCTCCGAAATTCCAGAATTATTTTTTTCTAAGGAGGTTTGGTAATTTCCCTCTCCAAGGATATATGGATTAATTAAATTTTCAGGAAGGGTTTGGTAACTTCCCCCTCCAAGGATGGTTGGATTATTAAAATTTTGGGAAGAGGTTTGGTAACTTCCCTCTTCGGGGATTTTTGAATTATTAGAATTTTTATTTGGATGATTTTTATCTCCTCTCTTAGTTTTGATTCTTTTATTTTGATTTATCCTTTTTCCTTTGATTTCTTTAAATGTTTCATCTTCATCTTGGATTTCATTAAGGGTATTGATTTCAGCATCTTCATTAAGAAAATAATATTATCTTGAGTTTCGTCGATGTTTCCGAAATCCTCCAGTGATCTTGTTGATTTTTCCTTGTCGAATATTTCAATGTTCGAATTATGATCGTCGAACAATTCGTCTAATGGTTTTAAATGTAGTGTTGGTACACGAACTTCCACTTCTTCATCTAAAGTGCTTATGATATTCAAATAAGCCTTTCCAGAAACGTTCTCTACTATTGTATCTCCCAGATAAATTCCATGCTCCACCTTTAATTTCGGTATGTATCCTATTTTTATTTCAGGGTTAACTATTCTTACGTAGAATAATGACTCGGATCTTGGTTGCATTGTAATAGTTTCGGGAGAGAAGAAAGGCACATTAATTCCAAAAACGTCTAAATGTCCCTCTGCGTAATCTATCTTTGAAGAAGTTTGCTTGAAGAAATCATTTCCAAGTATTCCGGATTGTGGAATTGGAAAGTCGTCAGATACGATGTGAAAAGATACAGCTATTCCGAAAAGCGTTAATATAATTTCTCCGAGTGTGTAAACAGGGTAGTTATTTATACCATTTAGTTTTAAAATATTATCGAAATTTATATCAATATCTTTAAGTATGAATTTTTCTTTAATTATATTCGGTCCGGATCCCGTATCTAGCATGAGAGTTATATGAGCGGATGTCTTGTTGAGATTGACCTGAACAGTAGGCACGCGACTGTCTTTAGCGAGGGTCACTGTCACAGGTCGTACATCTGGGTTTTGTCGATTTATTTGGCGTCCTGCTGAGTGGACGGGTGTGAAGCTCGCTCGGGCCCCTGTCGCACACCCGACGTCGAGGGCCCATTGTAGTTTCCCTGATCCTTTTCTTTCCGACGATTATTACTTGCGATCCGTAGTTGACAATTTTCAAGAAGATGCCCTTGTTCTTTACAATATCGGCAAAAAGAGTTGGTTGTAGGTGTTGGATTTGTTCTAGTTCGGCAATCCTTAGCGACGTGTCCGATTTTGTTGCAAATTTGACAAGTAACAGTAGTTTTATTTATTGAATTGCGTTGTTCATTTTGTTTCTTCCAACAGTTATTAGCGGAATGACCAATTTTATCGCACCATTGACAAATTACGGAGATTTTGTTAGCTTGATTATTGTTGCTTTTTTGACGACACAGTTTTGCGTCGTGTCCATTTTTAGAACATAATTGACAAGTTATGATTCGCGGTTGGATTACATTCACTGGTTGACGATATTGAGGATCGCGCAGGCGGCATTTATCTGCATCATGTCCGCGTTTTTTACAAATTTGGCAAATCAAAATTTCGGTTCCTAAGGCTCCCTGAATTTGACCCAAAGAGGATGACCGCGTGAGCTTCCTGCAGTTGCTAGCCACGTGTCCTTCTTTATAACAGATCTGGCAAGTTTCTCGTATTCGCGGCTTGTTTTGACCTGAGTTAGTGTCTTGTCCCTGCCGTAAATCTGTCATTGCTAGAAGCTCTCTTTCTATCCTTAATGCGTCAGCGACGGTTCCATGCACGTCTAAGTCTTTTGCGATTCTTTGTTCTATCTCGGATTTGAGCCCTCGGATAAAACATTTACACATGTCTCCTTCTAATGATGCTTTTATATTTTGGTCAGGTAAAGAACGACTAGTACTGCGGTATGCTTCTAAAATCTGTTTTCCCAGCAATTTTACTCGATTCGCGTATGTGACTACATCTTTTTCATTCCTTTGATAAACGCGTCCTAATTCTCCTTGCAATATATATACATTTTTGGAAGGTCCGTAAATTTGTTTTAAATACGAAGTTAAATTTGATACTGTGTCAAAATCTTGGTCTTGGATGGTTCGTTGGGCTTCGCCGACTATTCGGGTTCTTATAACTTTGGTAAATTGCGCTTCAGCTTCTTTAGGTAACATGGACTTAGCTTCTTCACATCCTTCGATAAAATAACTGAGCGGAATATTTTTACCATCAAAAAAAGGAACGGCGTATTTTAACCGCGTATTTTAAGGTGGCAAATGGGTTTTGGTGAGTCATGGTTTCGGACCTATCAAAATCTTTTTCTGCTTTATAAATAAGAGTATTAGTAAATGTGTAAAATTCTTGGCAAGTTATATCACCGGAGTTGTCAGATTTTGGCTCAGGCGTGTCAGCTATTAAAGCAGTATTGTTTATACTTGTGTCTGTGTTTTCTAAAGAAAAATTAAAGTGTCTTGGTGTGAATTCGATAGTTCTTTTTGGAGTAGATGTATGAGGTAAACCAGAAGTAGATGATTTAATTTCAATTTTAGATTTAGATTTTTTCTCTTCTAGAGCGAGTTTATAAAATTTTTCCACTTCTTTTTTATCGGCTTTATCTCGAGTCCCGTCACTCATTCCCGTTTCCTTGAATCGCACATATCAATCCCGGACGAGCCCCCAAAATTTACGTATGTTACGTCCAGGCCCGAGGAAAGATGGGCCGAAGGAAGGACGTGACACTTGTATCCCGAGAACAGGTGCCTTAAGGGCAGATGTCTCGGGTCGAGCGAGCCTGCGGGAGGCCCAAAAATAGGTCAACGACCGCAAGGGTCGATCTTACGCTATTTCTGGTCCAAATGACCGCTCGACGGTCCCCTTTTTGGTAAAGGAATTTAATCCTTTTTACCCGGGACGGGACCAAGTGCGATTCAGGAACGTGGGAGAAGTGAGGGATCAATTGAGTTGGACGCGAAAGAATAAATTTAAATGAATTTATTATACATTATAAAGAAAGATTATATAAAAATTTTAATCATAAATCGATACGGTCTAGTACATGATTCTGTAACAATATTAAGTGAGTATGTATGTGAGTGTGTGTGTGTGTGTGTGTGTGTGCGCGTGTGTGCGTGCGTGCGTGCGTGTGCGTGCGTGTGCGTGCGTGCGTGTGTGTGTGTGTGTGTGTGTGTGTGTGTGTGTGTGTGTGTGTGTGCGAGACGAAGAGGATCTAATCAAAATCAGGAGGATACCTTTCCCGGAAGTATTCTATGGGAAAGGCTATGGGGTTATCGGTAAAGAAACAGGGAATGGAAATATCGGGAGGAGCGGTGCGGAGAAAAGCCTTAAGGCTAGGAATGTGTATGGGGCCAGATCCCAAGGTGAAAGTACCTGGGGGGATGGGATCTGTGTATTCAGGATAGGTTAAGGAGAGAATCGTTGCGGCGGTTCGATCACGAAAATTGATCCAGGAAAAAATAGGGGGAGGAAGAGCGGGAGGAGAGAAGAGATGAGAATCAGGAGTTGCTTCGTGGGCTGGAGAAGGAAAAGGCGACAATTGCGGAAATTCAGGCGGATGGTCGGGTTCCGTGTCGTACACGGGAGAGTAATTAGGAGCAAGGGTTCCAGGAGACAGATACGGGGAGTAATTGGGAGGAGAGGTTTGAGGGGGGAGATATGAGGAGTCTCGTGTATCTTCTTGGATGTTACTCAAGAAGATTCGGGTGATAGGAAGATTCGTATTTATTTCGTTTAAATTTAATATAAAAGAAGGGTCAGCCACAGCCCGAGCCAGTAATCTGCGGGTTCGGCGATTGCGACGGTATCGGAGTCGCTTTGCTTTGGCTCTAGTGGATTTCCTCGAGACGGGTTCCACTAGGGAAGCGATTATAATAAATAAAGAGAAGAAAAAGGAGGGAGATCATAAACAAAAGAAAAGACTTACTATTTGTTTCGGAGAACGCGATTGCGGTTAGCGCTGGCTGGTGGTTGTTGCTGGGCCTCTTGGCGTCGGGAATGACAGTATAGTTGCACCGTTACTTAGCAAACGCGCACAGACTCGATGGGGTTACTGACTGTTTTTGTTACAAATAACCCCGAGATTTTTGAGAATAGTGACTGAGTAATGCAAAAATGCTGAGATATTGAATGAATAGCCGATTAAATAACTGATTAATGAAGACTTAAGGATTAAGAATACTTAAGAAGTGTGTGCATTTGTTCGAAGTTCGCGTTTATATATCGTTTTCGGATTACCCTCTCCTAGAGTGAGGACCCAGGGAAGTTAACGAATAGAAACTCTCATTAGATTTCCATCGTCTCTTCCCTGCCCCCTCTTATGAGCGTTTAGAACAAATGTAACAAATCAGAATTTTATTACATTCGTTCGCGAATAGGAGAGCATCTTCCAAAACGGGGAGACCTAGGATTCTCAGTATCGGAGGTGGTAGTAATTTATGTTTTGCAGGAATAAAATAAATACCGAAAGATATTACACGTGAATGAGCTCATTCACGTGTAATATCTTTCGGTATTTATTTTATTATTTTTACTCGATTTGTTAGATCTGCTGTGACGTTGCATAGCATAACTATAGTATATTTAATGGACTGTTGGAAGCAGAGCGCTTACTAGACCTCCGCGGGATGCAATTTAGCGTCACCTACGCGTCGAGAACAAATTCGTTTAATATAATGCGTCACTATCTGTAATATATCTTGTTAACATCGCGCTGAAGAAGGATCAAAAAATGATCCGAAACGTTCGCTTTTTGTTATTATAATATGTGTTTTTTAATAAATTAATATTGAAAAAAGAAAAAAGTATTGTTGCTTGTCTGTGCTCCAACTACCGCGCGTTGGCTCTTATGCCATTTTCTTTTCAATTTTTTAATTAAAATGAATGCAAAAATTGATTAAAATTACTAGGAATTTATTATAAATAAAAAAATTGCAATTTAATGTATAATTGAAAAGATAATAAAAAGTGAAGAAATAAAAAATTAATTAATAGATAATTACTTGACATATAATTGTGTAGCAATTGTATACATATAAGCCTGCGTATATATACATATATGTGTGTGTGTATGTGTGTGTGTTTTTATACGTGAGTGTTGATATTTAATTAGATAGAAGGATACATGTCCCAGAACTTTTATCGGAAAAACGATTGAGCATAAAGAGAAAGAGAATTGATAAAAAAAAACTCAATTTGCTGCTTGGTTATTTTTGGAAAAGTGCTTTCGAAGTCCGATGAAGGTTCGACAATGGCTTTGATGGCTGTTGTGTGAACTGGTGGCAATTATTTTTTTATTGCGAACTAGGTTTCATTCAATTTCGAATCAACTTAACCAAAGCTGTACGATTTTCATTACCATTACTAATCATTACCAATGCTTTTAATGAAAATTAATGAAAATTAGTGGCCATTACTAAAAGTAATGAAAAGTAATGGTTTGATTTCATTATCATTACTTTCAGTAATGAAAAATAATGAAAAGTAATGAAAAATAATACCCATTACTTTCCATTACTTTCCATTACTTTCCATTACTGAAAGTAATGATAATGAAATCAAACCATTACTTTTAGTAATGGCCAGTAATTTTCATTAATTTTCATTAAAAGTATTGGTAATGTATTAGTGATGATTAATTTTTTAATGATTATCGTACAGCTCTGCACTTAACACATGGACAAAGATCGTGAATATTGAATCGAAAATAACCGAGAATAATTGCTGAATATGAATGTATGTGACTGTGAATGAATGAATATACTCCCCCGTTGTCGTCGAAAGTTCTCGCTTATATTTCATTCTTTACATTCTCCGTAAGGTTGCGGAAGAAGCTAACGAATAGAAATCCTCGTTAGATTTTCTATCAATTCTTCTTTGCCCCTTTTGGCTGTTCTTCCGAATGTGACTCATCGATTTGAGCATCGTCCTTGTAGGAACTTAAAAAGTGAAACAAATGTCAAAAACAAACAAAAAAAAATAATTTTGGCCACGGCGTTTCGTGTTAATTTTTTTTCATATGTATTAAAATTTGTCCTCTTGCGGGGGGCGGAACCCACTGTGTCCACGTATACATTTTTCCACGCGAAGCGAGGTTTCACATGGGTTGGCAATTTTCTACGCGAAGCGAGGTTCAATCCGAACCTATGTGTCTAGTTTTTTGGCAGTAGAACTCCCCGCAGGGGGGGCGGAACCCACTGTGTCCACGCATACACTTTCCACGCGAAGCGAAGTTAATTTGTAAAATTTTAATACATATGAAAAAAAATTAACACGACACTTGCTATGGCTAAAATTATTTTTTTCTGTTTGTTTTTGATCACTTTTTAAATTCCTACAAGAACGATGTTCAATTTGATGGCTCACATTCGGAAGAATATCCCCCTTTTTTATGGATTTTTAGAAAAAATATAACAAATCAGAATTTTATTAGATTCGTCTGCGAATAGGAGAATCTCTTTCAAACGGGGAGGCTTGGGATTCTCAGTACAGCGGTGACATTTATTTTAATAATGTATGTCTTTTTTAATAAGTGCACGATGAATCTGCTAAAGACAAGAAGTTGACTTTTATCCCTAGAGATAAGTCGTATGTCGCGTCGGTCAGACATCAGGACATCCGGTCACTATTTTTTTTATATTTTATAGTTTTTAAGATTTTATGGAATTTTAAATAAGAAGATATCAGTTTTTGCTACGACGTTTAGATTCTGGCGCCTGATAGACATTAATTGTGATCGGACTATGATCGAATGCTGCGATCTTCAAAATTTTACAATTTTATGACTCGTTGATATTCGACTGACGTTTTTGGAGCACTTACTGAAAACTATTTCGATTTTACATTAATGGCTTAAAATCTTCCACAAGTGCCTAAGTTATGAGAAAAAAAAGAATCGTGAAGTCCCCTGGACATAACACTTTGCATTTATTAATTTCCTTGTGTATTATTTGCGCGCATTTCTTACAAATTTCTTTCATTTTTTACGCAGCGCAAAAAGTTTGAAATCCGGGCGGTTGATCAGCCAGATAAGTTCACTCTCTACAGTGGGTGCGATGATAAAAGTAAACTTCTTTTGGGACTTTGCCGTGATACTCATCAATTTTCAATGGCTATAGCACCTAGAGTAAATGAAGTTAAAAGACGGGAAGAAGAAGGTGAGTTCATGTTCTATATTCTTATTGAATATTTAATTAAATTAAAAATTAACTAATTATATTATAGATAATCCCATTGGTTTCCAAATTCTAAGATATGGTAAAATAGTATTAAAAATTAGTTTTATTGTTTTATCTCTTTTTTAATCTTAATATGATTACAATAATATGAAAAACAGAATGTAAGAACACTTTTATAACTTTTAAAAACTTGCTATAAATATTTGACTAGATTTCTGATTGCATCGTAAAAAATTAAGTAATTTATTTCATAAAAAATAAATTATTTATTACTCAGCTATCATTTAAAAATACACAGTATGCAGGGTCTGATAACTTTTTGGCTCAAATTAAGAAGGAAAGTCCTTGTTTTGCGATATTCGCAATAATTAAGGAAAAATTAATTAAAGAAGATCAACAAATCCGTACAAGTATAAGCGCGCGGCGAGAAAGGCCGTCCCACTGTACCTTGATACTAAGCGCGCGACGAGCGGTGGGCGGAGCTTACTCATTAAACGTAACGCTGAAACGCCGCGCGCCGCCATTATGTTTTGGAGAGCGCCCGCCACCGCTTCATCGCGCGCCTAGTATCAAGTTACAGTGGGACGGCCTTTCTCGCGCGCTTATGCTCGCAAGGATTGGCTGATCTTCTTTAATTAATTTTTTGTTAATTATTGTGAATATCATAAAACAGTAGAGGATGGGAGGACCTTCCTTTTTAATTTAGGTCAATCTACCTTCACACTTCGGGATTGCAAAAAATTATCAGACACCCTGTATATCCTTAAAAGAAATCTAAAAAATGATATCTTATCGATCTTTAGACATTCTTAAGATGACTTTTGATATTTTCGTTGCTTGGATATTCAATGACAATTTTTCATATTCCTTTACAACAAGTCATATAATCTATATATAATCTATATATAGATAATGATGTAACTATATATAATATACATATAGTTACATCATTAATTATATTATAATATAAATACAAAATCTATATTTAAAAGAATTAAATAGATAACAAAAAGGCAGATATTATTACTACTATCAGATATCATTATTATTTTCCATATTTTTTATATCATCATTCATATTATTTATTTTCATTTTTAATAAACAATATTTACTATTTTTCATGTTTATATCTTTCAGACAATTTTTTTGTTCTTATTAGATTTTTAATTTTAGTATTAACTTCGAACTATCTTTCTGCAATATTTACTTAAGTCTTTAGGAATTATTTACATTTGTATGCATTTACACCAGTGCTCGGAATTAGTTGCCCTTTTCAGGCCGATATCTGAGGCGATGCCTACGATCCCCCCACTACCGTCCGACGCTCGACGTCCGAGTCGCCGATCGCGCACGTAACGCTATGCCTCAAGAGCGTCCGGCAAGCCGTTTCGCCAAATCGTCATTAAAATTTTCTTTGGTAATTTTAAAGTTTAAAATATATTATTAAAACATACGTGTATGTATAATATGTATGTATACAGGGTGATTCTGAACAGACGTTTGTCTTTAAAAAGATAAATTGTCGAGTCTATTCTAAGACGATTTTCCCTTTACCAAAATTGTCTACGAGGCTTAGTTTTTAAATTATTAAATAAAATAGTTCGCGAATTACGGAACGAGTACAAGAGGTAGACAGGGACGGCGCAACTCACCGTCCGATACAGGCGATCATGTGGGGCGCGCGACGCGATCAGCTGATTGCTGCACACGATGAGTGTAACAATCAGTGTGTGTGTGGGGGGGGGTGTATTTATGCACGCGTATCCACACATGCACCGTACTCTCTCTCTTTCTCTCTCTTTCTCTTTCTCCCTCTTTCTCTCACTCTCTCACTCACTCACTCACTCACTTATTCTTACCTTAATAATGAGATTCTTCATACTGCTGATAAATAGCAGTGCCCAGTGTGTTGCACGATAATAATCGTCGTCGACGAGACGTCGTTTCTTCAACACGCAGTCTGACACAAATAAGCGAAGTTTTTTCTTTCATCACTTTCGACACTTTTACAAATTTACTCGCGCACTTAATCACTCACGATTGATAAAAGGAGGAATTTACCAACGGTTACGGTACGAATTTAATAAACGGTTAACGCATTTAATTATTAATTACACACTCGATTAAAGAAACGCGTTAACAGAACTCAGACTGCGTGTTGAAGAAACGACGTCTCGTCGACGACGATTATTATCGTGCAACACACTGGGCACTACTATTTATCAGCAGTATGAAGAATCTCATTATTAAGGTAAGAATAAGTGAGTGAGTGAGTGAGTGAGAGAGTGAGAGAGAAAGAGGGAGAAAGAGAGAGAGAGAAAGAGAGAGAGTACAGTGCATGTGTGGATACGCGTGCATAAATACACCCCACACACACACACACACACACACACACACACACACACACACACTGATTGTTACACTCATCGTGTGCAGCAATCAGCTGATCGCGTCGCGCGCCCCACATGATCGCCTGTATCGGACGGTGAGTTGCGCCGTCCCTGTCTACCTCTTGTACTCGTTCCGTAATTCGCGAACTATTTTATTTAATAATTTAAAAACTAAGCCTCGTAGACAATTTTGGTAAAGGGAAAATCGTCTTAGAATAGACTCGACAATTTATCTTTTTAAAGACAAACGTCTGTTCAGAATCACCCTGTATATGTATGCATAACAGATTATACATAAATAATATATTATAATAATAAAAATTTTGATATTTAATTATTTATAAAAAGAAAAATTATTTACCAAAGAAAATTTTAATAATAATTTTAATAATAATAATTTTAATAACCAGGCATAGCGTTACGCACGCGATCGGCAGTTCAGCTATCGAGCCTCGAACGGTAGTGGAGGGATCATAGGCGTCGCCTCAGATATCGGCCTGAAAAGGGCAACTAATTCCGAGCACTGATTTATACTTTTTGTTGAGATTTCGCTATTTTAGATTAGATTTTTTCATATTTTCATATTCCAAATTACATAAACACATTTCCACGCAAAACATAATATAAACATACAGACATGTATATACATTATGTATACATATATACATATGTATACATTATATGCATTATATACATTATATACATGTGTATGCATTATTTGACTCATTCATATTCCAATTTAGCATGCATTCGTTCACTTTACATGTATATAACTTAATTTCAAAGTACACTTTTGATTTTTCACTTTGAAGCGTTTGATGAAGATGAAGAATCTTGCACTTCGAAGTGAAATTAGGGGAAATAAGTATTATTAATTATTATTATTAATAGTTAAATGTATTATAAAAGAAACTAAAAAATTACTTATTGTTTTGCATTAATCATCGGTCGTGCATTTGTTCGCTTGCTAACTTGCTTGTGATTCATTCATTTTTGTTCCTTAATTTAATTTTATCTTATTTTACTTAACTTAATCTACCTTAAAATTCATTCTAACTTTGCTCCCGCTATTGCTTTCTACTTAATCTTTTCTCTTTTTGGATGTTCTTCAGAATGAATCGCTCTTCCAATTGGAATAAAACTTTGCATAGCCTCAAGAGATCATATTAAGCTCAATTGTCAAGGTCACACATCTGGATTTTCAATTGTTTAAAAATTATAAATAAAAATATTGCTCAAATTAGTAAAAATCCAGAAAAAAGCAGGAAATCCCAATGAATTTGACCTTGATATATGTTCTCAACATAATGTCTCTGAATGATATTCAAAAGGTTTTAGCCGTCCTTTGTTATTTATTCAAAAGTTATTAACAAAAAAAGTTTTATAAATAATATATATTTTTCGAATACTGTATGCATATTAATCATGTTATGCACTTAGAGCACAAGATGATATGAGATGAATCTTGTTTTGCGTGGGAAGTTGCAAACCATGTCAAACCATACAATAGCAGACCTCGTTTCGCACTGATTCAGGAATGATGTTGGGTAGACTTCGTTTCGCATGGAAAGTTGCGAACCTATGTGGAACCATATGATAATAGAAATTTCGAATCTATTTCACATTAATTTACAACTTTTTACGCGAAACAAAGTTCATCCCACATCGCCTTGTGCTTTAATATTAACATGATCAATGTACACAAGGTGTCCAAAAAATATATATTATTTACAAAACTTTTTTTATTAATAACTTTTGAATAAGTAACGAAGGACGGCAAAAATCTTTTGAATATCATTCAGAATTATTATTTTGAAAGCATATGTCAAAATCAAGTTCATCGGGGTTTCCTTTTTATTCTGAGTTTCTACTATTTTATAATATTTTTATTTATAACTTTTAGACAATTGAAAACCTAGATGAGCGACCTTGACAGTTGACTTTAATTTGATCTCTCGAAACTATGTGCAAAGTTTCATCCCAACCAGAAGAGTGTCCCATTCGGAAAAACAGCTCCCTTTTTAAGTTTCTCTAATTATGTCACCTTATTTCTTCAATTTTTTTCTCTCCTTGTTTCCTTTGTCTAGTAAAATTTATTTATGCTGTTTTTGTGCTTCTTCTTCTTTTCTCTACAATTTTTTTAATCCTCTTATATTTGTTTGCTAATATATTTTCAAATATCTCCTGCTATTTCTATTTCGTTTTTACACTTTTTTCTTTATATGCTTTTTTCTTTATATTTCTAATCTTTCTCCTGTATTGCCTGCTTTTCTCTTTCTTCAAATATCTTTTTCCTCTCATTTTATTTCAAACTTTGTTACTGTTTCTTGCTTATCTGCTTTTTTCTTTTTCTTCGGTAAATGTTTATTTTAGGTTATACAGCACGAAAAATTTTTATTTTGACATACAGGGTGTTTCATTTTAATCCGACCAGTCGAATATCTCGAAAACCAAGCCCGGGAGAGAAAAATATTTCAGACAAAAGTTGTTTGGTTTCGAGGGGGCCATAAGATGGTGACAATGATTTGACCTTGAACAGTCATTTGAAGGTTACATAAAGGTCACCTTAAATTTCTTAAATGGAATACCCTATATATTTTTGCACATTCTTGTAGCTGACATCGAGAGCTTTCCAAAACACTATAATTAAGTACCTTTTCGTTAAGTACTTTTTGAGTTATGAGGCTTGAAATAATTTCTTAATTCTACATAAACCGTAAAATATCTAGTAAAATATTCATTTTTCGATTATCTTACCTTAATACTTTTACGTACAAAATAATGAGAGGAATCAATTGGTGTAAAGAAAACACATAGTTGTTTTGAAGAAAAAATATGTAATTTGTAATTAACAATTCCATATTTTTTCTTAAAAACAACTATGTGTTTTTTTTACACCAATTGATTCCTCTCATTATTTTGTACATAAAAGTATTAAGATAAGATAATCGAAAAGTGAATATTTTACAAGATATTTTACGGTTTATGTAAAATTAAGAAATTATTTCAACCCTCATAACTCAAAAAGTACTTAACGAAAAGGTACTTAATGATAGTGTTTTGGAAAGCTCTCGAGGTAAGCTACAAGAGTGTGCAAAAATATATAGGGTGTTCCATTTAAAAAAATTGAAGTGACCTTCACGTGACCTTCAAATGACTCTTCAAGGTCAAACCAATGATACCATCTTATGGCCCCCTCGAAACCAAACAACTTTTGTCTGAAATATTTTTCTCTCCCGGGCTTGGTTTTCGAGATATTCGACTGGTCGGATTAAAATGAAACACCCTGTATATTGTAGAGGATACATTCCTAAGTATAATACACCATTTAAATGTACCGAGCTCGCGATTTTCGTGCATTTCGGGCGACCGGAGACAAGCGACCGAGGCATCAAGGACGATCGTAACATCGGCCGTAGTCGATAAGGAACCGTTCGTCTCTCTCCGGGATTCGGGGTGTCGTAAAACGCGTAGCGACCGGCTCTCGTATATCGACCACGTGCGCGGTAAATCGCGGGGAATGCGTTCGCTATCCGTGCTGTCGAAAAGAGTTGTCGAAGCCGCGTAAGACATCCCCGCAATCGATCTTCGGGCGATTTTCGTTATTAATTAGCGTGTATGTGAGTGTGTGACCGTGTGCGTATCGTGACGTTGCGAATGTCGTGCTGTCTTTGTCGCGCTTGTTACTTGTATGATTTGCGTGTATTGCGAGATATTTGTCGTGCGTGTGAATGTGTCGCGGTGCATAATCGATTACGATAAATTAAGAAATTGCCGAAATTCGAGAACTGCGCGTGAATAAAGGGCGTTACGCCGAAAGGAAAGTAAGCGGCGTCCGACGGCTATCGAATATCGATTGCATCGAACGCACTCGTCGCAAGCGAGATTTTCCGTCTTCGCAAATTGCTGAATTACTCTCGCTCAATTATTAAGCCTCTTTTTGAACATATTGCTGTCGACTAAAAGAGCGAGTGAGAGAATAATGTAAAAAGATCTGTAAAATTGAGTCGTCGATGAGATTGTCGAAATTTCCGTTATGTTTTCGAACGCCGTTCGGCCTCGCAAAGTCCGGCCATAAAAACGGGCTAGAAGAACTACAAATATCAGCGCTTTCTTATAGTCTCGATTTCGTATCGTTATTATTATCACCGCTATCGAAGAATCATCTATAGTACATTTCGTTATTTCAAATCTTCGCAGTTATGTTAACGTCTGTTATATTTCATTATTTCAAATGTGCTAATTTATGTTATTATTATTTCTTTCTTGAATTCGTTATTTCTTTTACTTTATATTTTTTTTATATTTCTTTTCTTGAATAAATTTGTTATATTTTCTTTTATATTTTTTTTTTTTTTATTATTGGTAATGATTCCCTTCTCGGGATACATGGTTCTGCTTGTTTAACTTTCCTTTCCATGTAGTATTTATATTTACAAGTGTATCTCTGCATTTCTTCGTGTTTTCTTCATTCTTCCTCCTACTTATCCTTCCCTCGTCCTCTCTGTAGTTCTCTCTCACTCCTCTTTCTAATGATTTTCAGCATCCATTCCACTCCCTCTCCTCCCTCTGACATTATTGCTGCTTCCGGTATGCTCATTTCCTTGGTTTCTATGCATTCCGTCAGAATATGATTCCAGGTTTCCTCTTTCTCTCCACATAATCTACATTCTCTTTTACTGTCCTCCTCCCAGTATTTATTTCCTCTCCATTCGTTGCAACATCTGAATCTAGCTAGAGTCTTCAGTCGTTTTCCTTTTCCTTTCTGTCCCAGGTATTTCGCTCTTCCTACTCCCTTCCACCTTTTGTATTCTTTCGCCAGAACTGACTTTTCTATTTTATTTTTCCTTTCTTCCAGCTGCTTTTCTTTATACTTTTCCATCCATTCTTCTACTGTATTTATTCCTTTGTCTTCCTTAGCTTCTCTTTCCCAACGGCTCGTTCCTCCTGCTTCATACAGTTCTTTCATTGTTTTACCCCAGTTTGTACTTTCCCATTCAATCTTATCCATTTCTCTTCTGCACTCTTTTAGTATCGCGCTTTCTGACTCGTTCTTTATTCTGTCTTGATACCTTATCGCTCTCCCTCCTGCTTCTAGGCTTATCTTCTCTATTGCTGCCTCCTCCCTGACTATGTATCCTGGAGTACATCTGTCCAATCCTAAGACCCATCTTATGTACCTTTCCTGTAGCGCTTCGACTTCTTTCCATTCTCTCCATCCCCATACTTCTACTCCATATAACATGATGCTTTTTACCATGATATTGAACATCATAATTCTTCTGTCAAAGTCTCCTCCAAATTTCCTCTCTCCTATTTCCCATATCTGTGCCATGGCTGCTGCCGCTCCTTTTACTACGTCCATTATATGTGCATCGTCCTTGTTATTTTTCTTAAAGGTGAAACCCAGATATTTAAATTCTCTTACTTCTTCTAATTCTTCGTTCTTCCATTTCCATTTTCTTTCTTGACATCTTTCCTTTTTGCAGAAAACTAGAATCTTAGACTTACCCGCATTTAGGATTAGTCTCTTTCCTTCGAGATATTTTTCCAGGCTTTTCAACATTTTCTTCATATCCTCCTCAGACTCCGCCAACATTGCCAGGTCATCTGCATATGCAAGTGTAAATATTTTTATTCTGCCGATTACAATTCCCCCAACTTGTCTTTTTTTTAAAAATTCCTCCACATCTGCCAAATATATTATAAATAGTAGTGGGCTAAGGGGGCAGCCTTGTCTTAATCCCCTCTCTGTCCAGAATCTTTCTGTTACTCTGTTTCCTGATATCACTCTAGTCATAGTCTCTTTATATATATCTTTTATTCTTTCTATTAATCTTTCACTAATTCCTTGTTCTTTCATATTCTTCCATAGCAGTTCTCTATCTACCTTGTCGAAAGCCGCCTTTACATCTGCAAAAAATACGTATAGCTTTCCCTTCTTTTTTGTTAGTACCTTCTCTGCTGCTGTTTTCAATGCATATATGTTATCTATGCAGCTTCTTTCTTTCTTGAATCCTGCTTGTGTTTCCGGTAATATTTTAAGCCAGTCTACTTCCTCTCTTATTCTTCCTTCCAAAATTATCGCGTATATTTTGTATGCTGTGTCCAGAAGTGATCCCTCTATAATTTCCTGTTTCCTTTTTGCTACCTTTTTTATGTATTGGGTATATTCTTCCCTCTTTCCATCCACTTGGTATCTCTCCTCCTTGCCATATTTTCTGTAAAATTTCTCTTAGTTTTTCCTTCGTTTCCTTGTTCGCATGTAGCCAAACTTCATTTTTTATACCGTCTTCTCCCGCTGCTTTCTTTTTCTTTAATCTTGCTATCGCTCTGTCTACCTCCTCCTCTGTTATACCATCAGTACTTTCCTCTATACTTCTTTCTAATACTTCTTTTTGCTGCTCTTTTGATGCTTTGTTTTCCTCTCTTGTGTTTCTTCCTTCTAATAGTTCCATAAAGTGTCTTTTCCATTGCTCTTCTCCGATGCTATTATCCGGCTTCTCTCTTCCTCCTCTCTCCTTCTTTATGTACTTCCAAATTTCCGTTTCATTGGTTATTTCCATTATCTTTTTCTGCTCTCTTCCTCTTTCTTCTCTCTGCTTCTTTCCGCATAGCTTGTTGTGTTTTTGTCTCTCTTCTATATATCTCCTTCTTTCAATTTTTCCTCTCTTCATTTGCCTTAACACTCGGTTCAGTCTTTTTTTGCTTTCTCTGCATTCTTTGTCCCACCACTTTTTCTCTCCTATCTTTGGCTTTTTAATCCGGATGACTCTTTTACACACTGCTCTTCTAACTTCCTCGACTAACTCATCCCATTCTTCTTGAATTCCTTTTCTTTCTGCTTTCCTTTTCTTTAAATTTTCTTTGTAAAAAGCTATTCCCTCTTCTGACCAGTCTTCTATCTCTTTCTCTTCTTCTTTCTCTGTTTCTTGTTCTATTTCCACTTCTGCGGTTGTCTGTAGTATTAATTCCAACGGCATGTGATCTGATTCGGTCCTTTCTCCTACTTTAAATTCTTCTATTACGTCCCATGCTTCTGCATTGCAAATCGCATAATCTATTACCGAGCTTCCTAGTGTTCCTGCAAACGTCCACTCTCCTTGCTCGTCACCTTCTTCGTTTCCATTCAGTAATCCGAGTCCCATTTTTTCTACTGTCTCTAAAAGTTCAACTCCCTGTCTGTTTTCAATTTTATCCTTCGACTTCCTTGTTCTATCCTCTTCTTCTCCATTCCACAAAGTCCCGCCTTTTTCGGCTGTTCGAGCGTTGAAGTCGCCTCCTATTATTGTTTTCCTGTGGCCTTCACTTTCTATTAATTCCTCTATCTCTTCTAAGAGTGCTCTCTTTCCCTCTCTGTTGTATATTGATATAATCTTCCATTTTTCCTTCCTGATTTGCAAATCACAGCTGATTATCCCTTGGCCGTTCTTTTGTACGCTTTCTGTTTTGATTGATTTCCTTATTCCGGTTATCATGCCTCCAGATCCTCTGCCTTTCTTTTTATCTCTCTTTGCATATTGTATTTCCCAGTTGAAATCCGTTGGCAGTAGATGCTCTATCTTCTTCCAGCCTTTCTCTTCTATCCAGGTTTCTGTGAGATTGACTATGTCAAATTTCTTCACATAATCCCAGAAATCTCTATCTTTCCTTAATATTCCAGCCACATTCCAAAACATTATACTTATTGTCCTCTTACCTTCCTTACATTCATTGTTTTTATTATGTGCCTTCTTGTCCTTCTTTACTCCATTCTCGTGCCATCCTCTTCGCCTCTTCCGTCATCCTCCGATTGGAAAAAAGTCTGCAATTCCAACCTTGCTTTAGCTTCGTTCCATCTATACCATTTATCTTCTATTTTTAACTTCCAATATCTAACTACCACTTCCTTTTCCTGCGCTTTCTGTTCTTTTGCCATCTTCACAATCTTCCTTTGTATTTCCCTTTCCTTTACCGTTCTGTCATTCTCAATGTAGATTTCTTCTTTTCCCAGTCTGCTTTTGCTTTCCATTATTATTCTTTTATTTTCTTGATCCTTAATTTTTGCCTGTATTACTCTTCCTCCTCCAATTAATCTTGCTCTTTCCACCTTCGTCTCTACTCCCAGCCGTTCTTTCACAAATTCTTCTACTTTCTTTTCCAAGCCATTTCTTCCCTTTCCTACATTCAGGCCTTTTATAATAATATTATTCTTTCTTTCTTCTCTGTCCTTTTTCTCCATCATGATTTCCATTTCCTTTACTTGTTTCCTCAATTCGTCTGTATTTTCGCTTGTTCCTGGTATATTCTTCTGATTGCCTTCCTCGATCTTGCTAAGTCTGGCTTCTATTGTTTTAATTTTATTTGCTTGCTCGCTTCCCAATAATTTCCTCTCAAAATCCTTGAGCTTTCCCTCTATTTTATTTTCTAGTTCCTTTTCCCTCAAGACATTTCTCTCTCTTTCAGTACGCAGTTCTTCTTTCAGCTGTTGTACCTCACTTCTAATTTCTTTATTTTCCTGCGTAAGGATATCCTTCATATCTCTTATTTGCTTTGCCAATACTATCAAGATGTCTCTTTCGCTCTTTCCATCCCACATATCTTCCATTTCTCCGTCTCTATTGCTCTGCAACTCTTTATTTTGTGCAAGAGTGAGCGTACTCTTTTCTTGTTTCGTATCGTCGCCTTTTATCTTCGGGTCCCTCTCGTCGCTCTTCCTTTTGCCCTTTTGCGCGTGCTCTTCCCCTTCCGGTGAGGGCTCACCTCTCTTTCTCTTTGCGAATTCAAGGATCGAGCCGCAACTCTGCGTTCTCTCTCTCACCAACCTGGCGGCCTGACTCGGCCTTCCCCTTCTCACTGGTGTCTTCGTCTTCTCCCACGTTTCTCTTTCCGCAGGGCCGACTGATCCTCCCTCTCTTGTTGTTCCTTCCTGGGACTTATCGCTTGAGCCCCTTGCACAATACGTCTCAGCTGATAGTCCTTTCTCCACTGTCTTTACTTCTTTTTCCTCCACCCAGGTGGCGCTTTCAGTCCCTTTTCCGCTCTCCATGCACACCTCCAATACCTTGTGATTTTTTTCTAACCTCACTTTCTCGCAGCAACACAGAGTCACATAATCCTCAAAATCGTCTCCCCTACGGCTCCTGCGCTGCCTCCTTATACTTACGGTTAGACTTGCAATTCTGCGCATGCAAAATACCTGAAACAAAGTCGCCCTAGGGCGATGGAACGGCAGTATGTGAGTGTGTGACCGTGTGCGTATCATGACGTTGCGAATGTCGTGCTGTCTTTGTCGCGCTTGTTACTTGTATGATTTGCGTGTATTGCGAGATATTTGTCGTGCGTGTGAATGTGTCGCGGTGCATAATCGATTACGATAAATTAAGAAATTGCCGAAATTCGAGAACTGCGCGTGAATAAAGGGCGTTACGCCGAAAGGAAAGTAAGCGGCGTCCGACGGCTATCGAATATCGATTGCATCGAACGCACTCGTCGCAAGCGAGATTTTCCGTCTTCGCAAATTGCTGAATTACTCTCGCTCAATTATTAAGCCTCTTTTTGAACATATTGCTGTCGACTAAAAGAGCGAGTGAGAGAATAATGTAAAAAGATCTGTAAAATTGAGTCATCGATGAGATTGTCGAAATTTCCGTTACGTTTTCGAACGCCGTTCGGCCTCGCAAAGTCCAGCCATAAAAACGGGCTAGAAGAACTACAAATATCAGCGCTTTCTTATAGTCTCGATTTCGTATCGTTATTATTATCACCGCTATCGAAGAATCATCTATAGTACATTTCGTTATTTCAAATCTTCGCAGTTATGTTAACGTCTGTTATATTTCGTTATTTCAAATGTGCTAATTTATGTTATTATTATTTCTTTCTTGAATTCGTTATTTCTTTTACTTTATATTTTTTTTTTATATTTCTTTTCTTGAATAAATTTGTTATAATTTCTTTTATATTAAGCTCGCGTAATTTATTTGAGTGTTCGCGTTTCATGATTGTTAAATTCCGTTGTGCTTGTCGATTTTCGTAATTCCCGAAAGCCTCGCATAAAATAATTTAATATTCTTTCCAACAGACCCTGCCCCTCTACCGTTAGGTGAGCTAGTCGGCCCGCGGCGAAACAGGCTACCGTTTTTCGCGTTACTCTGGCATTTAGCGAAACTGATACGTGAAAGACCGTATCTGGCGCCGAACTTCGAGATCTCGAGACGGCCTTCGCTTCGCCGCGACTCGCGCGAGGACACCCTCCATCTTAGTTCCTCCAAGCGCGAGTATCTCTATCCTTGTGCTTTTGACGACGTTTTCGCTCCCCTTTAGCATTCTCCTCTCTAACACCTCGAGGAGGAAAATTGTATAAAAATTAGAAACGTCGCAAAAATTTAGTGACATATAAAATCATCAATTTGTGAAGAAACGTCGCAAAAATTTGGCTTGTCGATTTTCGTAATTCTCTTTGAATTTTTCTCTTTGAATTTTTTCTCTTTTCGTTCCTAAGATATGCAATTATGAAATTACATACTTACTTGTATTATCTTTTTGTTATATCCTAGTAGCAGTAGTAGTAGTAGTACTAAAAAGATGGGTGGGGCTAGATCAGTCCCTGATGTCACCTAGATCTAAAAGATCTTCTGTAACCCCGTGGTTGTCTGAGGTTATAAGTGGCGATCCAACTTGGCCCTTGCAAGAAGGTTGTATAGATCGCCTACCCTCACGTTTTGTAATACACTGTTCAGCGAACATATGACCCCAGAGTGTGTATCTCCTAAAAGCAAGAGCGGAACAATAACACAGAATGTGAATGCTGTTTTCTTTTTCTTCGCCGCATAAACGGCAGTCTTTCCGCTCGATCAGGCCGAAATTAAATAAGTGGGCCCCTGAGGGCCACATGGTCCGTGAGTAGGCAAATGGAGATATTGAGCTTCTTTCTGCTCATGGTTAGGAGTTCATTCGTCTTTTTAAAAAGGGATTGGTTCAGCAGAAGCTTGGCTTGACGACAGCTCTGAACCTGGCCCCATGAAACCAGATGTTCCCGTTTCAAAGATTCTTTGATAAGTCTTTTACCTATGGCAAAGGGGACGCCGACGACCTGTCTAGCCGGGACCTCGAGGGTGCCTAGTCCGTTATTATCCGTTAATTATCTCCGTAATTAACAGTCAAAGTTCTGTCCGATAGCATGCTTTGTGTCCAATCGATCAGAGTTTTAGAGATGTCATGCCTGTGCATAGCCTTTTTGATTGCTGTATATGAGGTGGTATCAAATGCCCCCTCGATATCCAGAAATAATCCTAGGGCATACCCTCCTGTCGCCAGCTGTGTCTCAATCTTGCTCACAAGGTGGTGAAGGGCAGTATCCGTGGATCTGCCCGCCCTATAGGCGTACTGAGAAAAGGTCAGCTGTCGAGTAGTGAGGGGATATGTCCTAATATGTCTGTCAATCAGTCTCTCCAATGTCTTCAGAACAAAGGAGGTAAGGCTGATGGGTCTGAAGTCTTTGGCCAAGATGTGGCCATTCCTGCCTGGTTTAGGTATAAAAGTGACTCTGGTGCCACTTCAGACAAGGGCACGTGTCTAAGAGCTATGCTAGCCCTGAGCACTTTAACTAGGGGGCCTATCAATAGGCCCAGTCCTTCTTGTAAACAGGCGAGATAGATTCCGTCTGGTCCAGGTGATTTATAGGGTTTAAAGGTTTTGACGGCCCATTCAACGCCCTTGGAATGGACTATCTTCGCCGCTAATGACCAATCCCTGGGTTTGAAGACGTCCCTGGGTCTAGCGCGAGCGGCAGAATTATTGTCAACAGTTCGAAAACCCGGGAAGTGAGTCTCCATGAGGTGCTCGATGGATTCAGTGAGGTTGACTGTATAGTCTATGTCGGGTCGTTTAAGGCATCCCAACTTTGTGATTGTCGGAACTGAGTATTCTGTTTAGTCTGGAGGCTTCTGGAGCACTCTCGACGCTTTCGCAGAACTCTCTCCAACTACTATGTTTACTTCTGACTATTTCCCTGCTATACCTGCGTTGGGCGTTCCTAAAAGCTTCCCAGTGCGAAGGCAGGCAAGAGTTTCTAGCCTTGTTAAAGAGTCTCCTGGTCTCGGATCTGAGCTTTGACAGCTCTTTATTCCACCAGGGGACTTTGGTCTGAGACCGTATAAGTTTCAGGGGGCAATTCGCCTCAAAAGCATCCGAGATAGCGTTGCTTAAACAAGCCGCGGCAGTTTCCAGGTTATCCCTGGTACGGAATCTGGTCGGAACGGTAGTTAGTCTGTTTCTTAGAGCTAACCTAAAGCCGTCCCAATTCGTTTTCCTAGGATTTCGTCTCCACGAATTCGTGGGTTGTTGGCGGAGGGTGAGACGTATTTGCCTGTGGTCAGATCCTGAAGGTTCATCTAAGACTCTCCAGTCTCCTATCAGCTCAGACACGCCCTTAGTATAAATAGTAATATCGATTACCTCTTGTCTTCTGGCATCCATGAAGCTGGGCTCCGTACCTCTGTTTAGGATGATAAGTCCCTTGCCCAAGATGAAGTCGTGTAGGCTCTCCCCTCTCGGGTTGATGTTTGAGCTCCCCCAACCGACGTAGTGGGAGTTAGCGTCACAGCCCAGGAAGAGTTCGAGTCCTGCCTCCTCAGCATGGGCAACCAGGTTTTTGACATTGTCCTGGGGTGGAGGATCGCAGGAATCGTAGGGCATGTAAGCTGACCCTATGAGTAAGTCCATTGTCTTCCCCTCCTCCACATTGATGCTCGTCTAAACGACAGTTAGATCTTCGCTGCTAAGCTGAGGCAGAAAAGTGATATTAAGGTCTTTTGCTGCAATGCATGTCCTTAGTTTGCGGTTCGAGCAGGCTCTGAAAATAGTTCCACAGCCGCCCAAACCTTTGATGGCATTATTCAGGAGCCAAGGCTCCTGGATAATGGCAAGGTGTGTGTGCATCGCAGCGGTACTGCTGGCAAGAATAGCCGAGGCGCCTTTACTGTGATGCAAGTTAATTTGGTTGATGGGTACCGTGGAGACCGTCATAATTAGGCAGTCCCCTCTGGTGTCCCCTCCACGGATTCAGACTTCCTACCGCATTCTCTTTCGAGCAGCCTAACGGATGCCCGTCCGAAACTGCAGCAGGGTCTGAAATTACAGGACTTCAGGGCGTCCAGAGATTGATCCCCAATTAGGCAGGCGAAGTGGCATCTCTACTCACGCTCCCCCTGGTGACGATCTCCGGTCGCCAGTCCTGTGTTTTGTCTGCCGAGGAGCCTCAAGGCTTCCTCAGGAGACAAGTCTGGCTCCTCCACGTGTACCACCACTCGATGGCACCTAGGCAGCTCATCGACCGGCACTACACGTAGGGAGTTTCCCCCCATCTTCAGGTCGGAGGATAGGCTTTTTAGCCAGTCCCCCGACTGCTCGTCATGGCACACAAAAACATAGGCTCCGTCTCTCTCCTAGGAGCCGGAGAATGTGGGGGCTTTTGTTCCCTCGGGTAACTCGAGGATACGCCCTCTGATCATCTTCCTGATCAATCCACATTCCGCGGCTCCTAGCTTCTTGTCAGGGAAGCCCTCCAAGCTAGTCTGACAAGCCCTTTGTTCGCTTGGGCATATGGCCCTTGATTATTGATCTTGGGTCGTTTGCCCTGGCAAGTATCGATGGGGCTAGGGGTGTTATTCCCCGGCCGGGCGCGTTTAAGCGCCACAATCGAGGCTACACCGCTACTGGGCCGAGGACTAGAATCAGCTTCAGCTAGAGGGATTTGGGCTTTGGTAGCCTCTCTCTCCCTCTGAAGCTGTTTCTTGTAGCGTCTCCTTGCTGCTCCGCTGTATCTGACTCGGGTTTTAGGGTGGTCTTCAGGCAAGACCGCCCCCGAGTTGCATTCCTCCGGTCGTTCGCTCCCTAAGGAGGCCACACCCTGGAGGACTTTGTCCATGATGG
This sequence comes from Camponotus vicinus, assembly GCF_025532165.1. Classification (NCBI taxonomy): domain Eukaryota; kingdom Metazoa; phylum Arthropoda; class Insecta; order Hymenoptera; family Formicidae; genus Camponotus; species Camponotus vicinus. The sequence continues at coordinate 19,109,053 of NW_028141978.1, read as the reverse complement.
TGTTTTTTGTTGTTGGTTTTGTTTGTGAGTTCGTCGGGTTCATTTTCGTCCCACGAGTACCGCGGATGCGCGATATCACCCAACCAGAACCGCGAATGGCTGGGGCTTGGCTAAATACCCCGGAGGTCGCCCGGTATCCGGGGGAACCGTTCGAGACACAGCACCCCCTGCGCCACGCAGTCGTCGGCACGGTTTCATTAACACCTTGGCTTGGGGGGGTCCCTCTTCGTTGGTCGCACCCGGCTCCACTCCTTAACGGATGGGCCCGGATGCGACCGTAAGCCTCTCCACCACGCCAAAGTGGAGATCCATTCGGGGGGTCGTTATGTCCTAAGTATGTTCATATTTTTTGTTTACATTTACCGAGGTCATCTTTCTGAATAACTTTTAGAAGATTTTAGCCACTTGTTATTTATTAAATAGTTATTAACGAAAAAAGTTTCATGAATAGAACATAATTTTACGACACCATGTATGTACATTTAAGAAGAAATATATTTAATGGAATATATGTTTGTATGTAACTTTGCTTTGTCTTGCAAAGTACATGCATGGACACCGTGGATTCCGCCCCCCCCCCTACGGGGTGCACCATTTCCGAAAGATATAACTTAACCCAACCTGTGTATGAAGTGTGGAAAATATTTGGCTTCGCATAGAACGTTGCAAATTTATTTGAAAAGTGTGTTTATATTTTTTTGTTTACATTTATTTTTTAAGTAAATGTGTAGGCGGGACAGGGACTCCGTCCCCCCCTGCACCGCCAAAAGATACTAACCTAATCCAACCCGCGTCCGACGTATGAAATATATCTTGTTTCACATGGTTCATATAGCTTTACATAAGTTTACAACTTTCTATGCGAAGCCAAGTATATCCTACACTTCAGACACGGGTTGGGTTAGGTTATATCTTCCGGAAGTGGAGTCCTCCCTATGGAATCTGCGGTATCCACATGTGTACTTTGCAAAACGAAGGAAGTTATATACAAACACTTATTAAACACTTATTAAAAGTTTAGGTAAAATAAAAAGTGCAATTTTTATACTTTATTAATTTATATTTACCTTATAGATCGTGTAGAGGATTAATTCTGTCATAATGTTAAAGAAATATAAATACAAATAGAATATAATGAAAAGATGATACAACTATGAAATTTCAAAATCGCATATCTCAGCAACGAAGAGAGATCACTATTATTAGAGGGATCTTGAGGGATGTTGTCACTTTATGGCATTGTGCTCGTCGGTGTCGTTTCTTAGGAGCTAGAAGGAAGGCCAGTCGGAAGCTAACATGCAGTGCACGCGAATACCTTCACCGGCACTTATTTAGTCAGCCAGCGACCTTCAAGGGGTCCTTGGCAATCGGCATTGCAGCCATCGAGCGAGATACCAACATCGCTCTGGAGTCGCATATCACTATGTTAAAAAGCAGCATTAAGTGTGAGATCTGGATAGCTCAGTAGCCTACAGCAGTTGCCCGGAAAGCGAAAGACTCGGGTTCGTTTCTCGATCCAGCCTTGCACCTCACATATTTTTCTAGTCCACGATTGTTTTCTAGCAATTATTCATTGGACTGAAAAATGTGTGGATGCTCTCTTCACAGGATATGCGTCGAGGCCGTTGCCACGGATGGATTCTGTCGCTCGTTGACTAAATGGGCGTATAGACACGTCTGACCTCCTTCCACATACATTCCTATCTTTTTTGGAACCACAAAATTCAAACGGTGTATTACTTAGAAATGTATCCTCCCTAATATATATCAAAATAAAAATTTTTCATGCTGTGTAACCTAAAGTAAACATTTATCTTTTCTTCTTTCAAATAATATCTTAGAAAGAAGATATTATATACAAATGAATTCTATCTTCTCTGTGCTGAATAATTTTACATGAATGAAAAGTTTAGCGTTGCTGAAATTCGAAATCCAGAATGTTGTCAAAGCCAATAGAATGTTACATATATAAAGAATAATACTGTGTGTGTCTTTAAAAATATTACATTGTAATTGATTCATTCCCTGGAGAATCAAATTTTAATAAGTGATATTAAGCAATCTTTTAAACATTTGCAATCAAAAAGAGTATATTCTATTCATATATACATTTAACTTAATCTTAAAATCGGTTATATTAATATTTAGTTTACTTTCGCATTTTTAGATGTATTTCTTTTACATTTTAGTGTATGAATGTTATATTATTTTAATTTTATAATCATAGCTAAAAAATTCTTAATAATAAGATTGAATCGATATTGTTTCGACATTAATACCATCTAAAATTCATCGAATCAAAACTGATATCGGAAATCAACCGATTTCGTTTAAATTGTTTTAATATCAAAAGTGATTTCCAAGTTATCTGAGTCCAAAATTAAAAATTTGTCTAAAATTAAGAAGTTACCATCATGGGATATATTAGTTGTCAATTCGATGTCGAATCAATATCGATTCTATGTACATTACCGCAAAAATCGAAAAAAAATCGGCATGAAGAAAGAAAAGAGATCGATATCAATATGAATTTCGATCCCATTTTAAGTATATATATCGATGTCAATTCAACGTTGGATCGATATGTTTCTCACTGGATTATATTACTGTAGCTATATAGTTATTAAACGATTACAATTTCGCAAGACTCATATCGCTGAAGATGGAAATTATGGTCATCTATGTATATATACACAGAGATAGGAATGTTTTAACGCATAAATTTACATATATATTTGATATATAAATTTCTTCTACATGCTTAGACATACATCTAAATTTATATATTAAGGCATTCCTGTTCTCGTGTGTAGATAGACTTTGGGACATGCGACAATTTTTGTTTTCTCAAACATAATATAATAACAAATCAAAGTACTTAATAGCTGAAATTAGTATTAAATAAGCATCCTAATTTGCTTAATACACTATTAATGTAATCTATTACTCTCGAAAACTATTGAAAGGTTTTGACTTTTCTGCCTATATATTTTCCAAACTATAGACATAATATTATATTAGGTAGATTTAATAACGATTTAATATCAAATAATTACACAGGACCACAAAATAAAATCGATGGAAGGTTCCATGGACCAGACCTAGTGCATAATATGTTTTTGGGGTCGCTGAAACCGAATCTGCAACCTATTTTTCTCTATCACGTCAGCATTTTTCCTAACCTCAAAAAATAGCTAAAAATGGTAAAATCCAACCTTATCAACCATGAAACCTCATTTAACCTTATAACTTTATACCCTTGTAACCCTTTAACTGTAAAAACGATAACTAATAACCCTAAATCTCATAACCTAAAAGTCCATAACCTCAAAACCCTAATTCTCAAACCCCAATAACCCAATAAACGCATGAAACAGCAGACATGTGAGATTCCAACCTAAATCTTGGATAATATTAACCTTAAAACTAACATCTTAAACTAACATCTTTATAAGTCCATCAACTTTAAATCTATAACCTTAAAACCTCATAACTCTATAACCTCACAATGCAGCATCAAAAGAACCCGATAAGAATACCCGATAAGGTCAAAATTTTGTACATTGCAATAACCTACATTTAGCTTTACCCAAGAACAACGACGTGGACGTAGCAGGTTTTTGTTCCCTTTGGGGTGCTTGATTAACGTGAGTCCCCTTGCCTCTCACGATTCGGGGTGCTTGGTTAACGCTTGTTACTTTTAACGAGAATTTCGTCCAGGGCATTGATTTGTAGTTGCATTTGAGAGTTTCAAGATTGTAAAGAAGATGTAGTTTTTTTTATCTTTTAGATCGAAGATTAAAGTTTTATCTGTAAGTCCTTTTGATGCTGCATTGTGAGATTATAGGGTTATGAGGTTTTAAGGGGTTATAGGTTTGTGGGGTTTTAAGGTTAATATTATCCAAGATTTAGGTTGGAATCTCACATATCTGCTGTTTCATGCGTTTATTGGGTTATTGGGGTTTGAGAATTAGGGTTTTGAGGTTATGGACTTTTAGGTTATGAGATTTAGGGTTATTAGTTATCGTTTTTACAGTTAAAGGGTTACAAGGGTATAAAGTTATAAGGTTAAATGAGGTTTCATGGTTGATAAGGTTGGATTTTACCATTTTTAGCTATTTTTTGAGGTTAGGAAAAATGCTGACGTGATAGAGAAAAATAGGTTGCAGATTCGGTTTCAGCGACCCCAAAAACATATTATGCACTAGGTCTGGTCCATGGAACCTTGCATCGATTTTATTTTGTGGTCCTGTGTTATTAGATATAATATCTTAGAATGATTGCTTATGTTTTCTCTATCTTAACTTTGTGCGTTATGAATTTTACATTTTACTCACCACAGCGTGATTCATAACAACTTAATGTCCTTGAAATGTCATATTCTTGGCGAATTTTTTTGAGACGATTTTTTCTTTTACAAAATTTTGGGTAATTATTTACCTTAGATGAGCTATCTGCGACAATTTTAACCTTGACATATGTCGTCAAAGTCATGACTCTGAGTGACATCCAAAAGGTCTTAGCCGGCACTCGTTATTTATTAAAAAGTTATAAACAAAAGAAGTTTTATATAAATGAAACATATTTCTCGAACACCATGTACATATTATTATTGTACACGCACCGGCAGGAATGATGTCCCGGTATGTATGTGTGGACGGTCGACGTCATACGCACACACGCGAAGCGCGCACGTACGCGAGTCAAGAATTTATTCATTAACTTTTATCTTTTTATATAATTTAATTATTATTTAATTTAATAGAAATGAATGCCGACCTTTAGTGCACGCGGTTAAGCCGCATTTCTTAAAGAAAGAAAAGAAAAGTACGCATATCGATACTAGAGACACGTATAGAAATAGCGCAGTGTCCCGCGCGGTATATAGCTGTCTCGCTCGCACTCTCTCGTTCGAGCGTCGAGGGAGAGAGACGACTATCAGACACCTCTAACTCGGTATCACCTCTTATAGTGTTTTCTCTCTCGCTCTTGTGCCGTGCGCGAAGGACGCAACATCGGAATGTCCCCCACTACTCTACCCTCACTTTCTCTCTCGCTACCCGGCCCGCGTACATGCGCGCTTCGCTTGTGTGAGTGTGACGTTAGTGATCGTCACACAAGCATACGGGACACCATTCCTGCCGGTGCGTGTACATATATTATTTCACATATATTATTAATTACATATACATATATTATTATAAGATCATTAATTCAGCCATAATAAATCATGTGAAGGTTTTAATCGGCGCTCATTGTTTGTTAAAAAGTTATTAACGAAAAATAAACTATAATATAAAATAATAATATAAAATAAAGGCGTAAGATACTTCATGGATTTATAATTTTCTATGCAAAGCGAGATATATCCCACACTACGGAGACGAGCGGAACACACTATGTCCATGCATGTACTTTCCAATATAATGCAAAGTTCACTTATTTTTAACCTTGACTTTTGTTAAAAGTGAATTTTGCTTCGTAAAAATTTTGTAAAAGGAAAAATCGTTTTAAAATTTTCTCAAGAATATGACATTTTAAAGACATCAGGTTATTTTGAATCTTTTTGTATGAATGTACATATAAATAAATGTAAATAAATGTGATATGCACAAAAAAACATGTGAAATTCGTTAGTTGACAATTCTAGACAGATTATTCATTTTAATAGACCATAGAGATATGTCCAAATAAGAAATCAGCTAAAAGCATGTATTATAAATGTTACATATTACATTGACAAAATGCTGCCAGCAGCTAAACATAGTTTGCTATTTTAATAATGTTGGTGAAAATGCAGCAGAAAACGAGCAGTCATTGATATATTATATAAAATCTTGCAAAAAATTATCTGAAATTCTTGGCATAAAGATAATTTAAACTTTGAAGAGAATTTAAAAAGAATTTAAACTTTGCATGTTGGCACAATACATAAACAGAAATTAAATTAAAACTGAACATAACATGACGTTATGCTACAGAGGCAGAATATCATCAGAAATCGAGTTCATCTGCAAGCACAATGGCAAAAATGCAATAAGACTCGAGCATGCGCTCAAAAGATAAGGGAAAACAATGCAGAAACACAGCATGGTCTATTGCCATATAATAATGACAAAAACATAACAATATCATAAGATACATTATTTCGAATTATACAGAGTACTTTCGCGTTTACTGCTATACGACATATCTATTTCGTATTCAAGTTTTTCTTCATAGGCAAGTATATACTAAATATTGCAGCTAATAAGATCAAAGATGTGTCATATTTATTTCTATCAGCTTCCTAATAAGAAGTAATAAGTCAGAAAGGGATTAGGAATCTATCTTTAGTTTTTAATTAAAATCAGGGTAAATATTTACTTTAACTTACCCCTCCACCAATGACTTTCACCTTGACATATGTTGTCACTACCCTAAGTAATTCCCAAAAAATTTTAGTCATTGCTTGTCGTTTATTAAAAAGTTAAAAGTATAAACAAAAAAGAACTCACAAATTTCACATAATTTTCGTTTTACAGAATGAATTTTTATTTGATTCATTCATTTATATGTGGTAAGTGAAACGCGTAGGCGAGGAAGACATTCCGCCTCCCCCATGCACTCCTACCCAGAAAGAGACTAATCTATCCCAAACCTATTTCTGATTTAAAATCGAAATTAGGTTTGGATTAGGTTATATCTTCAAAAAGTGGAGCCTCCCATAGGGGGGACTTATTGCGTCTACGCATGTATTTTGCAAGACGAAATGAAGTTCGCTCTACATCTAACCTTGACAGTGAACTTCGTTTTGTCTTGCAAAGTATATATCTAAAGTATAAGTCCTCCCCTACAGTGACTTTTGCCCCCTCTCCCTACAGGGAGATTATTATTATTATTATTATTATTATTATTATTATTATTATTATTATTATTGTTATTGTTGTTGTTGTTGCTGTTGTTGTTGTTGTTATTATATTTAAGAGGATGCCGGAGTCACAGCCGAACTGTGATGGGAAAGACACTCTCTTGAACCCTCACTTGAACATAACTAAAAGCGTCGGTACATTACCAACACTTATAGTTATGTTACCAACACTTATAGTTATGTTACCAACACTTATAGTTATGTTACCGATATTATCTGGAATAATAAGACATGCATATTTTAGAAAGAGCAATGTGAAAGTTTTTCTTTGTATTATGTTTAATTGTATTTATTGAAACAAAAAATATGTTGCATTTTTACTGTTCTATCGTCTCATACAAACAATGATTTTAGAGTATAGATCTGTTTTTATTGCGTACATATTTAAACACAATTCTATCATTGCTCTCATTAGCTATGTCTTTATATATATAATAAAAATATATTGTGAAAATGTTCGAGCTATCGCACGGTCCAGCGTGTTTGATATTTTGTCAGCGCGCGACAAGGGGAAGGAGCGGGGTACGCCGTTGCCATTGGTTATACCGTCGTCGCCACGCCGCGTTACTCGTAAAATTTATAAATAATATGTATTTATAAATATTTTTACAATATATTTTTTGCCTCAAAAGCATCGAAATAATAGATTTATATCGATAATATATTGAGCCCCTTCATTGCTCATTCTCGTGAGGCGCAACCATAATATATGTATTTTTTTCGTCTCTCCGATATATGCAAATGAAACATTTGCATTGATGAGTCTTTTTCTAACAATATTCATTGGAATATCGTGATCAGCAGAGCCCATATCTCGGTGCCGTTTTCCCCACTGCAAGTGCATGCTTGCGGCCGAGCGTCGCGAAAAGCAGTACTGTCTATGTCGGTAGCAAAGAGGGCACCGTCGCGTAGAAAAAAAATTTATTATATTATTTTATATTTTATATATTATGTATATTATTGTATTATATTAGTTTATATATTATGTATAATATTAAATAAACATATATTCGATATTAATATATATATATTTTTTTTTCTACGCGACAGTGCCCTCTTTGCTACCATCACTAGACCGGCATAGACGGTACTGTTTTTCGCGGCGCTTGACCGCTAGCATGCACTTGGAGTGGGGAAAACGGCACCGAGATCCAGGCTCTGGTGATCAGATATAATAATTGTTTACCATTTTGAAAAAGACAATCTATTTTCTGCTATAATTTAAAAAAAAATGTTGCTTCATACATTTCACATTATTGAAATATTTCTCCTTACAAGGATTTCCTTCTATGGTTATAGTTTATAGTAGTGTAGCGAAAGCTGCAGCATAAATTTCATAGCATGTGCTATCAGGTTGTTGAAGCTTTTTAAATATTATATTATTTGTAGGCAACGGCGATGAAAGTAATTTTTTTGCTTAGACATCAATTTATCACATATCCAGCCGGGTAGACTATCGTACACTCGAAGCTTGATGTCGTCAAAAAAAATCGCTGATCACTATAATTTTCTCCAATAATTTTTTAGGTTTGTCGTTACGATATGCTACAATTATATAAGAATAATCCAAATATAACACACTTTCAAAATAAGAATTATCTCTTATGACGTGTAAAAAATCCAATAATTCATTTTATCTGGATTTTTATTCTTATCAAATATGCCTTTTAGTTGAGACAGTGTCTTTATGGTCTTTGAATCAAATTTACCAGAACGCACATGCAAATCGTATCTGATGTAAAACATTTTTGAAAGTAACCAGCACACAAGTTAAGATCGCTTCTCGAATTTTTTTTTTGAATAACCAACATACGAATTAGATCGCCTCTGGATTTTTTCGAATAACCAGCACATGAATTAAATCGCCTCTGGATTTTTTTAAATAATCAACTCATGAATAGATTGCCTCTGAGATAAATATTTTAATAACCAGAGCGCACATGCAAACCGCATCTAGTGTGAAATATTTCTAAAAACAACCAGTCTACGAATAAATCGCTTCTGGATTTTTTTTTAATAACCAGCACATAAATTAAATCGCCTCTGGATTTTTTTAAGCCAACACAGGAATTAGATTGCCTCTGGATTTCTTTGATTAATCAGCTCACTAATAGATCCCCTCTGAGATAAATATTTTAATAACCTGAGCGCACATGCAAACCGCATCTGGTGTGAAATATATAATCTATACGTGTATGTGTATGTATATATATATATATATATATATATATATATATATATTTATGTATCAAGAGACACAGTAGTGAAAAGATAGGGATGTATGTGGGAAGATGTCGGACGTGTCTATACGCCCATTTGATCAACGAGCGACAGAATCCATCCGTGGCAACGACATCGACGCATATCCTGTGAAGAGAGCATTTACACATTTTTCAGCCCAACGAATAATTGCTGGAAAACAATATTCGCAGACTAGAAAAATATGTGAGGTGCAAGTGGCTGGATCGGGAATCGAACCCGAGTCTTTCGCTTTCCGAGCAACTGCTCTAGACCACTGAGCTATCCAGACCTCACACCTAATGCTGCTTTTTAACACAGTGATATGCGACCAGAGCGATGTTGGTATCTCACTCGATGGATGCAATGCCGATTGCCATGGAGGATCTCTGAAAGGTCGCTCGCTGACCAAATAAGTGCCGGTGGAGGTATTCGCGAAATGCTGGCTTCCGATTGGCCTTCCGTATGAAACGGCACCGACGAGCACAACGCCGTAGAGTGACCACATCCCCCAAGATCCCTCTAGTATATACTAAAATCCCCACTGTACCAAATAGCAGTGGCGGATGGACCCTAAAATAGGGCCGGGGAAAGCCTCCAGAAAAGATAGGGATGTATGTGGGAGGAGGTCTCGCGCCAAGTTCATGCGCAGCAACAGTGAGGCACCCCGTGTATCTATACGGGAGTCGGCCAATTGAGATATAATTAGAAACTATAATCTTAGATTATCGGTCCTCAATAACGACTGAACAAATCGAATTCTTACTAGGCTTAATCGATAGCTTGGAGTCGAAATATATAATTAAAGTATCTTTATTTTTGTTCTGCATGTCCTATAAATGGAGAAATCATGACGTAAAGTCGAAATGTGGAAATTTTTCAGTAGAAACATCACCATGATCATCATCAACGCCACACGTATACTCATGTACACACACATGCATAAGTATACATATAAGAGTATTGCGCCACACGAACATACATGTATACAGGGTTTTCGAAAAGTCCGGAAACGGTCGAATATCTAAAAAATAAAGCATTTTAGAGAAAAATGTTTCAAATAAAAGTTGTTTGGTTTAAAGAGAGCTATAAAATAGTGACAATGGTTTGACCTTGAATAGTCGCTGGAAGGTCACATGAAGGTCACCTTGAATTTTTTAAATGGAACATTCTGTATATTTTTGCACATTTTTGTAGCTCATCTCGAGAGCTTTCCAAAACACTATAATTGAGTTAGTTTTCATTAAGTACTTTCCGAGTTATGAGGCTTGAAATAATTTCTTAATTTTACATAAACCGTAAAATATCTTGTAAAATATTCATTTTTCGATTATCTTACCTTAATACTTTTATGTACAAAATAATGAGAGGAATCAATTGGTGTAAAGAAAACACATAGTTGTTTTTAAGAAAAAATATGGAATTGTTAATTGCAAATTACATATTTTTTCTTCGAAACAACTATGTGTTTTCTTTACACCAATTGATTCCTCTCATTATTTTGTACATAAAACTATTAAGGTAAGGTAATCGAAAAATGAATATTTTACAAGATATTTTACGGTTTATGTAAAATTAAGAAATTATTTCAAGCCTCATAACTCAAAAAGTACTTAACGAAAATGTACTTAATTATAGTGTTTTGGAAAGCTCTAGAGATGAGCTACAAGAATGTACAAAAATATATAGGATGTTCCATTTAAAAAAATTGAAGTGACCTTCACGTGACCTTCAAATGACTCTTCAAGGTCAAACCAATGATACCATCTTATGGCCCCCTCGAAACCATACAACTTTTGTCTAAAACATTTTTCTCTATCTTGCTTATTTTTCGAGTTATTTGGCTGCCTAAGTTAAAATGGGTCACCCTGTATATAGTAATATGGCATATTTTTTATTTTATTTATAGTTGATTGATAAACGATTGTGTAATATATTGTACGCGTGCTTATATTACAAATTATATATATATATATATATATATAATTTGTAATATAAGCACGCGTACAATATATTACACAATCGTTTATCAATCAACTATAAATAAAATAAAAAATATGCTATATTACTATATGCCATATAGTTCATGTCTAGAAAATAGTCTAATCCATAATTATAATATATCCATAAGTATAATAATTATAATATATAACGGTAACGCTCTCCAAAATGTGTTCGTATCTCACATTATATATGTATATATATTTCTTTAAGAATAAACAAACACACTTCTTATTATTGTGAAAATGGTGCTTTTTTGACCTTATTTTATTTTATTTATATATACCTCTTATATATATATATATATATATATATATATATATATATATATATATACCTGAAAACAACAGCGAAACGGTTGTAGAAAGCATAATATTAGAAGAAAATTTATTTTACATTTATTTATATCAACAGTGAGATAATTTTATGATTATTTATTTATTGACATCGTATTTAGATCTTTTGCAATGTGTATACATATAAGTATATCCCAATCACAGTTATTAAGCACAAAACAAAATGTTTCACCTATCCGTTGTTCATGAGTGCATTGAGGAAAAGATACATATACATTTCGATCAAAATGTCTCGTTTATATAGAATCGTATACAATTATGCATGATTGTATCTGAACTATATTTGTTACTTATATATATTTATATATGACGCAAGACTTATATATAATTATATATTAAACTAACACAGAGATCCATATATAATTATACATAAAACACTACACATTGTGAACACTATATATAAGTATGCAAAATGCGCACTTATATATAATTATATGTAACAGTTATTGCACTTATATATAAATATATATAATGTCCTGTACTCTATCATTTATAATTATACATATTTTTGCACAATTATATATAGTTTTGTACAATTATATTCAATTCTGCATGAATATACATGAAAAATTTTTTACCGGGAATATTTTTTGAAATTTAGCAGCGCCAAGTTTTTCTTTTACCTTTTTTGAAAAGATAAGTTTTTAAGGATATAACACACAGAATATCTTCCACGTAACACGTTGTAATAGGCAGCGCGTATGATTGTTATAACACCGCGACAGCGAATACCTATCTACGCGCAATACGAGAAAGAAGATACGCAAGAATGTAATGCATTAGTGTGTGCGTACATGTATATTGACGTATACTATTACACGCGACATGAAAGAGGTGAAGCTAATACGAGATTGTCTCTCTTTGTCACAAGCAGATTCTAACAGAGAGAAGAATGAGAGGTGTCATGGCCCGCTTTTAGGTGATCCCTGAAAGCGATACGCCCTCTGTGGACCTTAAAAACGTGCACCTAAACTACGAAGCCAAGGTGCACGAATGTTCTCAGAGAGTAACATATAAGGTGCACAATTTCTGGTTCTGTTCCGTGCTATGTGCACAAAATGGCGGTAGCACCAGTGCTGTATAGCAAGACGCTTACGTATATTAAATAAATTTTTAATGAGTTTTGTATGACTCTCTCTCTCTCTCTCTCATATATATATACCCGGTAAGCAAAATGCGCGCAATTTGCCAGCAGATTGGCGACAGATTTCCACAAAAGTTGCTAGCAGATTGGCATCCGTTATGTCCGCAATAGGCTCACGATTTGCTAGCAAAACCTGCTCACAGAACCTGACAGCAGATTATTAGCAAAAACCGAGCAGGATCTGCTAACATCACTTGATGTCAAATTGTCGGCAGAAACCGAGCAGGATCTGCGCGCGCGTAATCTGACGGCAGATTGGCAGCAGATCCCGAGCAGAATCTGCAGCTTCTGGTCATTCATATAAATAAGTAATATAAATACAATAAAATTAATTACTACAGATGTTAAATAAGACTATTATCGGCGAGTTATCGGTTAATTACAATTTTCTTCTAATACAACATATAATATGTAATATGTTATATCGTAGTTATATCTCACATAGTAAAGGACTCAATTTAATTAAATTAATAATAAAGTAAATGGTGAAAATAATTAAATTTAACTTATAAAACTTGAGATATAATTGATTTAGAATTAAATTCTTCCTTTATGCTTCAAATAGGCAGTAAATGAATAATTATCCATTTATCCTATTGATTCCAATCAGTTTAATATTCTGAATCTTATCTGCTTGTATCACATATCAGAAATTAAAGTGATAGAAATAGTTACTATATTTTTGATCTTTTATTAATAATAGCGACTTTATCAGGGATGGGAAAGTTACTTTTTAAAAGTAACTCGTTACCGTTACTCGTTACCAAGTAAAAAAAGTAACTCGTTACCGTTATTAGTTACTTATTTTTAAAAGTAACTAGTGAGCGTTACCGTTACTTCAAAAATAACGATTCGTTACTTTTCCCGTTACTTTTAATGTTAAAACAAGATAGAATTAAATAAAAAATTTACTTTGGTAATATTTTTTATTAAAATATTAATATAAAAGCAAAATTCTTTATTTTAAATTTACAAAACCGTAAAAAATTTAAAGAGATATAGATTTTAAAGCACTTAACATGTAACTTCACATGTAAATAAAAAAATTTTAATTTTCATTAAATTTATAAATACAGCTAAATTTGCATTCTTTTTGTGCTCTCGTCCGATATTACGTTAAAAGCTGGCCAATCACATCCATTCCTCAGACGACTGAAATAACTGTGATTGACCAATGATGTCATTAATCGCTCCAGAGGTGACTGTGAAACTGGTACGACAATCTACGAATTTTAATGTTCTTGACCAGTATGACATTTAGATCAGCATGACATTTAGACCATTCCGACCGTTTACTATTTTATAATTATTTAAAAAATCTCTGCTTGAAAAATGTTTCTAAAGAATAGAACTTTTATAGAACTGTCCAGAACTGCCGTTAAAACTACGGAAAATCAGCACGACACATTTTTACTAAGTGTCGTGCTGGTCGAGGACATTAAAAATTCATAAAAAATTATTAATTATTGAAATATCGGTCTGAAATTCCATATATAGGCTGAACTATAGCAGAATGATTGGGAACTCTTGCTAGAAATAATAATATTCAACGCGTTTTGGTTCTTTAGAGGGAAGAGTGTCGTGCTAGATTCGCAAAGTTAGCACGACATTTTTTCGATTTCGACTTTTCAATATAAGGAATGCGGAACTCTTTAATTTTTATCAGGAACTGTAGAACTATGAAAAGTGCTATCAGAACTCTTAGTATTTTTTTGAAATTCGTAGATTGTCGTATCAGCTTCACAGACACCTCTCAGAGCAATAAATTTCATCCGAAATATTATCGAATTTTATATGAATGTCGGTCGATGACTAAAAATTGAATATGACAGAAATACGATGTCATAAGTATTTTCAAAATATGAAAAGTAACGGTAAAAGTAACTGTTAAATTCGTTATTGTTACTAAAAAAATGTAACTACGTTATCGTTACAGTTACAGAAAAAAAAATCTAACGTCGTTACCAGTCCGTTACCAAAAAAAAGTAACTATAACGGTAACGGCGTTACAAGTAACGCGTTACTTCCCAACCCTGGACTTTATATATATTTCTGACAGAAATTTGATTGCGAGAAAATACATCACATAGCGGTAAGCGAAGGAACTATCGAATCAAATGCAGATTGTTGCCAATTTGCCATCAGATCACGCATGCAAACCCTGTTCCACTTCTGCTGTCAATCTGCAGTCAAATTGCGCGCACGCAGATTCTGCTTGATTTTTGCCGACAATCTGATATCAAGTCATGTTAGCAGATTCTGCTTGGTTTCTGCCACCAATCTGCGTCAGATTCTGTGAGCAGACTCTGTTCGAGTTTTGACATCAATTTGTCAACTTAATTGGTAATAACAGCTTCAGTACCAAATTTGTAGCCGTTTTGCTAACATTAGTTGATAGCAGACACTTGGCATGATATGCTTTCTACAGACTTTGCTATCTGGGTATATAGAAATTTATTCATTATATAATTACAACACTTGAAAATAAGATATTTTATTAGGCTATTAATAAATAATTTATATATTTACAGAGAGAAAGTTTGATATTATTTTTAATGTAAAACGCGTACACATTTCTTAAGAATAAAAGTTCTAAATAATAAAGATGTATGTGTGTGTATATATATAAATGTGTATGTGTGTATATATATATACATACATCTTTATTATTTAACATTTTTATTCTTATATATATATATATATATATGTGGGTGGGGGTATGTGTGGTATGTACGTATGTATGTACGTATATATGCATAAAAGCGATGCGAGAGTTACGTGAGGAAGCGAGAAGGACGAGTGAAATAAGAACGAACGAGATAGAAATAGCACGAGCAACGAGGACTCGAGCTCAAGAATCAGATTTTTCTTGCGCGCTATTATTTTCCTCTCGCTCGCATCTATTACTGTCTCGCTCGCTCCTATTACTGTCTCGCTCACTCCTATTACTGTCTCGCTCGCTCCTATTATTGTCTCGCTCGTTCTTGTTACTATTTCGCTCGCTCTCGATTCTTAGGTCCGCTTATCTTTCCGAGCTGTCTATCACGATTGTCAAGTGTGACAGAGAAAGTAAGACCATGAGTAGAGAGCGAGCGAGATGATCTATCATCAAAGAGTTCCGAAGTCTCTTACAATCGGTTTCTTCGCTTCCTCTCCATTCGCAATTCACGAAAATGTAAACATCTTATAAAATAAAAATTGAAACTTTTATTTTTAATTTCATCGGTTTGAAAGTAATTTTAATGAATTAAAGAGATTTTTGCGATTAAAATGATATCAAACATGACGTAAATCGGGTAATTTTTAATTAGTCTGATAATAAAAATTTTATAATTATATTTTATAATTATATTTAACTAAATTTATGCGATTTATATCGTGTTTGATATTATTTTAATCTTAAAATTCTCATTATTCAATTAAAATTACTTTCAAATGAATAAAAAATGCATTTAATTTTTTGACATATATTCGTGAATATTATAAATGAAGTCTCGTGTAAGAAACTTCGGAATCTGCGACATCGGGAATTTTTTCATTATTTATAATAATACACGACTTTAAATTGCCATAAAATAAAAACTAAAGCTTTGATATTTTATTTGATCTTTTTGATTAAAAGGGATTAATGAAATTTTTAAAATTGAAAATTATTCTAATAAAATATTGGGTTTAATGTGATTTCAATCGTAAAAATCAATGTGTACATGTATATAATAAAAACTCTTAATTTCTCATAATTATAGTTTTATTTTAATAAATTAATAGTGTCTAATTTAAACTATAATTTTGAAAATAAGACTACATTGTATAAAATGTTGCATTGTACTTTACTTAATTTATCTTACTGAACATAACTTTAGAATTAATTTGATTTTTACGATTGAAATCACATTAAACCCAATATTTTATTAGAATAATTTTCAATTTCAAAAATTTCATTAATCCCTTTTAATCAAAAAGATCAAATAAAATATCAAAGCTTTAGTTTTTATTTTATGGCAATTTAAAGTCGTATAGTATTATAAATAATGAAAAAATTCCCGATGTCGCAGATTCCGAAGTTTCTTACACGAGACTTCATTTATAATATTCACGAATATATGTCAAAAAATTAAATGCATTTTTTATTCATTTGAAAGTAATTTTAATGGAATAATGAGAATTTTGAGATTAAAATAATATCAAACACGATATAAATCGAATAAATTTAGTTAAATATAATTATAAAATTTTTATTATTAGACTAATTAAAAATTACCCGATTTACGTCGTGTTTGATATCATTTTAATCGCAAAAATCTCTTTAATTCATTAAAATTACTTTCAAACCGATGAAATTAAAAATAAAAGTTTCAATTTTTATTTTATAAGATGTTTACATTTTCGTGAATTGCGAATGGATAGAGGAAGCGAAGAAACCGATTGTAAGAGACTTCGGAACTCTTTGATGATAGGTTATCTCGCTCGCTCTCTACTCATGGTCTTGCTTTCTCTGTCACACTTGGCAGTCGTGATAGATAGCCCGGAATGATAAGCGGACCCAAGAATCGAGAGCGAGCGAAACAGCAACAAGAACGAGCGAGACAATAATAGGAGCGAGCGAGACAGTAATAGGAGCGAGCGAGAGGAAAATAATAGCGCGCAAGAAAAATCCGATTCTCGAGCTCGAGTCCTCGTTGCTCGTGCTATTTCTATCTTGCTCGCTCCTATTACTATCTCGCTCGCTCCTATTACTATCTCGCTCGCTTCTGTTATTGTTTCACTCGCTCTTACGTACTCATATACTGTCATGTTCATCTCGTTATCAAGCCTTCCGCTGGCAAGCGGCCGATGACAAATTGTGACAAATAAATAAGTTAATCATTTTAAGATATATTTATAAGGGTATGCGAGTAATTTTAATGGAATAATGAAAATTTTGCGATTAAAATAACATCAAACACGGTATCAATCGGATAAATGTATTTAAATATATATAATCAAAATGTTTATTATCAGACTAATTAAAAATTATCCGATTTACGTCGTGTTTGATATCATTTTAATCGCAAAAATCTCAATAATTCATTAAAATTACTTTCATATCGATAAAATAAAAAATAAAAGTTTCAGTTTTTACTTTATAATCTCGTAAATTGCGAATGGATAGAGGAAGTGAAGAAGCCGATTGTAAGAGACTTCGGAATTCTTTGATGATAGGTCATCTCGCTCTCGACTCGCGGTTTCGCTGTCGCTCTCGCACTTGACAGGTCGTAAAGATAAGCGGACTCGGCTTCCTCGCAAATGTAAACATCTTATAAAATAAAAACTGAAACTCCTAATTTTTATTTTATCCATTTGAAAGTAATTTTAATGAATTATTGAGATTTTTGCGATTAAAATGATATCAAACACGACGTAAATCGGATAATTTTTAATTGGTCTGATAATAAAAATTTTGATTATATATTTAACTACGTTTATCCGATTAATACCGTGTTTGTTATTTTAATCGCAAAATTTTCATTATTCCATTAAAATTACTTCTATACCCTTAAAAATATATCTTAAAATAATTAACTTATTTATTTGTCATAATTTGTCATCGGCCGCTTGCCAGCGGCAGATTTGATAACGAGATGAGCATGACAGTATATGAATACGTAAGAGCGAGTGAAACAATAACAGAAGCGAGCGAGATAGTAATAGGAGCGAGCGAGAGAGAAATAGTATGCCAGGCTGCAAGAAAGACTCTATTTCCAAGTCTTCGTTGCTCGTGCTATTGCTATCTCGTTCGCTCTTATTGCCATTTCGCTCTCTCTTATTACCTTCTCGCTTGCTCACATAACTCCCGTATACGCTATCACGCGCGCGCGCACACTCGCGCACACACACACACACACACACACACACACACGCATATGTATATAAAACTTTGCTCACTTGAAATATCTACGCTATTTTTACAGATATGAAAAAATTGTAATTACGAAAATTGTACGATTAAAAGGACCATGATATGCTAGTAATATTGTTTTCGTAAGTGGAAGTGTTTTAGAAATTTCAAGATTATCTTCATATTTTTTAATGGAACCATCCTAATTTTTTTATATAAATCGATTCTTCGCAATATTCCGTGTAAAAAGTTATAAAGATAGTATAGTCAAAAATTGAACAGTTAACGAGATATTTGATTCTTTAAGTTGACATAATTTTATATAAATTATAAAATATCTGATAAAATGTTCATTTTTCGATTATTTTACTTTAATAATTTTATGCATAGAATAATAAGAGGAATCAGTTAATGTAAAAAAAACATATAATTGTTCTTAAGAAAAAATATGTCGCTGCTCATTGCAAATTCATATATCAAAAAAAAAAATTATATATATATATATAGATATATATATATATATATAGAGAGAGAGAGAGAGAGTGTGTGAGAGGATCGCAAATTCGTCATTTCTCATTTATATTAAAATTTATTTGATATACGTAAGCACCTTGCTATACAGCACTGGTGCTACCGACATTTTGTGCACATAGCACGGAATAGAACCAAAAATTGTGCACCTTATATGTTATCCTCTGAGAACATTCGTGCACCTTGGCTTCGTAGTTTAGGTGCACGTTTTTAAGGTCCACAGAGGGCGTATCGCTTTCAGGGATCACCTAAAAGCGGGCCATGACACCTCTCATTCTTCTCTCTGATTCTAACACCGCCTATCGCGACATCGGGCAACTAATCTATTGCCCTGTTTTACTCTTGTATCTCAGTCTCACACTCACACATATGCACGAAAATTTTGCTCACTGAAATCATTTTTACTACGCTTCTAAACTTATTTCTAAAACTTTATTTATATTTTTTCATGCAATCTCGAGCAGGAAGTTATCTTATTTTGTGCATATAAACTGCACAAGTTTTATAAGCAAGTATTACTATGTACTTACTAAGTACTTACTATTAAGCAAGTATTGTTACGACTTGACACTAGAAGCCGATAAAAAACTGCAATTTTTCAATTTTCTTTTGTTTTTAACATATAACTGAGGAGTTCCTATTTTATTTCTGTGTATATACTTTAATCGTGGAAACGTTTATTATTCTGTGTAA
The DNA here is from genome assembly GCF_025532165.1 of Camponotus vicinus. Classification (NCBI taxonomy): domain Eukaryota; kingdom Metazoa; phylum Arthropoda; class Insecta; order Hymenoptera; family Formicidae; genus Camponotus; species Camponotus vicinus. Next base: position 19,089,302 of record NW_028141978.1, on the reverse strand, counting down.
AATAAATAGATTAATAAAAAGATTTCAGTGCGCAAAATGATAATCGTTTTAAAAGTCGATAAAACAGGAGAGTCCGGCATCCTCTTATTTATATTTATTATTTATTATTTACATTTATTATTTACAATTATTTTGTACTTACCTGCTTATTTTGGTAACAAAATTATTGTTATCGAGTTCCCGGACATAAGCCTTAATAAGGCAAGTAATAATGATGATGATGATGATGATAGATATACACATGTTATTCACATATCTACATTCACACACAAAAAATATGGGCCACTAAATGCATATATTTATATTGTATGTGTGTGTGTATATATATATATATATATATATTTATATGTATATATTTGTGTGTATATCTGCATATATTTATATTGTATGTGTGTGTGTGTGTGTGTGTGTGTGTGTGTGTGTGTGTGTGTGTGTGTGTGTGTGTGTGTGTGTGTGTGTGTGTGTGTATATATATTTATATTGTATGTGTGTGTATATATATATATATACACACATACAATATAAAATACATCAAATACATAAATACAAAATAAATATACATTTATAAAATTAAAAAAAAAGCATCTTTTTTACGTATAAATATAAAAAACCATCTTATATATATATTAAAAATCTTATTAATATATAAAAACAGAATTAATTTATTTTATAATAAATTAATAAAAGAACATTTCTAATTAAAAACTTTTTAAAAATGATTGATTTTTTTTTTTTTTTCGATCGACGGGAGGGGAAAATGCATTATGCACCCTTCGCTGACCGGTCAAGCGAAGTAGTGTGGGACTCTCACCCACTAAAAACCCCTCTCTAAGAACTAATAATTATATTAATAAAAATAAAAAAATAAAAAATTGCACATTAAATTGCACAGAAATATATAATATATAAAAATAAACTCTGAAATAATAATAACATAAAAATATATAAACTCTAAAATAAACTCTGTAATAATAAACTTAATAAAAAAAATAATGTACATGCAACATGCACACAGAAAATAGTGTAATGGCTAGACGAGTAAATCTAATAGACTGCAAAAGCTTTCATGCAAAATAATACAAAAAATAAAAATTAAAAATATTAAAAACTATCAGATTTGCGCTATATCTCCGTATAAATTTAGCGTATTATGCAGTTCTAAATGCCTTGAATCTACTTCAAAATTAGTGCAATTTTTATTTGCGTCTTGAAAGCTGGACCGAACTATACAAATCGCGCAAACAGTATCATTAGATAAACGATTTCGTTTTTTATTTTTAACATCTGTTACAATAGAAAAAATTCTTTCGGCCTCAGCGTTTGAGTGTGGAAGAGAAAGGACTATTTCAATTACAGATTCTAAATTTGGAAAAATTTTTGTTCCATCGAAATTTTTAGAGTCTAATATACTTTTTCACATCTCATCTATTTCAAGAGAAGCTAATTCTTGTTTCTTTTGTTCATCAAAGATTGAAGGTAAAATCCTCCATTCAAAATCTAATTGTATTATATTATTTTGTTTAATTCGCGTAGCAATAGGAGTTAAATTTTTAATTTTATTTCTACCTTCATTATATAGAGCAATTTCAGGATCTAAAAACCTTAATTGCTTAAAAATACATCATTACACGGTAAACGTTTTAGCATTTCTTGAACTGCAGTAATATAAAAATCGAAACATTTAAATTTAATTTGTTGAGCGCACTCTAAAGATAAAGTTTCTAAAAAGCTTTCACATTCCGATCCAACATATACATTGTCTATATGTTGTATATTTTTTTGATCATTTAAATTTAAAGTAAAAATATCATTTAAAACATTAAGATTCACGAAATTTTGTGCAAATTGAAATATTAATTGTTTACTATTTTCATATAATTTATGTATTAATATATTACGCGATTGAAACAGAGCGTTAAAATTGTTTAAAAAATTTAATGAATATTTTAAAAATAATAAATATGCTTTAATCGAATTATCATTTAAATTTTCTAAAATAATCTCTGCAGATTTTAATTTGTCTTCAACTACTGCTAAAATAAAATAATTTTTTAAGACTTCCCAATTTTCCTTCAAAATTCTAACGACACATTTCTGTAAACTAAGCCATCTAGTATTTGAGAGTTTTAATATTTTATGTCGCTCTGTATCGAAAAAATCCTGAAATTCAATCAAAATTGCACATCTCTTTGCACTGCCCGAAATGTAAGTGGCAATTCCTTTAATCAAATTTTCACACGATGAAGGTAACTTTTCACAAGCTTTACTAGCTACGAGTGCAGACGAATGACAAATACAATTTAATGTTATTAATTCAGGTATCTCTGATTTTAAATGGCTCATAAAAGAATTATTGCATCCTACCATAACAGATGCATTGTCACACGCTGATCCAATGATATTTTTAATAGGAATTTCTTTTTCCTCTAAAAAATTTTTGAATATCTCGAAAATTTTACTTGCCGAACAATCTGTTGCATCTAAAAGTAATAAATCTAATAATTGAGTAGAAACTTTTTTATTTAAAGGGGAAACATATCAAACTAAAATGCACATTATTTTATTATCCGAAATATCTGTGCTTTCGTCAACTAAAATCGAAAATCTACACGTTTTTAAATATTCTACAATTTTTTCTGTTTCGTGTTTAGCAATAATATTTTTGACGATACATGAACATTTTTTTCGAGCGAGTGAAAGATTTTGTGCAATTTTAGAATCTATACAAATGTCTTTTATTAAAGGAATTAAATGATCTACGGTGGAAAAGGCAACATTATGCTCTGCGAAAAAAGCAGCTAATTTTATTTCCGCGCGTTTGACTCTATCTTTATGCGACAATGTATTATTATTATCATCGATTTTATAATTTAATAACCTTACTTTTTCCATATGTTTGACCGTCTGTGAATGCTCAATTAAATTCGTTTTATGACACTTGATGGTTTTATTACATACTGTGCCAAGCGCTTTATTTTCTGAAGGATGAGGAGCTAACCATCCTTTAAAACTACTTTCATCTAGCCATGAAATTTGAAAATTTCTAGTTCTACGTTTTTTAATAGCTCCTTTGCTAGATTCCATTTTTTTTATAAATATTAATATATATTTATTAATTTACCCAAAAACTCTCCTAATCAGACTTATTATCCCGCCAAATCCTTCTTTATTTTCCACTGAGGATATTCCTGCAGTAAATTAACACTCACTATTACTACACTATTGCACTTACTATACGAATAACTCACGACTTTTACGACGACTTTACGACGACTATTTATTAAATATTACAAAACTTTTAATAAACTGTGTCTCACTCAACTGTCTGTATGCCACGTACTTTTTCTCGAGCCCGCCAAATCTTCCACATGTGGTACATCGCTGGTTAGCCGCCATTACTGTCGCGCATGCGCGAAAAACCGGCCCCGCATGCCAACACTGATCATAAATCACTCGTGCGCATATTGTTTAATGTAATCACAGGACAATTTTCAGAATTTGATGGTTCCGATATCAATTCCACGTCGATGACACGTTTCGCAGCGAATACTATGATGACTGCCGAAGGTTCACAGTGCAGCAGCAGTTGCAGTACAATCGTCATTGTAAATACATCTACGGGCAGGCCATCCCGAATACGTCGTACTTCAGTGACCTCTAGTTTGGAACTAGGATACTCGCACACAACACAAAACTCCGCAATATCCTCGGAGATAATCAATTTCCCGGATGCTATTTACAACATATGTAAGAAGACAGGTAAATACATAGGAAAGAATAAACATGAAAATCTCTCTTTTTCTTTTTCTCTCTCTCTCTCTCTCTCTCTCTCTCTCTCTCTGTCTCTCTCTCTCTCTCTCTCTCTCTCTCTCTGTCTCTCTCTCTCTCTCTCTCTCTCAGTTTAGTAAATAATTTTGTAAATAATCGAAATACTTCGTTCTAAAATCAATAGAATTAAGCTGAGCTCTTTTTTATTCTTGTATTTCTTTTCAATCCATATTCTTATTCTAATAACATATATAAAATGAAAATTTATTGTATACGCTGTTTTTCTATTATTTTCTCATTTTAATCATATTATTTCGTGACAAATATGTTGTGAAAAAACAATGTAAGAAGAGAAATTATAATTTATAAGTAGATAAACACTTTAAAATTCAAAAGAATTCAATGAATTTTATTGCATTTTGCTTATAATTGTTTCGTAATATGTTATGGAATAATATTTACAAACCGATTCCTTTGCATTACCAACCGATTCCTTTGCATTACCAACAGATTCCTTTTTTTCTATGAAAATACTGCACAAAATCCAAAAATAAGAATTAGAAAGAGATATTGGAATTATATTTTAATCTAAAATAATTTTTATATAGAAAAATTTTGGTAAAAACGAAGAATTGTTTATAAAGCTTTCATAAATAATTCTTTATTTTTATAAAAATTATTTTAAAGAAAATAGTTTTAATATCCCTTAGTAAATACGACATTAATACTTTTGTATTCTGTTAAATACTTTTATAATATATAATATTTTATATTCTAATCTAAACTATTTTTGGGGATATTTAATTCGTTCCGAAATTTTTGCTCGTATATAATTATTATGTAATAAAGAAGCATATATTACATGTTATATTTATGAATGGGAAATTACAACTATCCGATAACTTATAGGTAATGCAATATTATCTGTAATATTTAACAGAATTAATTATTACAGATAATGTTGCATTACCTATAAGTTATCGGATAGTTGTAATTTCCCATTCATAAATGTAACATGTAATATATGCTACTTTATTACATAATAATTATATACGAGCAAAAATTTCGGAACGAATTAAATATCCCCAAAAATAGTTTAGATTAGAATATAAAATATTATATATCAGGCCTAGCCACGCGGAGAGGAGAACGTGCCACCTCTCCGCGCGGCCGCCTCTTCCCGTCTCTCCTCTCTGGCCACTCGATATAGAGCTCGAGTCTCGAGGGGCCAGAGAGGAAAGACGGGAAGAGACAGCGGCGCGGAGAGGTGGCACGTTCTTCTTTTCGCGTGCTCTGCGTGGCCAGGCCTGTCATATGTATATATATATATATATATATATATATATATATACAGGGTGAGTCAAAAGTATGTTTTAAAAATTTGTGAGCGTGTTCCTGGATAAAAAGGAAGAACAAATGTTCATATGAACATATGGTCGCAAATGCTTTGTTGTCGAGATAATGGACATAAATCAGCAGTATCAAATAATGCTTTATTTGAACGAAAAAAAACAAACAACAATAATAAAATTGTAAACGTTCAAATAAAGCATTATTTGATACTGCTGATTTATGTCCATTATCTCGACAACAAAGCATTTGCGACCATATGTTCATATGAACATTTGTTCTTCCTTTTTATCCAGGAACACGCTCACAAATTTTTAAAACATACTTTTGACTCACCCTGTATATATGTTTACATATATATTACATATATCATGTATATATGTAAACGTAAACATTTATATGCATTTAATTTAATTCTTAAATTTACATAAGATTGAAGTAGATTTAATAAAATTTGTTCTAAAAACAAATAATAAATAAAGTTTCTTTATATATTCATTTCCTATATCTATTATAAGTAAATTTATTAATTTAAATAAATAAGTAGTATTTATTTATTTCTTGCCTTTCGGCAAGAAATTAAAAGGAATTTTACATAAAATATACAATGCAGACTTTATAATCATATTTTACATAAAAATATGTTTAACTTATACAATGTTGTTTCTTATTGTAAATAATTTCAATTACTTCTAAATCGTATTTGATAATATCTTTGGTTTTATTCTCTTTTCTTAACCTTAAAATTTTCGATATAATTTTGTTTTAGGGGGCACGAGTTTTGACAAAAGTAAAAGTGATTCGTGGCATTTCGCGTTGTAAACAATCATTATTTATTACAAATTAATGTCGGGAACATAAATAATTAACAAAATTTAACATGATCAAAATATCAAAAAATTGCATTTTTAGCGAAGTATATTGGAAAAATATTTAAAATATTCTACGACCAATAATTAATAAACAATAGATATCATTAATAAACAAAATTCATTTTATATCTAATCTTGATCCTTGTTAAGAGTGAACTTCGTTTCGTCTTGCAAAATACATGCGTGGATATAGTGGGTTCTGCTCCCCCGTAGGGGAGGGCTCCACTTCCGGAAAATATAAACTAATCCAAACCTATTTCCGATTTATAATTTTGGCTCGTTTTGAAAAGTACAGGCCTAAACAACATCTTTCTTCAAGTCGTAAAAAATATACTAATTTCCAAAGTCATAAAAAATATCAACAACATAGAAGTCAATCATTGTTCCATCTAATTTCAATATAAGAAAGATAAACAATGTCAAACGAAAACGTATATAGTATCTATATACAATGTCATGAAATTACATATTCATTATATTAGCATTAATATTGTTTATTAATTGTTACGTCCAGACCTTTGAAAGGTCGGGCCATCTGGAAGGACGCAACCTACTTACCCGGTGACACTTCGCGGGCGTGTGTACAGATCGGGTCGAGCGCACTGTGAGGGGTTTGACACAGGTCAGTGACCGGAATGGTCCTTTTAACTCTGTGAGTGTTCTAGGCCGTTACGCTCGTCGGTAAGAGAATCGAATCTCTTTTACTCGGGACGGGACCCTGTGCGATTTCGGGATTCAGGGAATGAGAACGGGTAATAAAATAAATGAAGATTTTATCGTAAATTATAATTTATTCATTAATTAGTTGCTTGAGAGATGGAACATATTTACAGAGTTATATAACTATTTTTTTAAAAATGCAAAGATATAATTTTCTGTGTGTTGTTTGTGTGTGTGTGTGTGTGTGTGTGTGTGTATGTGTGTGTGGGGGAATTTCGCGGGTGTTACATAAGTTCGGGGGTCATCAGCCAGGATAAATAGAGGGAAGAGCTCTAACCTTAATAAATTAATCCTGGCTGGATTTTACAAATTTATTTCCTGTTATTTAAAATTTTGCTATCTAAACATGTGTATTATAAAGCGAAAGGGGAGAGGACAAAGGGTCAAGGATTTTCAAATTGGATAGTAGACGGAGGGATTTTTTTCCACAGAGCTTGGATTGGAACTCCTAGTAGAAATCGGGAACCGGGAAGGTACCAGGGGATGATGGAGTTGGAAGGGGCGGTGGTTAGATAATGCAATAATTCCTCGTGGTCCACTAGATCAGGGGCCATGCAGAAGGCTCCTTCTGGTAGGGGAAAATCGAGGAGGGGGAATTGAGATAGGAAATAATTCAACGGATCGGGATCGGTGGATTCAGGGATTTCGTGAAGGTGAGGGGGATCAGCGGAATTAGAGGAGGGCTCGGAATTACACGAATCTTCGTCTAAATCGGGGAGATCTCTCGCGAAATCTTCGAGAGCCTCGCCAATTTCGGAAGAATTCGAATGATCATGGACTGAAGGAGAGGGAGGATTGGAGTCGAGGGTGATAACTGGTATGGGAGGGGTACGCTCCCGGACAGGAGGTGAAGAGGAACGAGGGGGTTCGGGAGAGGAGGCCGGAGAATAGCTAGGAGGTGCAAGTGTGTCTTGTAGGTCAGGATTTTGTAAATTATTATTACTATTATTACTATTATTACTATTATTACTATTATTACTATTATTATTAATATTATTACTATTATTATTAATATTGTTTGACGTAGAAGGGGAGTCCGCTACGTTATCTGTTTTTACGCTATTATTCGAGGGTTGGTTCTCAACGGGGGGGTTGTGGTTACCGTAGTCAATTTCTTTTTGAGCGCCCGATTCTAATGATTCCGGCGCCGCAACGCTGTTCGGCGTTCACCGTGGCCCGGCACTAATAATAAGTTAATGGTGAATGAGGGAGTTTAAAATATAGTTAAGGGGTTGTCGCTAACTAATTACCGTTAATTCTATTACCGTTGTCATAGGGAAAAGATACTTAAATCTTAGACGGGATAGTAGCCCATTTATATTCTTAAATTTAAACTGATCTTAATTTGTTGATTATGGATAATGAAATAATATAGGTGAAGGGATAGTTAAAAGAAAAAAAAGAAATAAAAGGAAATAACGTAGTTTGCAAATGGTTTCAAAGAAAAGTTCCAAATTTAGGAGAGTTCACTCGGGAATCGATTTTCGGAGATTTGAATCGGATTAGAAATCGTTCGCGAACCGCCTTGTGGAGATTCTAGACGAACGGAGAATAGTTCGCGAACCGCTTTGCGGAGATTCTAGGCGAACTGGGAATCGTTCGCGAACCGCCTTGCGGAGATTCTAAGCGAACGGGGAATCGTTCGCGAACCGCCTTGCGGAGATTCTAGGCGAACGTGGAATCGCTCGCGCACCGCCTTACGGAGATTCTAGGCGAACGGGGAATCTTTCGCGAACCGCCTTACGGAGATTATAAGCGAACGGGGAATCGCTCGCGCACCGCCTTACGGAGATTCTAGGCGAACGAAGAAGAAGATGAGGAAGATGATTAGGAAGAGGAATGAGACAAGGAGTAATTAAATGATTATTAAAATAAAATTTATTTTTCAGAAAATGGATGTAGAAAATTTTTGATAATTAAAAATTAACTGGTCAAGAATCGTTCCCAATGACACTCGGCTAACACGAGAGGGGGGAGAGGATAAAGTTAAATTGGACTTACTAATTATAGCGAGCGTTGAAGTGCGTTGAAAAAATTTAATCCGGCCGGAGCTGGAAGGCAGGTGGCTGGTTGCCGTTTGATGATGAATGGAAGGCTCGGTTGGTCCAAACGTGTACACCTCACTCACTTCACTTTACTTATCAAAATGATTCGTGAAACTTAGAACGCGGAAAGAGAGTTTGTTCACTGATAGATTTTTTGGACATCGGAACTGAGAAAAAACTCTGCGCTTCCGCGACTTCAGCTCGCGAGTTTTAAAGTTTTTGTTCCTCCTCCCTTCTGGATGGTGGGAATCTTTTTTAGGCGAATGAAATAATTTCTATTACTCCATTCTTAAGGTCAAGGAGCCTGATTTTTAGGAGGAGAGGGGTTTCTTAAGATTTTTAATTGGTCGAGCCCTTTGGCTCGAGACTTAGCTCCATTCAGTAGAGAGTGGGAGTGAGCTGATTATTTTATCGCTTGATGATTTGGCGATTCGGAGAACGCTTGAGGGTGGCCTGTCGAATGAGCGTACGTGCACTATCAATTTCAAGAGTTTTTGTCTTATGTTTAGATTTTGTCAATCTTCCCGAAGACCAGCGGATCTTTGTTTTAGAAATGTCTGAAATAGAGCGGTTTCGAGAGTAAAGCTATACCAATAAATACAGGGCTGTTGAAATCTCTTATAACAATTTCGCGTCTCATAATTCAAGAATTTATTTAGTGTTCGTTAACGCTATCTCGACTGGCCATTCTCCGTATTAGACTTGTTAGGTTTTAATAGTTATATACGCGGGTTAGGTTGCGTTCTTCTACGCGCTATCATTATTCTTAAGAAGAATCGCTTTGCATTCCAAATGCAAGTCGATCCTTGGTTTCTTTCTTCCACGATATCGTTTCGAGGAAAGAAAAGAATCGTGGAATCCACCGGACGTAACATAATAATATCTATTGATCGTAGAATTTTTTGACTATTTTTCCCATTTTTCCGTTAAAAATACCATTGAGATTTATTTTTACATTTTGGCGTCAAAGATATGGGAATCTAACCGATTGTGTTGCAATCGCAATCCATCAATCGTAAAAAGTGTGCAAACTTCGTCATTATGTAACTTTTTAATTTGACATCAAAACTAGTGCCACTATCATGCTCAGCAGATCATCAGTCGGAAAACACATTTTTTGTCCAAATTCGTGCCCTTTAAAACAAAGCCATACCGAATTTTTTTCATTCAATTGATTCCCTCTCCTTTTTCTCCTAAAATTTGATTCATTCTTTTATTATTCCTCGTATCTTCTGTACAATTTGTTGCTAAATGCTTTACTTCCTTTTGACATATCCTACACAATTTCTTCTCCTGTTCACGCCAAAATTTATTCCGGAGTTCTTCGTTTCCACATTTAAATCTCGCTATTATATTTTGAAAGTCTTTCTGATCTTGTTTTCTTAAATATTCTGGTATTCCTACCGTATATATGTATAATTCTTTATATCTTATATCATATCTAAAATTCTGAATTTTATTTTGTTGGACCTGTTTTTAATTCTTTACATCCCTTTCGCTTAGTCTCTGTTACTTCGAAACCTTTCTCTCTTAATCTTTTAATTTCTATATCGGACATTCCATCTCTTCGAAAATGCATTTCTGTCTATGTTCCGCCTATTTTGAGCTTCCCTATTTTTCTTTATTTCTTTAAAATATTCTTTCAATATATTATTGTCCGATTTCTCCCTAATTTTGTCTTCAAAACTAACAGCTCTTTTACCTATCTCTATTCTTAAAAGTTGTCTTTTTATTTCTTCTCTAATAATATAACTTGGAATGTTCCAGTATAATCCTAACGTCCATTTTATAAATTTATCCCGACACCTTTCCATAGTCTCATATTTCTTCCATCCCTAGATCTCTGTTTCATACATTAAAATAGTCTTTACTAAATGATCAAACATCCATATCCTTCTCCTAAAATCTCCTGCGAATTTCTCCTTTGCTCAACTTCTACTTGCTTCATCGCACACATAACTTTTTTAACCGTTTCTTTAATATGTTTTTCTGTTCCATTATTTCTTTGCAACATATAATCTAAATATATAAAATAATTGACTTCCTCTATCTTTATCCCATCCTATAGCCATTGTTCTCTTTTTCTTCTAACTGGTTCTTTTTTAAAGCTCATTATCTTCGATTTTTCTATACTAAGAATTAGTTCTATTTTCTTTAAAAATTTTGAAGACTATAATAATATTTTATATAAAAATTCTTTGTTGCATCTCCCATTTCTTCTTTCCCAGCATCTTTTTTTCATACTTCTTTCTTTTTTCACCAACTTTATCCCTTCCTTTAGCTCCTTCCACAATTCTTCTAAACTTGTTTCTTTTTAATTTTCGAGTAAAATTTCCCTAAAATTTTTAATTTCTTTCTCTGTCCATATTTGTTTTTTGAGGTTTCTATCTTCAAAATCCTCCTCCTTTTTCAAGAGGGATTGCCATAAGTTTTCTGCTTGTATGTAAATACAGATTGGTAAGTAATCTGATTTCGTTCTTTCTTCGGTCACTAAAATATCGACCTTCCTCCATATTTCCAATTGCATAATCAATTATCGATGGATCCCTCGCACCTATGTAAGTTAATTCCCCCTCCTCAACTTCTATATTTCCATTCCATATGTCCCGATCTCTCCTCTACCTCTTCTAATCTTTTGCTCTATTATGTTTATTATCTCGTCCTTTGACCTTCTTCCTATCTCGTCTTTGTCGTCTCCCCAAATAATTGTTCTTTCCTGTCCTACTCTAGTATTAAATTCTCCTTCTATTAAAAGATTTGGTCGTTACTCACATAGCATAAGATTTCCATAGGACATCCTAATTTGATCGAAATAATCCCATTTTGATCCAAATTAAAAAATCATCCATAGGATTTCCTGAGAATATATTTCTGATTGTCATACACATACACACACACACACACACACACACACACACACACACACACATACAGGGTGTCCCATTTTAATCGATCACCCCGAATAACTATTCTAATTTTGATTGTAGAAAAAAACGTTTCAGACAAAAGTTATATGGTTTCAAGGGGGACATGAGACGGTGCCATTAGTTTGACCTTGAAGAGTCAGCTGAAAGTCACGTGAAGATCACCTCCAACTTTTTAAATGGGACACCCTATATGCTTTTGCATATTCTTATAACTCATCTCGAGAGCTTTCCAAAACACTATAAATAAGTTAGTTTTCGTTAAGCACTTTCCGAGTTATGAGGCTTGAAATAATTTCTTAATTTTACATAAACTGTAAAATATCTTGTAAAATATTCATTTTTCGATTATCTTACCTTAATACTTTTATGTACAAAATAATGAAAGGAATCAATTGATGCAAAGAAAACACATAATTGTTTCGAAAAAAATAATGTAATTTGCAATTAACAATTACATTTTTTTTCTTAAAAATAACTGAGTTTTCTTTTCGGGGTCAAACCAATGCTACCATCTTATGTCCCCCTTCAAGCCATACAACATATCTGAAACATTTGTCGATTTAATGCAGTGTTTCTGAGATATTCACGTGTATTGATTAAAATGGTCTACCATGTATATAAAAATATCTCGAAAACGATCAATTATAATGAAAAATATGTAAGAAACAAAGTTGTAGGACTAAATAAAATGTATTTAATGATGATAAGAATTTGACCTTGGATGAAGTACTCAAGGTAATATGAAGATCAAGTTGATTTTTTTGAATGAAACTCCCAATTTTTTATTGCACACTTTTATAGCTTATTTCAAGAGCTTTCCAAAACACCATAATTAAGTATTTTTTCGTTAGGTACGAGTTATCTCGAGTTATGAGACTTGAAATCATTTCTTAATTTTACATATACTATAAAATATCTAGTAAAATATTCATTTTTTGATTATCTTATTTTAATACTTTTATGTACAAGATAATGAGAGTAATCAATTGGTGTAAAGAAAACACACAGTTGTTTTTAAGAAAAAATATGTAATTGTTAATGCAAATTACATATTTTTTCTTCGAAACAATTATATGTAAAATTAGGATATTATTTTAAGCCTCATAACTCAAAAAGTACTCGATGAAAAATACTTTATTATAGTGTTTTGGAAAGCTCTCGAGATGAGCTGCAAGAATATGCAATAAAAAATAGGGGGTTCCATTTAAAAAAACATCGATGACCTTGACCTGACCTTCAATAGGTCACTCAAGGTCAAGTACATATGTTCATCATCTGTCCCCTTCGAACCAAACAACTTTTGTTTGAAACATTTTTCCGTATCTTCTACATTTTTCAAGATATTTGCCTGGGGCAATTAAAATGGGACACCCTGTGTATACATATATACAGGGTGTCATGAGTGATCATAATTTTAAAAAATTAAGGTAGATTGGCTCAAAGTTAGAAGAAAAGTCTTGTACAGTTATGCAATATTCGCAATAATTAACGAGAAATAAATTAAAGAAAATCAGCAAATCTGCGTGAGTAACAGCGCGCGGCAAGAAAAGCCGTCCCACTTTAAACTGATACTAGGCGCGCGGCGAGGCGGTGTGTGGGGACCGCTCCCAAAAACAAAATGGTGCAGCGTGACACATTATAATACCGCACAGAAATATTATCCGTCCTTTCAGTAGCGGGAAAATGATGCGCTACCATTTCCACACCACCTTGCGGTAGATAGCATGGTGCGCTTTTTTTATAGTGGTTTCCCCAATAGGCCTATTCTACTCTCATAATTTAATGCGAAAATTGTTCGAAGTGCTGTCCTCCTTCTCGTATGCAGAGTTCGGCCCTCCAAATAATATCGCGAGTCACACGGTGCGCCATGTCTGGCGTAATGGTACCGAAGGCCGCAACAATAGCTTCGCGTACTTCGTTTTGTGTACCATGACGCCGATCTTCCACTAAATTTTTATGTGACCCCATACAAAAAATCTAGCACGTTGAGATCTGGCGACCGTGCTGGCCAGGTGATTGGGCCACCACGACCCATCCACCTGTCCGGGAAACGCGCGTTTAATATCTCGCGAACTTCTCGGCGAAAGTGCGCAGGAGCTCCATCGTGCTGATAAATCATCCGCGTTCGCACGTGAAGTGGTACATCTTCGAGAAGCTCTACTAACGTGTTTTCTAAAAAGTTTGCGTAAATTTTACCATTTAGACGCGGCGGGAGAAAATAGGGGCCAATCTGAAAATTTTAAACAAAAGTAGTAGGTATACAAGGCGGGTTCTAACTCGGGGATCTCAGGGGGGGGTGAGGGGAGAGGGGAACCGGGGGGAGGGGTAATGACGTCACGCGGGGGGTAATGACGTCACGCGGAGGGGGTAATGACGTCACGCGGGGGGGGGGGGTAATGACGTCACGCGGGGGGGGGGGGGGTAATGACGTCACGCGGGGGGAGGGGCAATGACGTCACTCGGGGGTAATGACGTCACGGGGGGGTAATGACGTCACGCGGGGGGATGGGCAATGACGTCACGCGGGGGGTAATGACGTCACGCGGGGGAGGGGTTGATGACGTCACGCGGGAGGGGGGTTTATGACGTCACGCTGGGGGTAATGACGTCACGCGGGGGAGAGGGACCTCCCCGGTACACCCCTCACCCCTCACCCCCCTCACCCCAATATAAGTAACAGCTCTCGCGGTAGCCCACCCCCTCACCCCAAATCGCAAGTAATATTATATTACATGCCCGGTTATCGCAATGATAAGTAATTTTATCGCAATGATAAGTAATATTATATTACATACCCGGTTATATCGCAATGATAAATAATGTTATCGCAATGATAAGTAATATTATATTATATTACCCGGTTATCGCAATGATAAGTAATTTTATCGCAATGATAAGTAATATTATATTACATGCCCGGTTATCGCAATGATAAGTAATATTATATTACATGCCCGGTTATCGCAAGTATAAGTAATATTATATTACATACCCGGTTATCGCAATGATAAGTAATTTTATCGCAATGATAAGTAATATTATATTACATACCCTAACGCGTCGGAACATGTTTTCGCAAACAAACGGCGACCCCCAGAATCATCTTCCACGATTTTTTCTCGGAAGGAATGCAACGCGTATCAGCGCCGATGTTCGGCTGCTTCGCGCCTTTGTTTCAAAGATAAGAAAGGATTAGATAAAATATGTATATAAGAAGAATTGGATGTTTTATCGCAAGTATAAGTAATATTATATTACATACCCGGTTATCGCAATGATAAGTAATTTTATCGCAATGATAAGTAATATTATATTACATACCCTAACGCGTCGGAACATGTTTTCGCAAACAAACGGCGACCCCCAGAATCATCTTCCACGATTTTTTCTCGGAAGGAATGCAACGCGTATCAGCGCCGATGTTCGGCTGCTTCGCGCCTTTGTTTCAAAGATAAGAAAGGATTAGATAAAATATGTATATAAGAAGAATTGGATGTTTTATCCCAAGTATAAGTAATATTATATTACATACCCGGTTATCGCAGTGATAAGTAATATTATATTACATACCCTAACGCGTCGGGACATGTTTTCGCAAACAAAATAGCTCTCCCCGGTACATCCCCTCACCCCCTATAAACAATATAAACAGCGGTATTTCTTTGAAGAGGATTGGGTGGGTGGGAATACGTGCGAAGAAATTACATGATTTAGACTTATCTAATCTCTTTATTCTTCTTTTTATACATATTTTTTTTCTTACACACTATGTGGATTAAAAGCTAAAGCTGCCAGCTCGCAATCGACGAGTTGATCCTGGTTGAAGGTGTCGCTAGCGCGTATTACATTCGATACTTCTTTCGGATCCGTTACAGTGGACGCGATATTGGAGAATAGCGTAAATTTGACATCAACTGTCTCGGTCACTCTAACCAATCGATCAAAAGTTACATCTATACATTGATCGAGATCGAACATACGGTGTAACGTCGATTCGATCATCATCATGCGTACGTATGAAGATTCGAGACTTATGAGTTTAGTGTCGTTAATCGTATGAACTCGCACTGTTAGCAGTCCAACACTTATAAAATTGTAGATGTCTTGAGAGCCGTTCCGAAGGAGATTTAGAATGTTATGACGTTGCTCACAGAGTCCCTTCCACGTTTCGAAAGATAATATCAGTTCCTTTCCCCGATGATCTCTTATGGCAATCACCACGTAACTCGGCGGACCCACGTTGATACCAATTTCAAGGAATTTGAATTCCGTAGCAGTCAATGCGTATCGTCTACCTAGTATACGAACCGCACGACGCTCCAACGAAATGCTACGGGAAAAATTAAAATTAAATAATAGTAATAATAATAAAATTTGTAAAAATAGAAAAATAGAGAAAGAAGTTAAACGAAACTTACTCGTCACATTTCTTCTCAAACAATGGAGTTTTATCACGACTCGACACGTAATTATTCACGCGTCTTCCGATGCTGCTGCTTCTTTCGACGTAGTACATTTCTCTGGGGGGGTTATGAACCACCAAGTGAACGGTTAACGCGACACTGATCGTACAGGAATTAACCGAGTATACGTGACGCTCATCTTCCAAAAGTATAATGTGGTGGGGGATCAATGCTTCTAACGCTTTGAAATTTAGGAGAAGGGGGAGACGGCGCTCGGACAAAAGAATTCTTAGAAACGCATGGAAAGGATTAGGGTGGGGAAATAAGAGATAACACATATTAATGTTTATATATTTTATTTTTCTTGCAATTCTTTCTGGCGTTGCGACCACCAGTTAAATATTTTGAATACATTTTGTAATGCGCAATTCTTAACATGTTTTCCACATCGCATACTATTGGTAACATCTAATTTATTTAGAGAATCAATATCTTCGTAATCTGCATCCAAGGTTTCAATGATATAGCCGTTTCCCGCATCGTCTAGTATATCGGTCAGCCATTCTCGCTTTTCAAGTCCTTTAACGTACACGACAGACGATTCTTCTTCTTCTTCTTCTTCTTCTTCTTCGTGTATCGTACTAACGACAGCTGTTGTAATTACACGCTGAGCCAAGCCATACGGAACGTTTCCGTCTTCCCATTGTAATCCGTGATGATTTCTAATCAGCCATGAGACTTGACATCGCTCAGATTTTGTAAGCACTCTCCACGGTACGGGACTTGCGAAAAAGTAATGCGAGAGAACATATCCCTTTCTCAGAATTGCCGCTTCCTTCACGACAAAATTTCTCCCGACAATAAATCCTTGCAGATCCACAAACGTTGGTACGGACATGACGAGATCTCTCTCGTCGCGAGGAATGACGACACTCTAAAACCAACGCCTCGCAACACTTTGATTTATATATCCTGCTCCTCTTCCCCTCTCTCTCTTGTGTCGCGAACACTTAGGTGATTTTGCGTACAACGTTGGTCAACGGATTGTACTGGATCACGCGATCGTGTATGATGAGACAGTACGCAGTGGTATTCGTCGGCACGTTCTCCTTACACTCGAATTCCAATCTCACATCCACGGTTGCGCTCTTGACCGATTCGTTTTGTCGAGAACAATCGATAATCACGAACGGACCGTTACGTAGAAACATCGAGACGGTGAGACTCGGCTCGAGATACTCGTATCCGTAATAATTCTTGCAGAAGCGCGTGTACGTGTCGTACAGAATGGACCATCTGTTTTTATCGAAATCCAGGTTCATATCATCGTACGGATAACATTCCGAGTTCAGATAGAGTTTCACGTTGATCAATTTGCAGTCGTCGAATCGACTCGTATCCTCAGACATAACATTCTTCCGGCCTGTTTGCAGAGCGAAGACAACGTAGCGTGGTTTCTCCAGCTGAGTCGCTGTCTTAATGGCCCACGAATGCTTGGTTGTACGCTGCAATAGCGGATACTCGTATAGATCCCACGAGCGAAAACCCATGCTGAGATATCGTCCGCTTTCCAGAGCACGCAGCATCGACAGTTTTTCGATCTCGCTCAACAGCACGTGTGGCATTCGCCATTGTATCTTGAATATGTTGATCGCAGGCTCCAGCGTTGAATCTCCAAGCAGACAATTGTTGTCGTTGCGCGATCGTATTAAGATCAATTCGTGACGAGCGTTAATCACCACGCGTTTGTAATCCTCGCAAAATCCCAATAACATGTAGAGCGGTACGCAAAAATTGAAGTGGCCATTCGCATTGGTCGACGCATCCCAGCCGGCGTTCCTCATAATAACGCTTCTATCGGATGATATCGTTACATAGTTTTTGAGCGTAGTAGTTATTCCTACGTTTCTATTGCGATCAATCTCAACGCCATCGAGTTCGTATCGAATCTCATCGAACATGAATGCGACGCAATTATTTCCCAGTGCCACATCAACTCCTCCGTCAGCTGGTGGTCTGTTTTTCGTTAGTTCTCCCTCGATGTATAGGAAACTCTCATACGGCAA
Organism: Camponotus vicinus; assembly: GCF_025532165.1. NCBI lineage: Eukaryota > Metazoa > Arthropoda > Insecta > Hymenoptera > Formicidae > Camponotus > Camponotus vicinus. The sequence goes on along the minus strand of NW_028141978.1, from coordinate 19,071,151 downwards.
CGTATACAGATCCTGTTGTTGTATGGGTATTCTTATCTCGTCACTGTATCCGAACGTTGTATTGGCGAACGGGTTGTACGTGTGAGTCTCGATCTTGACGATACGATCGTCGAAGATTGGCGCGTCACCGATGTTGAGGATGCCGGTCATCGTTCAGCTGTTTCGCACCGCGAATCCCAAAGATTGTAAAAACGCAACGTTCGATGCGCTGAGTTTCTTTTTCTTGAATGATTGGATATTAGCGAACGTCGACGTTGTTGTTGTTGTAGCTGGCCTCGTAAAGATTGCGTTATCTCTCACGTCTTTCGATCCGTTCAACACGAGCATCTCATACGTCGCATACGTATGTTATCGCCGTAGCCGTCGTACGTGTAATCTTACGGTGATCTCTTCTCCTCGAAAATCGAGCAATCGTCCGTTCTGGTCGACAACGCGTAACGTTAAATCCGTAATGCTCCGCGCGATGATCGGTAGGTAAATGATCTGCGCAGGCGTTTCCGATATCTTATATCCCGGTGGTACCCTCGGTGAAAATTCATGTATCGTATGAACGAGTTTGCCGTTGTTGTACGCGCCCGCGGTCACGTTACACTCTACGCGGATAATATTCACGTTGATAATGTTAATCGGCATGTTCGATTTGTACCATTTTCGCGGCTCGAGAATACGATTCGAGAATCCTAGCAACGATCCAATGTTGTCGGGCTTGCTAAAGTTTATTCTGTATGCGCATTTGATCTCGCTCCTCATCGTATTGTAATTAGCGCGGAGCACTATCGGATATTCTCCATCTTCATAGTCACCGTCGTCAATGTGTTTCTTATCGCGATGTTTCCGTGAAATTGCATGTTTCAAAAATGCATGTATATCTCGCAACTCGTAGGATCCCTCGGGAATCGTAATTTCCGCGTCGTCTTTGCCAAAGTAAAATTTATTATTCGAGGAATTCACATTCGGTATCGTGTGATAAGTCTCAAAATCCGTTAGACCGAGCTCGTATGCATCATCGCCCAAATCTACGGCGGGAAAGAAGTTTGCCGCGAGAACGCTACTCTTCCCAGTCAACGTGAATGTCATAGACATGTCGGTAAAACTGTTTAACGAATACTGAATTAAATAGCGCAATATCAGTCTTTAAATTCACACGTATCGACCGTTCGAAGAAACTGCAAGCACAATTGTCCGCAGATGCTCTGATCGTAAGTTTGAACAGATGTGTGATTGTACTGTATCTTCGTTACGTTTCGTCCGAAATATCGCACCAATTCATTCGGTGGTCGAAGATTGCCGAAACTGTCGAAATATACGACACGATCTCCCCTCTTTGCGTACGCTACCCAATGAGTACCCGGTCCTTCGACGCTATCCAAATTTACGATACCGCTCTCGTTTCGAAATATACCACCGATCGGTAAAGAGTCGCGCATGAAAACACCTCTAAAATATGGAATGCGCACACGTCTTGCCAGTTGTAGCAATTGTACGTTGGTAGTTGCGCCCTGCGGCATTTTTAGCGTCTCTTTGACATTTTTTTTTTTTTCTTCTCGTTGACACTCCTCGTCCGTATTTGTAAGGAGCGAGATATAATCCGCGACCTTCCATGGCGCGATTGTGACGTAGCATCTCTTGCAAGTGACGTTGCGCGGCTTTTCCGTTGTTCACCGCCTTCGCTACACCCGCCGCTCCACCGATCAGGGATCCGAGCGCACCCAACATTGGTAGAATCGGCAACACGCCGCCGCGTTTCGCTACCGGAAGTATTCGTTTCTTCGCCGTATTTTTCTTCGTCTTCGTCTTCGTCTTTGTCCTCTTCATACCCATACCGAGCTTCGTCTTGGCTTTCATCGCTGCCCAGACAGCTGTGGCGGCGGCTCTCTCACCGAGAGTCGAATCTCCCGCACCGATGCGATTTCGCGCTTTCTCGGCGAGTATCCTATCCGCCGCGTGTCTCTCGGTGAGATCGTTGCTCTGAGAGTATGCTATATCGTGTTCACGACACGCCGCGTCCAATGGATTGATACCACGATCGCCTCTGGCTAATCGCTTCTGCAACCGCGTGCCTGGACCGCAAAACTGATAGCCGGGAATATGAAATTCGATCGGAAGCGCGTTTATCGCACGATTTAAGAGACCGCTGCCTCTCACAATTCTCGCTGACATACGTAGCAATCTTTTATTAACGGTGGCGGACCGTCGATGTGCGTTCGCTGCCACGGCTGATTGTAATGTCGCATGCACGAACGATATTGTTGAACCTCCGAATCAGCCTTTATATATTCTGGAAGCTTGTCCCACAATCGTTCCACGTAATCACCAAAATTTTGCAGTAAAACAATCTTTGGGATATACTGCAGTTGCTCGGCGGTAAGCCGGAAAATGTCTCTTTCATCCGACAGAAGGAGAAACATTTTTGATACTGAGCGGTTTCGAGTCGAGACACCTCTATAAATAGGTCTCCCCCTCGCGATCATTTGCAAAATTGATTCGAAAGAGAAAACATGCGGTTCGTACGACAACCTTTGACGATACGCGTGACGAATTGCGATGACAGATTACGATCAATGGGGGACAACGCGGAGATGCGCAGACACGGTACGATGCTACCGACTACTATACGCGCGATCGTTTGCGGCCCCTCGAATTGCGGTAAAACCAACGTTCTGATAAGTCTACTGGAAAGTCCGCACGGTGTACGTTTCGAGAACGTGTACGTGTACTCGAAGTCGCTGCAACAGCCGAAATATCGATATCTGGAGAATTTGTTGACGCCGATCGACGAAATCGACTACTTTACGTATCGAATAACAGTGACATCATTCCACCGAGCGAGGCACGTCCAAACTCGATTTTCGTTTTCGATGATGTGGCGTGCGACAAGCAAGATACGATAAGAGAGTACTTTGCAATGGGTCGTCACTCGAACGTCGACTGCTTCTATCTCTGTCAGACGTACGCGAGAATACCAAAACATCTTATACGCGACAACGCGAACCTGCTGATCTTGTTTAAACAGGACGGTACCAACTTGAAACACGTGTACAACGATCACGTGAATACCGACATGTCGTACGAGGATTTCAGTGAATTATGTCGTACTTGTTGGCAGCAAAGGTATGGATTCCTAGTGATAGATAAGGACAGCTCGCTTACGAACGGGCGATACAGAAAAGGATTTAACGTGTTCGCGATACCGCGAAACGATTAGTCGCTGCCGACATTCCGTCGAGAGGGGTGAAACGCTCGACACTCCGTCGACATGGCTGGAAGTGATAATATTCGCGAGCGTGAAAAGCTTGCGAAGCAGATTGAGAAAACGAGCGAATCGATCCGCAAGAAACATCGCGCTTTGAAGACCGGTAAGATCGACGACGATATCGCGGTCAAGACCCATTTTGGGCCTATTATCGAGCCACTGCAAAAGATCGCCGGCAACTCTAGCTCAATCGCGGTGAAAAACGAGCCGGAGAGTAACGCTGACGCGAAGATTAAAACGTTACCCATCAAGCGGTACAAGAAGGAAGAGGAGGAGGAGGAGGAGGTGGAGGTGGTGGATGCAACACCGAAAAAGAGGAAACGATGGAAGGCGAATCGTTTGTTATCGACACCGCGTACATCCGATCTATCGGATGCTTTACTGGATGAACCGCCGATAACCTCTACACCGTCAGTGACAACGAGAATCGTACAACCCACGATCAACCCTGAATCACTCGCAATCGAAAATGTTTTCGAAACCACGGGCAACCCGCTCGAAACATCTGTTCGAAACAGGTTACAAACGTCGGAAGGTCAAGAAGTGTTACGAGAGCACTTGGGACCACTGGGACAAAAGTACATGAGCGCTCTCCTTAGTGGCGACGAAAAAAACAAGATCGATCACGTGTACGGTGTCTATTTCGACGAGAATGAAATGCGTCTCGGTAACAAACGATTCGACATTGATAGAGATGACTCTATAATCATTGACAAAGTGAGGTATATCGGTACACCTGGATTATACGAGTTGATCTTCAAGAGAATTCCCGACGACGTCGTATACACTGAGGACGATATGCAAAAATATAAGAGCATATTAATGGCGACGAGTGCGCATAAACGCAAATATAATGCGCAAGGTCGATTAAATAGCAACAAGGGATACAAGTATAAACAAATTATCGCACCGTTGATATCGATCGAATCGAAAAAAAATAAATCCGGAACGGGAGTATTCATGCCTCGCGCGATGACGCTAACCGACAATAAGATCGATTACGTGCACTGGGACGACCCCAACGAGCTAGTGGATCGGCTACGATTGCTCGACGCTTCGCACCGAGCTGGCCACAACGCTCACGACAACGAGATCCTGTCGATCCTAGAGGAACTTCGCGAAGCCGGCCTTATTATAAATTAAACGGTGTCTCGACATAACTTATCAGTCGATCGATGTCACTCGCATCGAAAAAAATGCCTATCAACAAATTTGGATTATTCGAACGGAGAAATGATGCGATCGACACAAGCAATCGTTGGGGTAAAGTGGTGACGAGTTACTTGCGTCAAAACGCTCTATGTCGCGTCGCTACGGACTATGACGCGAGGTCGCGCAAAATTCGCCGTGTAGCGCAACCTGAGGCCGATACCGATGCAGTCAACAAACTGTACGTGGAACAATGCGTTAAAACGTTGAAGAATCAACAGAAAGAATCAGACGAGAAGCTGACTGCGTTCGAGAAGGACGTGCGAGCTTTACAGACTGCTATAAACGAGCTTCGGCGTGCGATTAACACTAATTCAGAAACGGTTATCAACCTGTAATGAGCGGTTGTAGTGAACGGCTTAGGAGCGGCTATTGTACACTTATTGAGCATCTACAAAGGCTTATCGAACATCTACGAAAGATTGTCAAACGACTACAAACGGTTATCGAACGGCTATCAAACTACAATGAGTGGCAGTGATCGAAGAGGAAACGGCTGCGAACGAGGCTACGACCAATTCAAGAACAACTGCGAACGAGGCTACGCGCATCTCAAGGACGGCTGCGAACAAGGCTATGAACACGTCAGGAACGGTTACATACGAGGCGGCATACAACTCCGGAACGGTTACGAACGGGTCAGAAACGATTGCCAACGAGGCTACGAACGGGTCAGAAACGACTGTGAACGAGGCTACGGACTACTTAGAAGCGACTACCAACAGGGTCAAGGACGGCAACAAACGGGTGAACGACGGCAGTGAACGACTATCGAACGTGTGAGGAACGTCTATCGAACGCCAACGAACGGGCCAGGAACGTCTATCGAATGTCTATCGAACGCCAAAGAACGTCTATCGAACGCCAACGAACGGGCCAGGAACGTCTATCGAACGTCTATCGAACGACTATCGAACGTCAACGATGGATCGGCGATCGGGAATAACCGGGGAAGCGAAGAAACAACATAGTTTAGAGAAACGGCAGTTGGTGAACGAACTGCACGCATCGGCGAGAAAAAATTTTCCCCGAAGACACGTCATAGTGCGGGGATACGATGACCTGTGGCAAGCTGACATCGTCGAGATGCGTCCGTACTCTCGTTTCAACAGAGGTTACCACTACATACTCACAGTCATCGATGCGTTGAGCAAGCACGCGTGGGCTGTACCACTCAAGAGTAAAGGCGGAAGCGAGACAGCTGACGCTATCGCCGAGATAATTCGAGATAGCAAGAGATGTCCGAAAAACATACAGACCGATAAAGGGAAGGAATTTTATAATGCCGACGTGCAACGGCTCGTGCGAAAACATAACATCAATCACTATTCTACGTATTCGGTATTGAAGGCATCGATCGTTGAGCGATTCAATCGCACGCTGAAAAACGACATGTGGAAGATGTTTACGCTGAACGGATCTTACAAGTGGATCCACGCGTTGCCGCGACTCGTATCGGATTACAACGCGCGCAAGCATCGAACGATCGGTATGCGACCCGTCGACGTTACCCCCGCGATCGCTGAAAGACTCATGACTACGGTGTACAACCGCGTAAATATCGCGGGTCCGGCGAAATTCAAAGTAGGTGACTCGGTACGCGTTAGCAAGTACAAGACAATTTTCGAGAAGGGTTACACGCCAAATTGGACAACCGAGGTGTTTAAAATTGTAAAAGTGCAGCATACTAATCCCGTAAGCTATTTACTCGAGGACTATCGCAAAACATCTATCGCCGGAGCGTTCTACGAGCACGAGTTGCATCGCGCGAATTATCCGGACGTATATCTCGTGGAGAAAGTACTGCGCAGGAGGGGTGACGAGGTTTACGTGAAATGGCTGGGATTTGACAATTCACACAACTCTTGGATACATAAGGACAATGTGATTTAATTAATCATACAGTGTTTATTTTTCATTTTCAAGAAAAAATATGTACAACATATAAAAATATACATGAAATATATAAAATACAAAAATCTTTATTAATACATCCTTTCCAATAATCGTATATAATACAATATATGAAATACATATATACATATGAGATACATATGAAATACATATGAAATACATATACAAAAATAATATTTCATCTAATAGTATAATACACACACACACACACATACACACACACACACACACACACACACAAATGTGTTTAGTAACACATTTATAATAAATTTATATTTTTATTGTAGAAAGAAACATTTATTTATACACCTTTCGTTGCGCTCCCATCCTTTGACATCTCTCTCTCTCTCTCTCGCGCGCGCGCTAGTTGTATGTCTCGCGATATCTTTGTTGCGCTCTCTCTCTGTCTCGCGCGTTAATCATAAGTCTCGCGATATCTTCGGCATGTGTCATTGTTCTTTCACGCTATCTCTTTCTCTCTCGCACTTAGATAGAATAAGTATAGTAATCTCTCTCTCTCTCTCTCTCTCTCTCTCTCTCTCTCTCTCTCGCATGCGCTATGATACAAAAATGTACACGGTTAAATAATTTTATATTTTATAAAGTTATCCTATAATGTCCCCACGGTAGAGTATCGGTGGTTTCGGGTACGATATACCGCTTGTCGTCGTACGGGCTCAGAGCAATTTTCGTCTCGCGAATTGTGTATACTTCGTGCAATTTAGATCTTATACAGGACTGTTGTCGCGTCATTTCGATCTCATCGTGCAAACACCGCGTGTAATCGTCGAATGTTATCGTTCTCGCGACAACGTTGCTCTTGACGCCTTTTGCCTTTTTTGTATCTTTCATACCATCGACTCGCAAAGCGTACATTTTTGCTCTAAGCCCGACGAATTCGGTCATTATCACACCGTTATTTTCATCCTTCATCAAGCCCGGCACTTTTTTATTCACGAGCGGTATACCATACGCATTGTCCGCGGCATAATCGCTCGTATCGAATCTAGCGATATCGCGCTTCATGTTCTCGTACGCATCGACGCACTCGACGTGATATATTAGACTATCTGTGTCGGTGTACATGATCTTACATTTGTCGCGATACAGGGGAGACATATACTCGTGGTGAAATTCGTACAGACACACTTTCGATATGTCGAGTATGCACATACCGACGTATATTGGTTTATAAAATTTTACTTCCAATTTGCGCAATTCTACGGCGATTAAATTTTCCGAAAAAACGCTTCGACTATGGAAATTTGGTTTGGCGATCATCGCTTCTGCGCCGTATCGTCCATCCCACTTTGTTAATAATTTTACATCGACGCGATTACGCACATTTTCCATCGTTTTTCCAAATACCGCGTTATTCATCAGTTTATATAAATTTTTTTCAAAATCATTTTTCGCGAGTGTTCTAAACTGTGTATTTAATTCAATATAATTGCGAAGCCACGGAGATTGCGTAAATTGTAATACGCGATGTATTTTTGTAACGCGAAGGCCGTGTCGCGTACATTGCTGTAGATTACGATAGTGTATGACATAACGCTTCTTATCGTAAAGCGTTGCGAGGAGTTTGTCTTGCCGCTTGCCGGGCGGCTTGTCGCGTGTCGGACAAAACGGTAGGTCAGTGTGCGTATCGTGAAGATGTTGCGGGTACTCGAGATCGACTTCAAGGATATAACCCGTAGGCGAATCTAACGCGATCGATGCTATGTCAAAATTCGACACGTCGTCGACCCATCGAAAATCTGCATAGGGCAACGGTTGACACATTGCCCATCCGTATAAATTATTAACGTCAAAATACATCAAGTATGACGATGATTTCGATGAGTCGTACGATTGCATGTACTTGTTATTAGCACGCGCGTATCTGTTGGAACATTGGCTCAGACCACCGCGTATACCGCGTTCGATAAACATGATCATGTCGATGTCGGTAAGCAATTCGAACGTAATCTTTGTATGCTTCAACATGGCATCCCACGTGTATCCGGGGAGAGTATAGTAATACGCGGGGTCGAGTTCGTAACTTTTGATGCAACTATCGCGAAAATTTTCAAAAATATCGGCTAATAACAAGACATCGATTTTCAGGTACAAATCGCTATATTCGCCTAGCGTTCGAATGGAGAATCGCGTCCAGATGTTCTCGGCGTGCGCGTAATCGCTCTCGGATATAGTTTCACCGGTCAAGGAACTGTAGAATGATTCGCGCGGTGGTAAACATGTATCTTGCAACCTATCTACAGAGTCGACATATTCGTACGGAAAGACGCCTTTCCGTGTTAAAAAACTGAAATTTTCTGCGGATAAATTTGGAAATTGTGAATGTAAAATTTTGAGTTTTTCTTTGTCTAGATAAGATGCCAATTTGTCGAGACTTGCCGTAAGAAATTTATACGAATCGATGAAGCGTAATTTTACATGATTTTTCCGTGATTTTCTTTTGTCTTCCTTAAAGTCCTCCTCAACATTTTTCGTAAACGAAATATATTTTTCTTTGGTTATCGGAAGTAATTCGATTTCCCCTTCGAACGCCGTGGCTATATCCTTGATAATGAAATGCGCGTCGTAACCGGATAAATTGTGAAAGACTATGGGAATGTAAAAAGATTCTTTGTAATTTAGATTGCAATTTGAATGCGCGGGACCCCTATATCGCCCGGTCAAATGACAATGATCGCGTACACGCGTATCGTCTTCTTGCGTAAACAATTTTTCGCATATATGACAATGCGTTGCACTATGAAATTTTTCCCACTCTTCGGATGTTAAATCTACCATGGGGACATTTGTTGTTAAAATAGTCTTTACACGTAACGCTAAATTTTTAAGTTCTTCGGTGAACCACGCGATACAATCAATACTGCGGTGAGAATTATAAACGGATAACGAGTTGTCGTGCGAACAGTGTATATAATACGCTATACTATATACCTTATGATGCTGATAATTTTTTTCTTCGTCAGTCTTTGTCAACGCACATTCCAAATCGGCATAAATCACAAATGGAAGCCGCTCTTTCCTCGTGTAGTTGTTGAACTCGAGCCACTTGTCATTGTCGCTCGGCAATCGGATAGCGCAGTCGTTCATCTCCCCGCAGTCGATCATATGTGACTGCAACTTGTCCTCCGATCCGAAATAGTGCAAGCATCTGTAAAAAAAATATTTAAATTAAAGATTTATGCAATGCATTATATTTTATAATTACATAAACTATTTAAATTATACGTACCGATCACAGATATATTTTTGATTCTTGTGTTTGCTCAACTGTGAACTGACAAGTCGCGATAGATTTTTGATGCACGCGAAATGTCCGACGCTGTTGCCGTCTTCCACGTACAACAAGTTCACATGTTTGTCTTTCTTGTGCTCCGAAAGACGTATCGGAACAATGCTGTTCTCTTTCTCGATGCTGTACACGTTGATCGAGATATTGTTTGCAAGTTCAAAGTTTTTTAGTTGGTTCAACGTCATCGGAAACTCAATATTTTGTACATTTAACACCGTCGCGTAATGTGGGTACGATGATTCCCGTTCCGCATTCCTTTCGGCGGGATATAGAGCGGCCACCACTGCCCACGCGAAACACGCATTGTCTCTGGATTGCACGTTAACCACCGCTTTCTTCGCCGTAATTTCTCGCGGTAATTTAATATAACATCCCGCGCGCATAGAATTATATTTATTTACATTAACAGTCAAATTCTGTATTTGCGACAATGCCCAACCACTATCGCGTTCCTGAAATTCTTCCAGCATTGTTAGGGTGGGCTCGATAACGCGACACTCGTACCACTCGTGCAAATCGGACGTGCGAAAGAGTTCACAGTTTCTCGTATTGATACTTTTATTCGCGCGTTTATCACTCGACACAAATTCACCGTTGAATATAGTGTTCACTTTTACACTGTTGTGTGTTTTTATAACGTCTTGCACTTGCTCGAGCACGATGTCTTTGGCATCCTCGAGAAATTGACGAGGTTCGATATAATTTGCGTTAATCACAGCACCGGTCAGAATACGACTATCGAACGCGGTATCGATCTCTCGCCAAACGAGTCTTTCCGCGTTATTGTCGCCGCTGTAATCACCACCGCTGAGTATAAACCGTCTCTGCAATCGAGTCTTTGCACCTTCGAGTCGCGCGGTTTTAGCCACCAGAGACTGTCTACTTCCGATCGAGAGTCGCGGACGCTTGACACGGCTGCGTTCTTCGAGCTGTTTGATAAATTCCTCGCAACGCTGCAGCCATGCAAAATACTCGCCCAAGGTGGCAATTTGGCGGGACTGCTCCGCCAGGTCGCGTTCAGTCTGCTCGATGTTTTCCATTTTCTTCCTGTCTTTTTTTTTCACACTTTTAAAACACTACGTCACAGTTTTCTACGGAGCACTTGCACGTGACTTTTGCACACGATAAACAATATCGTTCGCTATCTTGAACGTGAGAGAGTATATTCATACGTTTATAACGTTGAAAGCATAGGTTTAAGACATCTCCATGAACACAATGCAAAACTTTCATATCATCATCATCGGCATTGTCACAATTTTTTCGGAACATTATTTCATATCTAGGATATTTCCAACGCCTATACTGCGAAGGACGCAAATTGTTCATTATCGCCAATTCTACGCGCTTTCCAATATCTATACAAATACTAATGCCCAGAGCTTTGCCGAAACACAGAATCTTCCGTAGAATGCTCGTCGCATAGCAGTAATAGTTATTTCCATAGCTAAATTCTTCTTCTTTCTTGCACTCGTCAAACATTTGTCTGTATATTTTTTCTCGGAAGGAGTAAGACCAGTGATAAGCAGGTTCACGTTGGATACAGACCCTTTGTCCGACAATGTGGTTACTAGTTCGTGATACGCGTAAACCGAGTTCGCGATCGCGTAGAAAATGCACCGGTGATATTCGTTGCACATTCAAAAAAATTTTTTTACCCTCCAGAGTATCGATGATATCGTCTTTCAACAAATCAAAATATTCATTTTCAAAATAATCATCATCGACCTCATTATAATTAAAATTATCCATATTAAAATTAATTTTCCGTCTCGCGCACACTTTACACAGTCTTATTCAATGTTTTTTCACAGCGTACATATTGGGCACATATTGCACGGAAATCTTATATACAAAGGCTTGCTACAACTTGAACAGAATCGGCCATCCATCGCATTGAGTGTCTCATTTTTATGCTTTCGAACAGCATACATCACTTGGCTATCCATGCCTTGCAATGCAATTATACACGAAAGACATACAGCTAAAGCACCACCCGTGGAATAATAAAAGTATATGATACAAAATTTTGTACTATGTGCGTTTAGAGCATTAATTTCCGCAACAGACACTATTTTGTTGATATATTCCGTGAAGTTTGAACTGCAGTCACTAATGCAATCACTGTCAGCCGACAACGCGTGATCTTCTTCGTCTACTTCCATTTTTTGCATTAATCACACAAATTCTTCCTAACAGAACACCTCTATACAACCGATGTGTCGATGGGCGTTCAAATCACGTACTATGATTTGATGCGCTTCAATCCTCCTTATATATATTTCATCTAGTCCTTTCTTATCTTTGAAACAAAGGCGCGAAGCAGCCGAACATCGGCGCTGATACGCGTTGCATTCCTTCCGAGAAAAAATCGTGGAAGATGATTCTGGGGGTCGCCGTTTGTTTGCGAAAACATGTTCCGACGCGTTAGGGTATGTAATATAATATTACTTATCATTGCGATAAAATTACTTATCATTGCGATAACCGGGTATGTAATATAATATTACTTATACTTGCGATAAAACATCCAATTCTTCTTATATACATATTTTATCTAATCCTTTCTTATCTTTGAAACAAAGGCGCGAAGCAGCCGAACATCGGCGCTGATACGCGTTGCATTCCTTCCGAGAAAAAATCGTGGAAGATGATTCTGGGGGTCGCCGTTTGTTTGCGAAAACATGTTCCGACGCGTTAGGGTATGTAATATAATATTACTTATCATTGCGATAAAATTACTTATCATTGCGATAACCGGGTATGTAATATAATATTACTTATACTTGCGATAACCGGGCATGTAATATAATATTACTTATCATTGCGATAACCGGGCATGTAATATAATATTACTTATCATTGCGATAAAATTACTTATCATTGCGATAACCGGGTAATATAATATTACTTATCATTGCGATAACCGGGCATGTAATATAATATTACTTATACTTGCGATAACCGGGCATGTAATATAATATTACTTATCATTGCGATAACCGGGCATGTAATATAATATTACTTATCATTGCGATAAAATTACTTATCATTGCGATAACCGGGTAATATAATATAATATTACTTATCATTGCGATAACATTATTTATCATTGCGATATAACCGGGTATGTAATATAATATTACTTATCATTGCGATAAAATTACTTATCATTACGATAACCGGGCATGTAATCTAATATTACTTGCGATTTGGGGTGAGGGGTGAGGGGGTGGTCTACCGCGAGAGCTGTTACTTATATTGGGGTGAGGGGTGAGGGGTGTACCGGGGAGGTCCCTCTCCCCCGCGTGACGTCATTACCCCCCGCGTGACGTCATAAACCCCCCTCCCGCGTGACGTCATCAACCCCTCCCCCGTGTGACGTCATTACCCCCCGCGTGACGTCATTGCCCCTCCCCCCGCGTGACGTCATTACCCCCCCCCGCGTGACGTCATTACCCCCGCGTGACGTCATTACCCCCCCCGCGTAACGACATTACCCCCGCGTGACGTCATTACCCCCCCCCCCCCGCGTAACGACATTACCCCCGCGTGACGTCATTACCCCCTCCGCGTGACGTCATTACCCCCCCCCCCCCCCGCGTGACGTCATTACCCCCTCCGCGTGACGTCATTACCCCCCCCCGCGTGACGTCATTACCCCTCCCCCCGGTTCCCCTCTCCCCTCACCCCCCCCCTGAGATCCCCGAGTTAGAACCCGCCTTGTATACCTACTAAAAGTTTTTGCCGCGCTAAAGAAAGGAAACATTGATGTATTTTTATAGTTTACACTTACTACTTGACTCCCGATTATTCCAGCCCATACGTTTATGGACCAGCGAAACTGAAACGCTCCTTGTCGAACGAGATGAGGATTTTCCTCTCCCCAATGTAAATAATTGCGTGAATTAAACACACCGTTCGGAATGAAAGTAGCTTCGTCTGTCCATAAAATAATATCGGGGAAAAATAAATTCCGCCGACATTGCGAGAAATCCTGCGTATGATTTACCGAGAATTACTGTACGCTGAAAATACCGTAAATGTAAAAAATTGGTGAAAATAATATCTTCATAAAAATTGATCCGTGGCTGACAATCCCTTGGTAAAAGTTGTTGCACACGTTGGTAATGATACGGGCGTAATCCGTTTACACGTAAAGCACGATGTACCGCGTTTCGCGAAAAACCAAATTCGTGTGCCACACGACGCACGCTAGTTGTAGGATTTTTACTAAATGTTTCGAGAATCCTTTCTTTATCTCGAGCACGAAAACGCACTGAACGACCGCATCCATGATTATGCACAAGACATCCAGTTTCACGCAATCGTTGCACAACACGTAAAATTGTTTGATCGTACGGTTTTCGTGCACGCCCGGGAAATCGTTCCACGTAAATTGCGGCCGCGCAATGAGTATTTTCTCCCGCTAGCCCGTACGCCACAATCATATCCGTATATTCCTGCGGAGTATACTTCATTCTCGCTGTTAAATACTACGCGAATACAAAATTTTCACTAAAACCGCCAAGTCTTAGCTCTCGCAAGCTGTTGCCAGAGAGCATACGTCAGCAGCACGCAACCACAGCTGAGCGGACATGTGAGTGTGAACGTACGTATGAGCTCGGCGCCTGCGCACTATGGTTACGCGCTGTTACTCACGCAGATTTGCTGATTTTCTTTAATTTATTTCTCGTTAATTATTGCGAATATTGCATAACTGTACAAGACTTTTCTTCTAACTTTGAGCCAATCTACCTAAATTTTTTAAAATTATCATCACTTTCATGACACCCTGTATATATATATATATATAATATATATGTGTGTATGTGTGTGTGTGTGTGTGTGTGTGTGTGTGTGTGTGTGTGTGTGTGTGTGTGTGTGTGTGTGTGTGTGTGTGTGTGTGTGTGTGTGTGTGTGTGTGTGTGTGTGTGTGTGTGTGTGTGTGTGTGTGTGTGTATGATCATTAGTTTGTTCGTGTCGCTACGCGACACTTCTCTCTCGTATTTAAGTTTAATCATGAGAATTATATAAAGCTTGCAAAGGGCGACAAATATGATTCAAAATATTTTGCTTCAATTTAATGTCCGACGCAACCTCAGTGCAGCAACTTCAGATATTAAATTGATTTTATAAATCGGACGAATAAATGTCCGACAAATAAATAATAAAAATGAACCGTTCATCATTTTCAGAGTTTCAGATAAAAATGATTCAATTTTAGAAAAGTAATAAAACAGTATTAATTTTATAGATAGCGCTATCAAGTATATAAATTTCCATTTTTAAAAATTGTAATGTCCTTGATTTTATTTTGACACTATTTAAGATTACTGTTTTATTGCTTTTCTTAAACTATACTGTTTTTGCATAAAATATTTTTTCAAAAAAAAGTATTTCATTCCAGATATTTTAAATAGACATTTAAAATACATTAGTATATTTAATGATTTCCTCTGGATCAGTTTAGGACAATGAGAAAGACATTTTAAACTTTTAGTGGATATTGTTGGGATTTAATTTTGTTATGTAAGTCATCCCAGGAATATCTATTTTTGGATCTCCTAAGGATAACATGAAAGCGGACATTCAGATATCCTCAGTATATCCTAAGTATGTCTTACAGTTTTACACAGATATTCTTCGGATAATTAAAAGTTTTTGAAGTATATCCGGTGGTCGTACCTAGGATCAACTTTTGCTATGTGGGTATCTTCCGATATTAGGTCCTTGATATAATTTCCTTTCATAATTTCTGATATTCCCTTCTTATTATATGCTGTTATGATTTTCCAAATATCTTCTCCTAATACTATCTTCCTTATTTGTACTCCTTCTGTTATTCTCTCGTTTTCGCCCTTTCTTAATATCCTTCTTTATTCCTGTGATGATTTCTTCCATTGTTCTGCCCTTATTTTGCTCTCTCTTAGCGTGCTGACACTTCTATTTAAAATCTTCGGGTAAATAATTTTTTAGCCTATCTCTACGTTTCCCTTCCATCCAAGTTTCCGTCGCGTCATTTCGATTATGTCAAATATCTTGATATACTCCCTCGATATACTTCCTTGATACACTCCCAGAATTGCACGTCCTTATTACCTGCAATATTCCAAAAACCTATTTTAATTTTTCTTACACCTTAGATTATATTTTCTTCTCTCTTGCTTATCTACTGCTTTTGTATCTTCTTTAGCTTTGCTGTATCGCCCTGCCTCCTCGCAGATCGCGCTCACGGGCTCTCGAGAAGAGGTCGTATGGGCAGCTTTAATTTCTATTGGCTCGCTAATTACGAATCCATAAAGCTCTGCCTGCTCTAAAAATTTCGTTGCTTTAGACTTTCTTCTCCTTTCCAAACGAAATTTTTATGACATGTAGTTTTCTGTAGCCGATCTTCACTTAAGTTACTTTTTAATTAGTATACTATCTTACCGATTTAATTCTTGAAGGAGACAGAAAAAATCGCGGAAGTGACAAACCGTGTAGATATCGCTTATTTGCTTAACTCTTATCTTTTGAAATATTGATATTGCATATTGCACTAGATTGTACTCAATAAACACGACACCTATCAATATGCACCAGATAATCCCATACGGAAAATAATTAGTATTAGATATCCACTAGATATTCTTTATAGGCATTGAGGATATCCACGAATATATAAAAAAATAGCTATTAGAGATGTTGTAGAAAATGTCCGCAATTCAAGGTTTCATAAATATCTACAGGATATATAAACCAATATCCTGCAAATATCCGTACAATATTCAGTGGATATTTATTATATATACATAGATACTGTTGGGTATATTGCGCCCCTTGGGCCAGGCGCTAAGCACTACGCTACTGATTGACGAACTGCGCGACCAAGAGCGATTGCTCGCACGACGCAGAGGCAACGGTGCATACGGCACGACACGACTATGCACACGGCACGGCACGACGATGCACACGGCACTACAATAAGAAAGACGTCATAAGGGACCACCGAAAGACGGACTGTCGGAGAAGCATGGGTGTCGACGTGAACGAAGCATAAACGACGTGCCTGATTCTGCAATAATTACTTCAGACTGTTCGCATATTGAGGACATAATAATAGGGCTCAACGGCCTTAAACATTATATAAAACCAACAAACACAACAATTGGCGCTGCAGCTTATTGAACCTGCAAGAAAAAGACGATGGAACGAATACTTTAAGCGCTAGCGACTACTGCGCAAAACCAGGAGCAGACATTACATCAGATCGATGAGTCACAAAAGCAAATGGCGGAGAGACTGACATATCAAACAATGAGAATAGACGATAGTGCAAAATCGTCACAATTTTCAAATCTGGCTACACGGCTCGGTAAATTCGTTCATGATTCTACAAGGGGTAAAACCTCACGTTATGGTTGGAACGTCATAGAAGCACTTTCGCGGAAGGAGCGAAGGGTTTAACCGAGACGGAGAGCAAAGAGCTACTTCTTCATGCTCTCCGGGACGACGAGTATCAACGATTACTCAGTCGTTTATCACCGAAGAAACCGCACGAAATGTCTTTTGAAGATCTCGTGCAACATCTTAAGAAACAGTTCCATGATAATAAAACGTTATTTTAACGTCGTTTTGAAGTTCCCGATTTTCGTGCTTCCTCGCCAGCAATGGCAATAGAAATACTTGACAAAGTAAATGTTCTAGGAGATCCCTTTGAGCTCGATAATTTCAATATCGACCAACTGAAAATTCTGCGAACGGCTCTCGCCCTAAGCGACCACACCTACTACACAGAGCGAACAGTCCTTTTCAAGGTTGCATCAGAAAAGGAAAACTGCATATTTCAAGACATTAGAGAAATCTGCTACGCACACGCAAACCGCACAGCTGACATCATGCGCGTTGGAGGACAATGCTTCTCAGAAATCAACGCGGTCAGCCAATCAACGAAAAATACACCTAAAAAGAAAGGTAAATATTACGAAAAGAAGACAAATCTTACTACAATGCATTAAAGAAGACAAATTCTACTACACTGTCATGGCTGCGATTTCGCAAAACACAGACGAGATGCATGTCCTTTTAAGAAAGCTGAATGCAGATTATGCAAGAAAACGGGACATATTGCTAGAGTTTGCTTATCGAACAAAATAAAATAAATACTGTCAGATTACAAGGTGTTCTAGGCAGGACATCGGCAAATTCGTGCATATTACTATCAACAACAAGCCATTGAAAATGAAGTTGGACACAGGGGCGGACGTAACCACGATCGGGAGAGAAACTTGGACACGAATCGGTCATTCAAAACTCCAACCTCTCACTACTTCATGTGTTAATGTCTCAGGACATCCAATGCATACTATAGGATTTTTTAATGCCTCACTTGGCCACAAGAACTATATGACAAAAGCACCAGTCATTGTACTTGATCGCCCAGAAACTGCACTTATTAGCTCTCAAGCAATAGATGAGCTTGGCTTAATTACCTATCACACAGGAGTCGTCGGAAATCAACAAATGATAAATACGATTACGGTAAATTCACTTCATAAACAATTCACAGAACTTTTTAGCAATTCGACAGGTGAATGCACCAAAATGACAGTTCATCTGCAGCTTAAACCAGATGCGAAACCGAAACACATTCCACGATGTCCAATCGCACTTGCATCAGAAGAACCACTCAATGAAGAACTGGATAGACTCGTTAAGAACGGAATTTTAACGCCAGTCGACTTTTCGGAATGGGCTGCTCCCATAGTAGTTGCACGCAAAGCAAATGGGAAAATACGCATTTGTGCAGACTACTCAACAGGATTAAATGACGCACTTGACGCGGAGGATTATCCAATCCCAAGTATAGAGGACCTTATAGCAAAACTTCGAGGAAGTTCTATCTTCTCATAGCTAGATTTATCTGATGTTTATTTCCATCTAAGACTGGATGAGGAAAGTAAGAAGCTAACTACAATAAATGCTCAACGAGGTTTATTCGCTTACAATCGGTTGGTTTTTTGGATTAAAAACAGCTCCTGCAATTTTCCAACGTACGCTGGAACAGGCACTTACAGATATTCCAGGCGTACTCGTCTATCTTGATGATATTCTGATTTGTGGCCAGGAACGCACAGAGCATGATACGCGCCGTGCTAAACCGCTTGCAAGAATGGGGTTTTGGACTCCAAAGGAAAAATGTAAATTTCATACTTCAACAGTTAAATACCTTGGATTTATTGTTTCAGCTAAAGGTATTGAGCCTGACCCAGCACGTCTTCGACCTATCCAAACAATGCGAGCTCCGACGAATGCAAAAGAAATACGCTCGTTTTTAGGTCTGATAAATTACTATTGGAAATTTGTGCCAAGTTTGCATCGACTCAAAGCACCATTCGAAGCTTTGATCAAGAAAGATGTACCTTTCGTGTGGACAGCGAAAATGAAGAAAACGTTTGAGGATATTAAAAATATTCTTACTGGACCACTTCTACTAGCTCATTACGATCCCAGACAAACTCTGATCGTTGCAGCACACGCTAGTTCGATCGGAATTGGTGGCGTCCTATTACAACGCGCTCCAGATGGTCAGGTAAAAGCAGTCTTCCACATGTCAAAAGCATTGACAAAGGCTCAACAGAATTACAGCCAATCGAAAAACAAGCTTTAGCATTAGTCACTGCAGTTGAACATTTTCGAAAATTCGTATATGGCCGTCACTTCGTGCTACAAACGGACCATCGTCCACTTCAAGCCCTGTTTAAAACGTCGAATACAAAAGGTCCAGATACGCGCAGAGCAAATCGATTGAAACGATGGTCTCTTCGATTAATTGGATACGACTTCGACATAGAATATGTCATTTCCGAAAAATTTGGTCAAGCGGACGCTTTTTCAAGATTAATACAGGACACAAAACAAGACGAAATAGACGCCGACCTCGAAGAAGTTGTAATTGCGCTACAGGAAACAGATACAGAGCTACAACAGATTATCAACGAATCAGTACAGTTTTTACCTTCAACCTTCGGCTCGACAAGAGCTCCAACGTGCGACATTCAGCGATGGAATTCTTGCTGAAGTTATAGATCGTCTACAAAACGGATGGTTCAAATCGGACGTAACTGATAAAGAGTTAATGCCATATTATCGTCGTCGCGATTACTTAGTCTTACTTAGTTCTAGATGAGAAACTAATAATTTCTAAACGTCTACAATCTACTGTACTGAAGCAACTACACATTGCGCATCCAGGTATTCGCCGGATGATACAGCTTGCTCGACGTTATTTCTATTGGCCGGCGATGCATGATGACATCGAAAGATACGTAAAAAAATGCAATCATTGCGATCGCACAGAAAGCAACCCAGTAAAAGAACCATTACACCCATGGCCAAATCCAGAAAAACCATGGTCACGCCTTCACATTGATTTCGCAGGTCCGATACACGGACAATGGGTACTCGTCATTGTCAATACTATTCCAAATTCGTGGAAGCAGGATGGTTCTCAACAATAACATCGGCAGCAACATGTCAATATCTGCGAAGACTCTTTAATCGATATGGACGTCCTGAAGTACTAGTTTCAAATAACGGTATTCAATTCACTTCAATGGAATTCGCGCAACTGTGCGCCGAATTTAGAATCCTTCACCTGCGTACCCCACCTGGGCATCCACAATCAAATGGTCAAGCCGAGAGAATGGTCAGAACATTGAAAAGTTAGACACAAGTCAAAGTTCACAGTTAGAAACGGAATTAAACAAATTCGTTTACGCATACAACTACACACCCAGTGATGCGGTACCGGATCATAAGTTTCCGGCAGAAATATTCTTTGGACGTAAGCTTAGAACTCCATTAGATATTTTTACTGCAACCGAAAAACCTGATCTAAGTCTTGCTTCTCGGCAGAAGCAAATGAAACAACAATACAATGCTCATCACGGCGCAAGGCCACGTTCATTTACTACAGGTCAATCGGTACTAATTCAACTCTCCAATGGACAGCGTATTCCTGGGAAAATTGTTAAGCTGATAGGAAAAGCACTCACTCGCGTCAGTATTGAAGGAGGATTCATTACCAGACATTTCAATCAAATATGGAATTGTCCCAAGGGACAGGAAAAGAAATACAATACGATTAGCGAAGATCTACTACCTTCAGGAAAAGAATCAGCACGGATTTAACCAGATCCAGTACTTCACACTTCGCTAGGAGAAAGAAAGGAGACAGAACTTCTCAACAACGGGACCACACAACCCCCAGAAGCATCTGCTCATCGTTCTGAACATCTTTCACATCGAATTCAAGGCGGTGGGAGGAACTCCCACCCCTACCGAAAACAGCATTCTTAAGCAGAGGAGGAATGTTGGATATATTGGGCCAGGCGCTAAGTACTACGCTACTGATTGACGAACTGCGCGACCAAGAGCGATTGCTGGCACGACAACGCGCAGAGACAACGGTGCATGCGGCACGGCACGACTATACACACGGCACGGCACGACGATGCACACGGCACTACAGTAAGAAAGACGTCATAAGGGACCATCAAAAGACGGACCGTCGGAAAAGCATGGATGTGGTCGATGTGAACGAAGCATAAACGACGTGCTTGATTCCGCAATAATTACTTCAGACTGTTCGCATATTGAGAACATAATAATAGGGCCCAACGGCCTTACAAAGGGAACCCACGGGCTGGGAAATGAAGTTTGAGGCTTCGTGTGGTAATAGTAGTGCTCGAAACTCATACCATGCTCAAGCCATAGGACCCCATAAACCGCCAGTTCCGAGAAAAAGCGTCTCAAACTTCGTGTAGCAATTTATATACCTAAAAGTTTTCTCCATTGCCAAGCATCCCGGTGGCCGAAGCGGTAGCGGGCCAGCGTGGTAAGCCAGAGGTTCCGTGTTCGAACCTCTGCTCGTGAATTTTTTTTTTCATACAATTTTTTTATGCATTTTATTTTTAAATTTGTTTAATATTGTAATAATAATCTTGCAAATATTTATTATTATTACAATTTTATTATCTTTATTATTAATTACGTTAATATCATAATCGTAAGAATTATAACGAAAATAATATTTTCGTAAAATCTATCGCTGTAAAATATTTATAGGCGGTATAATACGTCAAATATTATGTGTCTATACTTTTCATTTTCAAAAGTTATACCTTGAAAAATGTGAGGCTAATATGATACAATACGCCTCGAAATTAACGGACGACAGAAAAATTTTCAGAAATGGTAACGAAGTTTGCTTTTCGCTAGACCTTCTCAAAACTCCTTGTACATGTAAGCAACCATCATTTATTTGTTGCTCACATTGCCGAAATGTCTTTTGTTTTGAATGCTTTTATGATAATTATCATTCGGGTTCTTGTAAATAATAAAAAAAAAATCGGATTGTGAATAAATATAAATACAAATATAATTCCTATTCTTCTTGACTTCATTATTATTCTCCCATACATAATATTTGATGTATTATACCGCCTATAAATATTTTACAGCGATAAATTTTACGAAAATATTATTTTCGTTATAATTCTTACGATTATGATATTAACATAATTAATAATAAAGATAATAAAATTGTAATAATAATAAATATTTGCATGATTATTATTATAATATTAAACAAATTTAAAAATAAAATGCATAAAAGAAATGTATGAAAAAAAAAGTTCACGAACAGAGGTTCGAACACGGAACCTCTGGCTTACTACGCTGGCCCACTACCGCTTCAGCCACCGGGCCGCTTGGCAATGGAGAAAACTTTTAGGTACATAAATTGCTACACGAAGTTTGAGGCGCTTTATCTCGGAACTGGCGGTCTATGAGGTCCTATGGCTTGAACATGGTATGAGTTTCGGGCACTACTATACCACATGAAGCCTCATCCCGAACTTCATTTCTCAGCCCGTGGGTTCCCCTTGTTAGACATTATACAAAACCAACAAACACAACAGATACATTTATTACATGTATATCGATATTTATTTTTGGATGGATATTCACTTAATGTTCTGTATATAGATACATATATGACGGAATTTAAAAAAAAATTAACCGGTTAATTTATGGAGCTCTGGAGCTCCTCGCAAAAGCTAGAGAAGATGCGACTATCAGCCGCGTTCTCTGACTATACCCAAAATATTTGCGAGCTTACGATAAGCCGTAACTCTCGGGACCTATGCCGCGGCCTTATATACTGTCTTAGACGGATCCCACTTTCGGGTTAGGCGTTTTCCTTTTCGCCACCTAACGGCGAAGCGTAAAGCTCATGGAAGTATATGAATATCCACTGGATATCTTTGGTGGCTACTTAGTGAATATACATTCACACAAGAAAAAACGGGCTATTAAAGGACCCCGCACATTTTATATGAAAAAGTGGCTTCGGTCAAATTGGCTGAAATTGAAATATGTTGTAGTTTAGGTGGTGCTGATCAAAAGTTTCCTGGGGGAAATAATTTAAAAATCAAAAGTATAAAAGTATGATTTGAAGTGAGTGGTATTGAAGTTTAAAAAAACGTCTGTTTTTGAATACATAGATTAAATTTGTTGGAGATTCTCCGGTGGAATCCGCGTGTCGGCCAAACGAGCACGTGGTCGTGAACAATAAATGTACACCGATTTTACTAAGAAATAATTCTATATAATTAGCTATTGTTCTACACAAGAGATTGTCACAAATATCGAGTTGATAAACAATAAAAAACAGTCTTTCGATACTAGCAATGAGAATCAGAGTCGCACAATTATTACGAGAGAGAGTACTGTTCGCCGCGAGGCTCGAGACGGAAGTGAAGACCGTTTCGCGCGTGCCATCCAGGTGCTCTCTCCCAAAATTCGCAATTCATTCTTACTTCATATCAATCTAATTGCGCGCCGATCTAAATAATTATTTCCCAACAAAATTAATACATAAATGTTTGAAAAAAAAGAAAATATATATATATATATATATATATATATATATATATAATACATAAATAATAAATATTAATATTTATATATAATGTGTGCCATTTTTACAATATTTAATGATTCCAAATCCTTTCTGTTATATATGCGTGTATGCGCGCGCGCGCGCTGTACTTGATCTTTGCGTAATACACACACATGACAAAAAGAGTTTAAAATCATTAAATACTGTAGAAGTGGCTGTAGAAAAAAAATATATATTTATTTTTTTCAAACATTTATATATTAATTTAATTTATGTATTCAAAAACAGACGTTTTTTAAACTTCGATATCACCCATTTCAAAAATTATCGTATTTTTTATACTTTTGATTTTCGGACTTTTTGGCCTGAGGAAACTTTTGAGCACCACCTAAACTACAACATATTTCAATTTCAGCTAAGCAATTTGACCGAAGCCACTTTTTTCATATAAAATGTGCGGGGTCCTTTGGAGAAATATGATTACATTCATAAAACTGTGAATCATTTGACGAATTTTTTGTGGACCCGGATAACGAAGCTTATATTCAAACTATTGAATTATCATGGCGTTCTTTAGGAGCGTTTAAGTAGAGGTGGTATTAGACAAGATATAATAATCGATCATATGTATATATGTAAATATCTGTGGCGATATAAAATAAAATAACTGGAAGAGATCCATTTCGCCAATTATTAGATGACATAAGATATGTATATTCGGGAAATTAATAAAAATGAAAAAAAAATGGAACACAAAGTTTGTATTTTCTACGATATTACGACTCTATATAGATTTTCAATTTTCAGTAAAAGAACTCGGCAAAACTACATATTAGCGACGACCTCACCTCAACTTTTATAACTTTGACATATGTTGCAAAATGACTTTCAGTTGATCTTGATGGTAAATTTAATTTCTAAGGATATGTGTTGTCAAGATTATGACCCTCAATGACATCCAAAAGATTTTCTCTGTCTATTTTTGTATGATTCCATATAAGTTTGCAATTTTCCACACGAAGCGAAGTGAGCCTCAACCTTCACAATCACTGCAATCAGTATATTATGAGGTTCATTGTTGTACAATTAACATAGGTTTGCAACTTTGCACGCGAAGCGAGGTCCACACCACATCACCGCTGAGTCAGTGCGAAACGAGGTCTATTAAGTAAGATTTCACATAGATTTGCAACTTTTCACGCAAAGCCAAGTCTACTCTATACTACTCCTGAATCAGCGCGAAACGAGGTCTATTATTGTACGGTTCTACATAGGTTTGCAAGTTTTCACGCGAAGCGAGGTCCACACTATATCACCCCTGAATCAATGCGAAACGAGGTCTATTATTGTAAGGTTCCACGTAGGTTTGCAACTTTCCACGCAAAGCGAAGTCTATACCACATCACTCCTGAGTCAGTATGAAATGAAGTATATTGTTGTATGGTTTTACGTGGATTTGTATGATATTTAAAAATTAGATATAATTCGCGAAAATGGTTTTGTTTATAACTTTTTAATAAACATCGATTGACAGCTGAAATCTTTTAAAGGTCATTCAGGGTCGTGATCTTGATAACATATGTTCTTAGAAGTTAAATTTAATATTAAAGTTAACTGAAATTTGTTTCGAACAAGCTGTCTAAAGGTAATATTTACTTTTATGAAAAAATGCTTAAAAAGTGTCTTAATTTTCGAGTCGCCAAAAATCCTTCTCGTATACTTATTTTGTATCTAAAATGAACCTATTTACAAAATTTGACGCAAATCAGAGCATAATCGTTTTTGGAAGTTTCGCCACTTTTTGATCCATAAAACTGTATTGAAGATATCGAAATCTGATACATCGTCGTCTGACGTACAAAATCGCAATAAAAAGCTATTTTTTCAAAAGATTTATGTTGTGCCCTAATTGCAGCCAATATACTATTCTATAAACTTCAAAATAAAAAGTTTCGTGAGTTCTTGGAAAAATATACGAAAAGAAGAATTCCAGATGAAAGTACGCTTCGCAAAAATTGCTTACGATCATGTTTCGATGAAGTAATTAACGTAATACGCACAGAAATTGGTAATCATGCGATATAAGTTTCTATAGATGAAACGACTGACGTAAATGGAAGAGTTATAGGTAATATAATTGTAAGAACATTAGAAAAAAATAATCCTGCAAAGAAATTCTTCCTTCATTGTCAACAACTTGCCGACGTTAATAATGCGACAATTGCAAAATTATTTACAACTTCTTCAGAGTTGTTATGGACCAACGGCATAAGATGTGAAAAAGTTTTACTGATATTTTTCGTAACAAACGGTGCTACATATATGCAGAAAGCGGCAAAAAAATCTGTTAACTACATATTCAAATATGGTTTATGTTACATGCGTCATACATGAATTACATAGAATAGCAGAAAAAACCAGAGCGTATTATTCTAATATTGACATGTTGATATTTTCTGTTAAAAAAATATTCTTGAAGACACCCTTAAGCATTGAATTCTTCAAAAAAATAGCATCGAATTTGGCGTTACCTCCACAACCAGTTTTAACTCAGTGAGGCACGTGGTTGAAAGCCGCTAATATTACGCGGATAATTATACAACAATAGAGTTGAGTATCGAAACGCTTCCAGCTCATGCCGCTTCAATTGAAATTGCAAAACAATGTTTCGACTGTAATCTTGAAGAAAATTTGAATATAGTAAAATATAATTTTATTTGCATTATCTTAGTGATAAAACAATTAGAAAAATCTGGGATACCTTTATGCGACGCTCTTCACATCCTTTGGGAAGTATGAAAAAATATCAAGCAGCCTCATATTCCAGAGAAGATAAAATATAAAACGGTCACAATAATAATAAAAAATAGTGGTTTACAAAATTTAATGAAAATTCTTGAATGTGGACAATCAAATATTGTTAATGTGCCATTAAAAACAGAACAATTGGCCCTTTTTACACATGCTTCAATTGTGTCAGTTGAAGTAGAATGTACTTTTTCACATTATAAAACTATTTTAACAGATAGATGTCAAAGTTTTAAATTTAATAATTTATCTCAATACTTTGTTACTCATTAATAATGTTACTCATCAATAAATAATTTGGTAAAGGTTGATATTAGGGGATTCACCTCCGATGAAGTTCACCTTGACATATGTTATCAAGGTCACTATCTTGAATAACATGCAAAAAATTTTAGCCGTCGCTCGTTGTTTATTAAAAAGTTATAAATGAAAGAAGTTTTACGAACTTCACATAATTTTTGGACACCATGTACAATAACAGTCCTCTTGTCGCGTTGAAAGTTATAAACGTGAATAAACATATTAAAAAACATCTCAATTACTTTGACCTTACCAAGTACATTGATTATAATAGAAATGTACAACATACCTTTTGTCATATTGAAAGTTATATATTTTAATTTTCTATGCAAAGCGAGATCCACTCCACACCACCCCTGAGTCAACACGAAACGAGGTTTATTATTGTACGGTTCCACATGGGTTTGCAACTTTCTATGCGAAACGAGGTCCACCCCACACCACCCCTGAATCAGCGCGAAACAAGGTCTATTATTGTATAGTTTCACATGGGTTTGCAACTTTCTATGCGAAACGAGGTCTACCCCACATTACTGAGTCAGTGCAAAACAATATCTATAGTTTCTCGCTTCGCATAAAAAGTTGCAAACTCATATGGAACCATACAATATAGACCTCGTTTCGCGCTGACTCAGGGGTAGTGTGGGGTAGACCTCGTTTCGCATGAAAAGTTGCAAACCCATGTGGAATCATATAATATAGACCTCATTTCGCGCTGACTCAGGGGTGATGTGGGGTGGACCTCGCTTTGCATAGAAAATTAAAATATGTAACTTTCAATGTAACAAAAGCTGTGTTATTGTACATTTCTATTATAATCAATGTACTTGCTAATGAACATATATTGTTGATAAATATGTATTTATTCAGCATTATTATTATTAATGGGATACATCTTTTTCATTATTTAAAAAAATGCTTCTATTCTTTCTTCAAAAGGATAAATTTTTTTTAAATAAAAATTCAGATAGTGCTTATAATGCTTATTTTTCAATTATGCCATAACGTGGAATTGTATCACGCATATCACGCCATAATCTTTCGATATTTTGAGTATGGCAACCATTTGTAGGATCAACAAAATTAGTAGAATGGTACAGTAAGGTGAATGTAATTATATTGACTGAGTTCACAGTATCCACGCCAGCTGTCACTATATATTGTTGTTCCTGGTAATATATGACGACGTATTTCTGTCATAAGTATAGATGCAGAACGATTTTCCACAGGAACTACAAAAATACGACCAGTATCACATTCATAGCCTTCAAAAATCCATTGTCCATATATAAGATGGCCACGATTAAATTTTCCCTTTTCAATTTTGGTTTCATCGATTTTTACTATTTTGCCTGGACCACCTAACATATTATGATTTTGATCCAACCATTGTGTTAATAATTAAAAAAGTTTGAAGTTAATACAAAATAAAACTATATAACGTCTAATTACATTTTTTGTCACGAAAATAAGAAATTAAATCTTTGTAATTTTGAGTTAAATGTAGGAACTCGTACAGTTGCTTGTTTTCACATTGAAAATATCCCTCTAAAGAAAAACTTACAAAGGTAAAAAAAATACGCCAAGTAAATAAAAAATATTCTACCTTGTATGCATGTTTAATAAAAAAAATTCCTTAAAAATAATTTACAGTAATTTTCCCTCAAAAAATTATTTTTCTAAAAAACAAAACCTCAACAAATAATTTTCATAAAAAAATATTAAAAACTAAAATATCAAAACTAAATATTAAATCAATAATTACTATTAGCCAAGTACTTAAAAGCAATTCGTAAATTTGATATAATATTTGCTCGGATCGCGTTTACATTATAAACTAATATATCCCTAATAAAATGTAAAATCTTAGACATTATGTAATTAAATATTTCATCTGTATTTGATTACGATCCGGGCACGTCAAGTTTTCATAATTTACTTCGATTTAAAGACTGTGCGATTTAAAACTTGCGTAAAACGTTTTTATTTAAATTATATACATTATATAAAAAATGTTTTAGGAATTAAAGGAATCCTAATTCTCATTTAATGTTAATTTTAAATATTTTAAAAATCAAGTTTCTCTAAATAAATATAAAATGCGTTTTAATTTCTTAGGGAGAATTTATGTATAATATTTCTACAATGTAAAATTGATATTTCATGGCAAATATTATATCAAATTTACAAATTGCTCTTAAATACTTGGCTAATAGTAATTATTGATTTCATATTTGACTTTGATATTTTATTTTTTAATATTTTTTTAGGAAAATTATTTATTGAGGTTTTGTTTTTTAGAAAAATGATTTTATGAGGGAAAATTACTTTTAAGGACTTTTAAGGACTTTTTATTAAATATTTTGTTCCATACAAGATACAATATTTTTTATTTTACTTGGCGTATTTTTTTTTACCTTTGTAAGGTTTTTTTAGAGGGATATCACACCTTTTTATAAAATTTTATATCCTTTCTGCAAATTAATTTTTGGGGGAAAATATTTGTAAATTATTTTTAGGGTGTTTTTTACTTTTGAAAATTGTTACTGTACAGTAAATTAGTCTTTCTATAAGTCATAACTAACAATACAGGTTTTATATTTTTGTGACATACTGTTTCTGAGACGTTAGATTTCGCCCCCAAGGAGTGGTTTTTAAAAATTGTTATTATACACTTTATTAGTCTATCTACAAATCAGAACTAATGGTATCAGTTTTATATTTTTGTGATACACCGTTTCTGAGATATTAGATTTTATTCCCAAGGGGTGGTTTTTAAAAATTGTTATCATACGATAAATTTGTTTTTCTACAAGACTTATTTAACGGTATAGGTTTTATATTTTTGTCGCGCACCGTTTCTGAAACATTAGATTTCACCCCCAAAAGGTGGTTTTTGAAAATTGTTATTATACACTTAATTAGTCTTTCTACAAGTCATAATTAACAGTATAGGTTTTACATTTTTATGGTACACCGTTTCTGAAATATTAGATTTCACCCCCAAGGTATAGTGTTTAATAATTGTTATTATACGCTTCATTAGTCTTTCTCCATAAGTTATAACTAATAGTACAAGTTTTATATTTTTGTGGCACACGGTTTCTGAAATATTAGATTTTACCCCCAAGGGGTGGTTTTTAAAAATTATTATTATATGGTAAATAGTCTTTGTAAGAAACCTGAATTAACGGCATGAGTCCCATATTTCTGCGACGTATCATTTTCGAAATATTATTTTTTATCCTCAAAGGATGGTTTTTAAAATTTGCTTTTATAAGGGATGGTTTTTGAAAATTGTTACTATACGATAAATTACTTTTTTTAAAATTTTATTTAACAGAAGTTCCGTATTTTTACGGCTCCGTTTCTAAGATATTAAATTCCACCCCGGAAGGATAGTTTTGAAAATTGTTACTGTATGATAAATTAATCTCACACGTACGTATACACATACATATACATATCACACGTATGCAGGAACATGCACACAAATGATTTTGTCTCTTAAAGCATTTTACACATGGAAGCAATAATCATATATACACGATGTGAACGCCGCTTGAGGGACAAACTCACTTTGCATGTGTGTGTGTGTGTGTGTGTGTATGTGTGCGAACATATGTACGTGAGTCTGAATCTGGAAAAGGAAAAAAGAAGAACGAAAAATGTCACAATTCTGATATTCGATCATCATTTCTCAGGATTTACTGCACCGATTTTATTCAAACTGATCGTAATCGAAAGCTTATATTCACATTATATAATAAAAGTATCGTTAGATTTTTATTACGACTTTAGTTTATTAAATATCTTAATCGAAAGTTTACTTGACGTGAAATTCCGGATAAGCTACTTGGTAGCGCCGCATCGAGAACAGTGACTCTCAATGCTCGGATCCTGTTTTTTATGTACTTGGCGTCGCGACGCTACCGCGTCGCTTAATAAATACGACTGAATAGAATTATTAGAGAAATATTGAAATCAAAATAAAATGTATATTAAATATCAGAAAAACTCAGGGTAATTATTTACTTTAGGGGAGTAACCTCTGATGATGACCTTGACATATGTTATAGTGGTCATCCTTCTGAGTAACCTTCAGAAGGTTTTAGTCGTCGCTCGTAATTCGTTGAAAAGTTATCAACATAAGAAGTTATAATGGAATGTAAATTTTATTGACACCGTGTAGATAGAACTATAGTATATATATAACCTATATAAACATGAATTCTCGATTCTTATTCATATACAAGTGTTCAGTTGTTCCTTAGACATCATTGTGAACGATTTCTATTACTTATTCTTGTGAGTTTAACCCTTAACAAATGAAACATATTTTTTTATGTTGTGTACATGTAGATGTTTATGTTTCACACTGACAGTATACATTTTACTTTGACTGTCACAAAAAGTGAACTTTGCTTCACTTTGCAAAGTACACACGAGGTCCACCCCACACCAACCCTGAGTCAGAGCGAAACGAGGTCTATTATTGTATGGTTTCACATGGGTTTGCAACTTTCCATGCGAAGCGAAGTCCACCCCACATCACCCCTGAGTCAGCGCGAAAAGAGGTCTATGGGTCTTCGCTTCGCATGAAAAATGACAAACTCATGTGGAGCCACACAATAATAGCCTAAACCTATTTTTTATTTAAACAAAATTTTAGTTTTATGTCTAAGGAACAACACTTGTATATAAATAAGAATCGAGAATTCTACAGAAACTACAATTCATGTTTATATAGATTATATATACTACAATTTTATCTACACGGTGTCAATAAAATTTACATTCCATTATAACTTCTTATGTTGATAACTTTTCAACGAATCACAAGCGACGGCTAAAACCTTCTGAAGGTTACTCAGAAAGGTGACCACTATAACATATGTCAAGGTCAAGGTCATCAGAGGTTGCTCCCCTAAAGTAAATAATTACCCCCCCTCTCTCTCTCGCTCTCTCGCTCCTCTCTCCCCTCCCTCCCTCCCCCTCCCTCCCTCCCTCCCTCTCTGCCTCCCTCCCTCCCTCCCTCCTTTAATATGTTTATGTGCCTGTATGTATAAACGGAATATTGTGAAATTTACGTGAAATTGTACAATTGTAAATCCTGTTCTTATCATAAAATCTAATTCTTAATAACTTTTTAATACACAACGAGCGACGAGTAAAATCTTTTGCATGTTACTCAGAACGGTGATCTTGATAACATATATCAAAATGAAAGTCATGAAAGGTGAGTTCCCTAATATCAACCTTTACCAATAATTTATTATATATATTTATATGTATTTTTTAAAATTATTATTATTTTGTATATTGTTTGATATATTTATATTTTTTATTATATTCCTTTATATATCTTATGTATAATATTAAATAAACATATATTTCTATATTAATATATCTATATATATATATATATATATATATATATATTTTTTTTTTTTTTCTTTTTTTTTCTACACGACGCGACGGTATCCTCTTTGCTACTATCACTAGACCGGCATAGATATTGCTTTTCGCGGCGCTCGGCCGCTAGCATGCACTTGGAATGGGGAAAACTTCACCGAGAGAAAGAGATCCAGGCTCTGGTTATAAAGTACATTCAAAACTATAAAATTTTTTCGAATCTTTTTTTGTATCTTTTTTTGTTTTGTTCGATAGTATTCACTCAGAAATATAAAAACCGACATTTCTTAAGAGAGTATTTCACCATAATTGGTTGTAATTGTTAATTGCAAATTGCATATATTTTCTTAGAAACAATTATGTACACCAATTGATTCCTCTCATTATTTTATACATAAAAGTATTAAGATAAGGTAATTGAAAAAAGAATATTTTACTAAATATTTTATGGTTTATGTAAAATTAAGAAATTATTTCAAGCCTCATAACTCGAAAAATACTTTGTTATAGTGTTATAAAAAGCTCTCGAGATAAGCTATAAGAATAAGTAATAAAAAATAGGAAGTTCTGTTTAAAAAACTAAAGGTGACCTTCATGTGATCGTCAAACTATTATCTAAAGTCAATGTCATCATCTTATGTCCTACTTCGAGTCAAACAACTTATATCTGAAACATTTGTTTTTACAATCAAAAATAAGAAAGTTATTGGGGTGGCTAACTTAAAATAACTCACCCTGTATACAGTGTGTCTGAAAACTTTTCGCAATCCCGAAGTGTGAAAGTAGATTGCTCAAATTAAAAAGGAAGGTCTTCTACTGTGTTGCGATATTCGCAATAATTAACGAAAAATTAATTAAAGAAGATCGGCTAATGCGCGTGGCTAGAAGCACGCGGCGGCGAAGGCGGTCTCACTGTAACATAATGGCGGCGCGCGGTGAAGCGGTGATTGGGGAGGGGAGGAGCGATGAGTGTGTAGGCGCGTGGCGAAGGCTCCTCCCCTCTCCAATCACCACTTCGCTGCGCGCCGCCATTATGTTACAGTGAGACCGCCTTCGCCGCCGCGTGCTTCTAGCCACGCGCATTGGCCGATCTTCTTTAATTAATTTTTCGTTAATTATTGCAAATATCGCCAAACAGTAGAGGATCTCCCTTCTTAATTTGAGTCAATCTATCTTCACACTTCGGGACCGCAAAAAGTTTTCAGACACCCTGTATATTATCAAGATCATCACTCCGAGTGTTATTGTGAAGATTTTAGTCAGCGGTCGTTGTTTATTAAAAAGTTACAAACAAAAACGTTATAAAAAACTTTTATTAAAAAAAGATAAAAAAATGTCTAAGAATAATATATAATTTTATACAATGACAAAAGCAATATATGGTCCGGATGATAACAAAACGCAATAAGAAAGAAGGCTAAAAGACCGTGGCGCAAGATGTTAGAGCGTAAAAAATAGACATAATAATAAAGACTCTAAGTAAGAGACATAATATATTAAAAATCAGTTAGATATAAAAATACAAGAATATGTCTGAAAAAATTGATTCGATTGAAAAGAAAATAATACATATGTACGTTTCGATCTTTTCAAGATCCTTTTCAATGTTCGAGATGTCGTTAGAAAGTAAATAAAATTACATTTTAAAATAATAATAACAGAACGCGATTAAACAAGGACAAGCGCGATAGGAAACAAATAGACATTGTGTACAGTACTAACGGACGCAAAATTTAAAAACGCAAACAATTGATATGAAGAATGAATTTTTTAGAGCAGAAAGCGCATAGACAGTTAGAGAGGAAAAACTAATAATGCCTGGCCGTAAGCTAAATTTTCTGAAAAAAGGCCAACGCTCACCTCTTCATCAGAAAAAAGACGCAATAAAACCGCATTCCAAAAATATTTTATTCAACGATACAAGATAATGGTGGGAAATTAGCGTTCTCTGTGAATAATAAATTGAACGGTCTCATTATTATAAAGACCCTTTACCCAAAATAAATCATGCAAAGGTTATTTATAAGATCTTATGCAAGGATTGTGATGCATCTTACGTAGGGCAGACTGGCAGACGTTTAACGACTAGATTAAAAGAACACAAATCTATGGTTAATTATTCTTCTGACTCCTATACAGTCATTTCATCTCATAGACTCCTGGGTCACACCTTTAATTCGGAGGACAATAATCCTTGATGAAGAACCTTTTTATAGAAAAAGACTTGTTTCTGAGATGCTTCATATTAGCCAGCAAAAAAATGGGTTGAATCTACAAAATGATACCTCATTATTAGACGACTCTTATCTCCTTATCATCAAAAAATTTCTTGCTTTTTCAAAGTCTCCCGCTCCTTTGCCTCCCACTTCCTAAGTTCCCTTTCCCCTTCCCCTCACCCTTACTTTCTCTGTCTTCCCCCCTCCCTTCTTCCTATTCCTACTTCACATTTTGTCAGTTATCGTTCAGTCTTTTCACGATCGCAATCCTTCACCTTTAGACATGGTTTTATCTTGGTTTATCGCGATTCTCTGTTTTCCATCTTTGTAAATATCAAGCTTAGACTCTCGATTTCGCTCTAAATTTTTCCATGTCTTTTGTATAATACTATGTACATTATTCGCTTTTATAACTAACGGTTTTCATTTTTGTTAACGGTTTTTTTGTAATATGAAATTACTAGCTTCTTATTACTTTTATGCTTGACATGTGTTTCTTTGTTTCTTGATATGTATTGCTTTCTTTCTTTTGTATTTTTTTTACATAGGCTTCCACCTCGTTCATCGATTAAAGGATTCAATTTGTTTCTGCCTGATCTTTTGTAGATCTTCTACCCAGAGAGACTTCCAAAATTTTTACAAAAAATGTTTGACCAGGTTCAATTTTATCTTTACGACTTCAGGACTTATTTAAAAATTTTGGGGACTTTTTTCATCGGGGGATCGTCACGCAAGATAAATTTGTTAAAAAAATTTTTCACGTATGCAGTTTTATTGCGTCTTTCTTCTGATGAAGAGGTGAGCGTTGGCCTTTTTTCAGAAAATTTAGCTTACGGCCAGGCATTATTAGTTTTTCCTCTCTAATTGTCTATGCGCTTTCTGCTCTAAAAAATTCATTCTTCATATCAATTGTTTGCGTTTTTAAATTTTGTGTCCGTTAGTACTGTACACAATGTCTATTTGTTTCCTATCGCGCTTGTCCTTGTTTAATCGCGTTCTGTTATTATTATTTTCAAATGTAATTTTATTTACTTTCTAACGACATCTCGAAAAGGATCTTGAAAAGATCGAAACGTACGTATATATTATTTTCTTTTCAATCGAATCAATTTTTTCAGACATATTCTTGTATTTTTA
The DNA here is from genome assembly GCF_025532165.1 of Camponotus vicinus. NCBI lineage: Eukaryota > Metazoa > Arthropoda > Insecta > Hymenoptera > Formicidae > Camponotus > Camponotus vicinus. The sequence goes on along the minus strand of NW_028141978.1, from coordinate 19,035,641 downwards.
TATCTAACTAATTTTTAATATATTATGTCTCTTACTTAGAGTCTTTATTATTATGTCTATTTTTTTACGCTCTAACATCTTGCGCCACGGTCTTTCAGCCTTCCTTTTTATTGCGTTTTAATATAATTTTATATTGACGTATACAAACTATATGTACTTTGCAAGATAAAGCAAAGTTCATTCTCAGAAGATCAAGATGAAATGTATATACGTGGACGCAGTGGATTCCGCCTCGGTAAATATTTCGATGAAGGGAGCCCGCCTCGATTACTTTGACCTTGACATATGTTATCAAGGTCACTGCCCTGAGTAACATCCAAAAGGCTTTAGCCGTCGTTCGCTGTTCGTTAAAAAGTTATTAGTAAAAGAAATTCACAATTTTAATGCTTTTTATCTCCAAAAATATTGATTTGAGAAAAAAAATTTTAAGCAAAAAATAAAGCCGCTGAAAAACTACAAAAAAGATTATATGCATTTTTTTCATAAATCTAATATGTATAAATAATCTATTATGTTAGCTGTTATATGAAAAAATAATAATCTTAAATACATTTAATACAATTTAAATTTATATAGAATTTAATACAATTTAATACACTTAAAAAATATCACAAACGTATGTGTACACACACACACACACACACACACACACACACACACACACACGGGGGGGGGGGTGAAAGGGAATAGGCAAGGTGGACCTCGCTTTACAACTTACAGCATATATTCATTGTGATTCAATTCTTCGCAATGCGTCCCCTACCGGCGGGGTGGTTGCGGGAGGAGGGGCCGAAGGTCCCCCTTTATACTCCCCGCGTGTGTGCGTGTGTGCGTGTGCGTGCGTGTGCGTGCGTGTGTGTGTGTGTGTGTGTGTGTGTGTGTGTGTGTGTGTGTGTGTGTGTGTGTGTACACATACATTTGTGATATTTTTTAATTGTATTAAATGTATTTAAAATAATTATTTTTTCTTTGTATAACAGCTAAAATAGTAGATTTATGAAAAAAATGCATATAACCTTTTTTGTAGAGTTTTTCAGCGGCTTTATTTTTTGCTTAAAATTTTTTTTGTCAAATCAATATTTTCAAAGATAAAAAGCATTAAATTTGTGAAATTCTTTTGTTAATAACTTTTTAATAAACAACGAGCGACGGCTAAAACCTTTTGGATATTACTCAGGGCAATGACTTTGACAACATATCACATGTCAAGGTCAAGGTAATCGAGGCGGGCTCCCTTCATCGAAATATTTATCCTTTAAATAATAAAGATATATATAACAAGTTAATAAATCATATTTATTAAATTGGATAACTGAGGAATTTAATTCGGATATTAAAATCATGAGTAGAATTGAGATAGTAAGAATAATATTTAGCAAATTTAAATTCATTCTATGCAATAACAATTTCTCATTACCTCAAGATATAGCAATAAATGTTTAAGTATTATATGTGATAAGTTCTCCTACATGGGATCGAAATATAGACATTAAAGATCAGAACTTACAATGACCTTTGAAATATGAGATCAAACAGAAGGATATTTAATATATCGATCGTATAACAAACTTAGAGATATCATGGAGAATTGTGATCGCAAAGGCCTCCGCAATAATTTAATGGAAAATAGCTTTCCGTCGAGTTAGGTGAATTTTTTATATAGTTTTAATTTGAATTTAAAACAGTTAGTGTTAAGAATCTACAAATATTACACATACAGGGTGTTTATTTTAAAACTTTCCACCCGTTATTTCATGATTGACTATTTTTTGCAAAAAATACCAAAAGTCGTCAATTTTGTTTTCGAGAGGGACATTAAATGCAACAAAATTTTTTCATCTCCTTTATCGGGATAGCTACTTCAAAAATCTTAAATGACAATAGGGTTCAAATGGTATATGATTTTAAAGGTTTTTCGTATCATTAATCACATACGTACGTAACGTTCTAAAGTTAATAGTGTTGCTGGATAAATTGCGCCCTTGACAGGCGCTAAGCATTACGCTACTGCAGTGCTCGGAATTAGTTGCCCTTTCAGGCCGATATCTGAGGCGACGCCTACGATCCCCCCACTACCGTCCCAGGCTCGACGGCCGAACCGCCGATCGCGCACGTAATGCTATGCCTCAGGAACGTCCGCCAAGCCGTTTCGCCAAATCGTCATTAAAATTTTCTTTGGTAAATAATTTTTCTTTTTATAAATAATTAAATATCAACATTTTTATTATTATAATATATTATAATATTATAATATAATATATATATTATTATAATATAATATATATTATAATATTATATTATATATGTATAATTTGTTATACATACGTATTATACATACATGTATGTATAATATGTATGTATAACAAATTGTACATATATAATATATTATAATAATAAAAATTTTAATATTTAATTATTTATAAAAAGAAAAATTATTTACCAAAAAAAATTTTAATGACGATTTGGCGAAACGGCTTGGCGGACGCTCCTGAAGCATAGCGTTACGCGCGTGATCGGCGGCTCGGCCGTCGAGCCTCGGACGATAGTGGGGGGATCGTAGGCGTCGCCTCAGATATCGGCCTGAAAAGGGCAACTAATTCCGAGCACTGCGCTACTGCATGGCGGACTGCGCGATCAAGAGCGACTCGCACGACAATGCAGTGACGTGGCAGAGACGACTGAGAGACAGACCGAGGAGAAGCATGGGTGTGATCGACGTGAACGGAGGCAACAAATGACGTGCTTAAATTTTCAATAATTACTTCAGACTGTTCGCATATTAAGGACATAATACAGGATGATTCATTTTAATCTTAACAGGCAAATATTTTGAAAAATATGCGAGATACGAAAAAATGTTTCAGACAAAAGTTATATGGTTTTAAAGGGGACATAGGATGGTGTCATTAATTTGACCTTAAATAGTTACTTGAAGGTCACGTGAAGGTCACCCTCAATTTTTTAAGTGAAACTGCCTATTTTTTATTACATATTCTTGTAGCTTATCTCGAGAGCTTTCCAAAACACTATAATGAAGTATTTTTCATTAAATACTTTCCGAGTTATGAGGCTTGAAATCGTTTCTTAATTTTATATAAACCGTAAAATATCGTGTTTTTCAAGAGTTGTGTCTATTGAAACTTTTCAATCTTCTAATTAGAATGTCTTAACCAAAACATATCAAAAATACAGCCAATTTCCATTAAATTCTTGCAGGGTCCTTATTATAAATTATTAAAATTAAAAAGATTGCTTACATGAAATATTAGTGGAAAGAAGGAACAATCTTTGCTATTAGGGAGTGAAAAGAAAAATAGAGAACCATCATGAGATAGAAAAGAAACAGATATTATAACAACAAAAGGGACAGAAGTAAATAATTCTGTGGAATTGTTTAAACTTGCAGATGACTGACAAATATTCTTTTAAGTAATTGTGAAACCTGACTAAAGTACATTAAAGAAGAAAAAAAGAAAGAAATGAGATAAAGATGGAAAAAATATTTCTAAAAATCAAGAAAAGATAATATGGAATAGAAAGAGAAAAAGAAAAGAGAGAGAGAGGGAAACACAAAACGAGAGAGGGAAAGAAAACTGCCACAGATCTATTAACTATAAAAATAACTAAATTTGTAGCACAAGAAAAATTAAGAAAAAACATCGTTAGTCTATTTGCTAAAATATTTAAATGTGGCAAGTATACAGAAAATTAAGAAAAAAGGCCACAAGCTATAAAAAGTAGCTAAACTTAAGGAATAGCGTATGAGAAAGTTAAGGATAATTGTCATGTGTGAGTTCAATAATTCTGTGTAATATATGTTATCAAGATCACTCTGAGTAATGTAAATGTTATTGTGAAAGTTTTAGTCGGTGCTTGTTGTTTATTAAAAAGATATAAACAAAAAAAGTTTCACAAATTATACGTAATTTTCGGATATCATGTATACATACGGTCCCACATGGGTTTGCAACTTTCCACGAGAAGCAAGATCCATCTATATCACTGTTGCAATAAGTGCGAAATTTAGCGACGGCAAAATCTTTTGAAAGTCATTCAGAATCATGACAACATATGTCAAGATTAAGGTCATTATATTGGAGCTGTATTCCAGCAGTTTTATCTTAACTTTCTCTAAGGACGAATAATTACACTTCATTTAAAAAATTTTTTTGTTAATAATTTTTTAATAATCAACAAGCATCAACTAAAACCTTCACAATATTACTCAAAGTGATGTCCTTGATAACATATGTAATCATAATTGAAATCTGAATAATTAAATTTAAAAAAACGGATCTTTTTATTAGCTGTATAAATAATTAAACCTGGCAAATGGTGAAGATAAAAGTAAGGAGTAAAGCATGATAGTTAGGAAATTTCTACTGGAGTAAAAAATTTAAACAATAAAAGGATTCACTATTTGTTGACTGCGTTGATCCAAATAAAAAGAAAGAGAATCTTGATTGCAGTGAGTTATGATCGATAGTGAGAGAGAGATACAAATTTACTCTACAATAATCTGCTTTTTCACTTTCTGATGGATTTATCACTGATAGTGAGTTTTATAGAGTTATTGATATATACTCTATAGTGAGAGCTAAAAACAATGAAGAATTGCAGTACCGATTAATTCGGAGCATTAAAACAGTAAAAATACGATAGCACTACTGAATAATAGGAATAATAAGAATAATTCGTTAAGAAAAATACCAAACCGCATTGCAAATAAAATATTTTAATAACGAATAAACGAAAAAAAATCTGCGTCTTCCCGAGAGATGTTTTATCTTTTCTATAATGTATTCCTTCCATAAAGACATGATTTAATTCGAGATTTAGTAGCAACTTTTTCTCTTGGTTAATTAATAAAAGTTAACAAATAGAATAACTACAAATGTCTAACGAATTAGACTATTCTTTGGAAATAGGAAGTCTGCAGAGTTTGAGTAAGTCAAATTCTTATTTGAAAAAAATACATTAAATTATAATTTGTATTCGTCGAGAAACTTGCAATATAAAATTTATGTGTTTATTACTTCTTAAAATTTTATCTGAATTTTGACTGTCATATAAAGATCTGTTAAGCGAATATATGCATCATTAAGTAAATGATTATTACTTAGAGCTATAGTTATTTTTTTATTTCATTCTTCTGTGACCTTTTTTTTAAAAATCTCTCTGTTTCGATTTTTTACATCCGATTTTTTAATATCCGATAGACTTTGAGGAGTATCTAATATTTTAAGATTAAGTTCTCAATTTTACATACGTGATGATATGTAGTTTTGCCATTTTATTCTTAAAGCATGCAATATTTACTACTTAAGGATTAAGGATTATTATTATTCTTGTGTCTCAGTCTTTAATTATATTTTAGAACATTAATTGAACATTAAATGGAGTTTAGGCCGATTGTAATTCTTTTGTTAGATTTCATCTCTCTCTTATTGTTTAGTTTTTAAATCCTATGAAAGTATAATGTTGCATGGAAGAAAAAAATGTGAAGTTTACAGGACATAATAATGTAATTATAATTAAAAAATAATAGATTCCACATATTCCGTGACATATAGTAAGTTTCCTAGAAAAAAAATTAATTTCGAAAACATTCGCCATGTTATTAAAAAAATATTCTCTTATTAGATGTGCCTTATTATTATGCAAATTAAGCTTATTATATACGAACATTCCTAAATCTAATAATATAAGTGCTCCACTTCTTAATACACACATCTGACGATTTATTGCTAATATGCGGACAAAGAGAAAGGAGGCAATAGGATTAAGTTATGAAATTTAATCGAAATATGCAAGTAAATTTCTGCACTAATATAGGTAATTTATATTTGTTGTTTATTACGTTACATATTATTGAAACAGTATTTACTGAAAATCTAATAGAAAATTGTTAAAATATTTTTTACTTCTACAAAATTCACAAAAATTGAAATGGGAAATTTTATTAATTAAATAAAATTTGCAGATATATCATTTTTAATATATTTTATTCTATTTGATAAAAATATATTAGGAATAAATCAATATCTAGCTTGCCGATAATAAACTTCGAATAATGTTTTAGGTATCGATATTGCAAGCGAGACGAGTGGTATATATACGTTAAGAAGCAATGAAATACAGGATGAAAGAATCGACGATGATTTATATTTACCTACTAGTGAGACCAATGAGTCTTCGGCAGCAAGCGATGTTTGTATTCTTGGATGTGTTCAATCCGTCACCGACGAAGTATCTGTTACGTCTGGCTTTTATACTATTAGCGGGTTGCAATCTGGAAGTGATGTTTATACTGAGGACGTTGGCATAGAAGATCAAGAACCAATATACAGTATTTGTAAAGGTGACGATGAAGTTTCACTAAATCAACAACTCGAGAATTCACGCTCACGCAGCAACAGCATACTCAGTACGGGCAGCTTTCGAGGTGACGGAAGTGATCCGTCCAGCGCGAGACCACTTCTATCGGCCGATGAATTATCAGACTTAATAGTTGGTCGATATCCTCCACGTAAGACCATCAGCAATTCTATGGATTCAGATTGCGATTACGTGACTATGCCACCGCCTCCGCCGCCACCACAGCTACAATCACTTAGCATGGACAGTGATCAACAACTGCCACTACAGCCATCGTATCCGATAGAAAATATTGATTACGTGACAATTAATGTTCAGAAGAAATCGAGCATACCAAAATTAGATCGAGAACGAGAACCACCACCACCACCACCACCGTATAACATCATTCAAGATGACTTTGTTCCATTGCCACCCAGACGGATTAATCCGCCACCGCCTCCGTATACCTCACAACGAGAAAAAATTCAAATACCGCCGCCCACACCGCCACGAAACGATGCGATAATGCCGCGAGAACCACCACCGCCACCATCGTTTTATCCCGATATGTCAACAGTGTCTGATCCCATCCCGAGAATTATAAAAACCACTAACGATGTTACAGCAACTCTCACACCGAAACCACCACCTAGAATCCAACCTCCTACTTATCCAGGTGATAAAATGAAGCCTACTCCAGTACATGCTCCGGTTGCAGCTCTCGTGGTAGGTCCAAACAATTATCTGGACGTACATACCTCTCAAAACGGTCCAATGCTTCTACCATACTTGACAACACCACCAACACCACCTCCACCACCAATGGTATATCCGCGACAACCACCACCACCGCCATCATCGCCTCCGCTGCCACCCCAACCGCCATCCAGTCTGGCGACTGTTTATACGAATCAGATTACTCGATCGCAAATAGAACAATACAAACAACAACTTTATTCTGATGTTGACTATGTTATGTTTCCGTTAAAAGATCCAGCAGTGTCGAAACAGGAATATATCGATGCTAAGCAGGGTTCTCTTCTGGCAGCTATGGCTGCCTATCCACCACCGCCATATCCATCTTTTAGCAAATCTTCAGTAATGTATCGTAGTACGCCCTATCTTCCCGGTTCTTCCTTTTCCTCGCAGTCTAAATATGCATCTAATCAAAATTTGAGTGTTAGTGACACGGACAATTCTGGTGGTAATTATCTATTACATAACAATCTAAATAGTCATTATGCTGCTAGCACGAGTTCACTATACAGTGGTGCGACCTGTTCATCCAATCACAGTCTCAAAAAAGAACCTGCATCAGCTGATTCTCATACGTTGCACACTTTTTCGTGGACCAGGAGTGATAAAGACGTTCTCAAATGTTTTGACACTTTGGTGACGAGTAAAATGCAATCTCTACCACAATCCAAACATCGTAGATTACCGCCGCCTCCGCCACCACCTCTTTATGAAATACAGGTACAAAAATATCAGAAATATAAAAGACGATTCATATTTATTATGTCATATTTTGAATAAAATAATATTGTATAAGAATCAGAGAAATTTTTATTAAACAAAGTTATCAGTTTGTAAAATCAGAAACTGAGATAGATAAATTTTATTTTACGATTTTATTTTACGATTTTATTTTACGATATTGTAGTATTAATTTTATTATTAAAGTAATAAATGAATCTATAACTTTGATCTTCAATAAATATTTTTTAATCATATAGAGAGAATCAGAAATTTTGCTACTAATAGAAAAATATAAAAAATAGAAATTTACATATAATATATAAAGTAATGATTAAAACAATTTTCTCTCATATATATATTATATGTAAATTTCTATTTTGTAAATATATATGTATATATATATATATATATATACAGGGTAAGTCATTTTAAGTTTCCCACCCCAATAACTTTCTTATTTTTGATTGTAGAAACAAATTTGCAATTAACAATTACATATTTTTTCTTAAAAACAACTATGTTTTTTCTTTACACCAATTGATTCCTCACATTATTTTGTGCATAAAAGTATTAAGATCCCGGGAAAGAAAGTTTATAGATAATTATATACAATTAGATAAATTTAAATATAATTATATATAATTATATATATTAAGATCTATTTATACTATCATTTATATATTGTTATGTCAAGATATTTATAACTCCGTATCGAATTATGCAAAATTATATTAGAATTCTTGCTCGAGTATTATACTCGATATAATTTTATATAACTCGATATAAAGTTGCAAATATTTTAATAAAATTACATATAAATAATAATATAAATATATTTCTCTCATTATTTATTATTATATATAATTTAATATAATTATACATATAATTCTATATGTAATTGCACCGATTTGATATAGTTACATATATTTATATAATTGTATACAATTGAGCCGATAACGATTTCTAATTTAATTGTATTTAAAAATATATAATTGTATCTAATCATATATACATATATATGATTTTATATGATCACTAGTTTGTTCGTTTACCGCTACGTAACGCTTCTTTCTCATATTTAAGTTTAATTACGAGAATTATATGAAACTTGCAAAGGGTGACAAATGTGAGTAAAAATATTTTGCTTCAATTTAATTTCTGATATAAGTTCCTCAATGAGGAACTTCAGATTTCAGATATTAAATTGATTTTATAAGTCGGACAAATAAATATCCGGTGAATAAATGAAAATGATCAGTTCATCATATACTTAAGCTGTAAAATTCAATATATATATAAATATAATTTTTAATTTTATGTGAAATAGATAGATAAGTTATATTATTATTTAATTATGTTGAGCTAAATATTTTATATATTTATACAGGGTGACCCATTTTAACTTAGGCAGCCAAATAACTCGAAAAATAAGCAAGATAGAGAAAAATGTTTTAGACAAAAGTTGTATGGTTTCGAGGGGGCCATAAGATGGTATCATTGGTTTGACCTTGAAGAGTTATCTGAAGGTCACATGAAGGTCACCTTCAATTTCTTAAATGGAACCTACTATTTGTCATTACATATTCTTGTAGCTCATCTCGAGAGCTTTCCAAAACACTATAATTAAGTACATTTTCGTTAAGTACTTTCCGAGTTATGAGGCTTGAAATAATTTCTTAATTTTACGTAAATCATAAAATATCTTGTAAAATATTCAATTTTTCGATTATCTTACCTTAATACTTTTATGTACAAAATAATGAGAGGAATCAATTGGTGTAAAGAAAACACATAGTTGTTTCGAAGAAAAAATATGTAATTTGCAATTAACAATTCCATATTTTTTCTTAAAAACAACTATGTGTTTTCTTTACACCAATTGATTCCTCTCATTATTTTGTACGTAAAAGTATTAAGGTAAGATAATCGAAAAATGAATATTTTACAAGATATTTTACGGTTTATGTAAAATTAAGAAATTATTTCAAGCCTCATAACTCAAAAAGTACTTAACGAAAAGGTACTTAATTATAGTGTTTTGGAAAGCTCTCGAGATAAGCTACAAGAGTGTGCAAAAATATATAGGGTGTTCCATTTAAAAAAATTGAAGTGACCTTCACGTGACCTTCAAATGACTCTTCAGTGTCAAATCAATGATACCATCTTATGGCCCCTTCGAAACCATAAAACTGTTGTCTGAAACATTTTTCTCTAAAATGCTTTGTTTCCGAAATAATTGCGTGCGTTAATTAAAATGGCTCACCCTGTATATATATATATATATATATATATATATATATATATATATATATATATATATATATATATAATGTTTTTGATAAAGAGTAGACACGTTCGTGAACGGATAGAGCACAAAACTGAACAGAAAAGTCCTCCATTATTTTGTAATTTTTACTCCCGACTGCTGCCAACCTACGGTTGGCAAAAAGACGGAGGGAGTATGCGTTTCACCGAGCTCGGATTGTTTACCAGACGTATTCTCGATAACTATAACGTAGTTCGATACCATCTTTTACATATTAGTTTCTTTTTAACCAAGGAAGGTTTCTAGTATATAATTATCATTATTTATTCTATTAATAAAAAGCGGAAAAATAATATTAATCCGTCTATTCATTCTCTCATTGGTTGCGAGTGAATCTAAGAAGCAAAATGATTCACCAATAAGATTCGTTCTAAGCATCCGTATAGGGAAATATGGGCTACGGTCGGGGAGACGCTTTGGATGCTTTGAAGTGTTTGATTGACCAATCAAGTTAAAGAAATTTTTACTGCTCTTGTCTTGATTGGTTAATCAAACGCTTCAAAGTATCCAGAGCATCTTCCCGACCGTAGCCATAGTAACTTGAGTTGGAGTTAAGACATCTCGAAGTAGTGGCGGGAAATAATCGACATAACCCTATATGTCAAATAAAATAAATTAGTGTTATTGATAATAAATTGTTATCAATAATTATAAATTGTGAACAATTGGTTATTTATCAGAGAAAAAACATGGATATATCTGAAGAAAATGTTCCTAAACAGGTAAACTTTTCTCTCTTTCTATTATTAATAATAATTATCTTTTTATTTTTTTTTTATTTGTAATATTTTTTTATTAGTCATAATAATTTATTATATATTTACAGCATAGTCATAATAATAAACAATATAACATAATATGAGAGAAAATCTTCTGCGTAGCCATATAATTATGATTATATGATATTTCTACAATCATTCTTGGCTACACAGCAAATATATAAACTTCTATGATTGCAGAAATACTATATAATCATAATTATGTGGCTACGCAGAAGATTCTTTCTCTCATGATGTTATATTATTGTTGTATTATTTATTATTATGACTATGCTGCAAATAAATAAATTTCTTTTACATAAATAATATACATAATGTGAGAGTAAATAATCTTCTGCGTAGCCACATAATTATGATTATATAGTATTTCTGCAATCATAGAAGTTTATATATTTGCTGCGTAGCCAAGAATGATTGTAATAAAAATATCATATAGCCATATAATTATGATTATATGATATTTCTACAATCATTCTTGGCTACGCAGCAAATATATAAACTTCTACGATTGTAGAAATACTATATAATTATAATTATGTGGCTACGCAGAAGATTCTTTCTCTCATTATGTTATATTATTGTTGTATTATTTATTATTACTACGCTGCAAATAAATAAATTTTTTTACATAAATAATATAACATAATCTGAGAGTAAATAATTATGACTACGCTGTAAATAAATACATTTTTTTACATAAATAATATAACATAATGTGAGAGTAAATAATCTTCCACGTATAATTATGATTATATGATATTTCTACAATCATTCTTGGCTATGCAACAAATATATAAACTTCTATGATTGCAGAAATACTATATAATCATAATTATGTGGCTATGCAGAAGATTCTTTCTCTCATTATGTTATATTATTGTTGTATTATTTATTATTATGACTACACAATAATAAATATAGTAAAAAACAAATAAAATAAATATAAAATAAAAAACGGAAATAAACAAAAAATCTGAAATAAAAAATAAATTTAATGAAATAAGTTAAATAAAAATAATAACAAAACAAAAAAGTAAATAAAAAAAGATAAATTAAGTAATTGTTCTGCTGAAAGCGGGTATTATTAGCTCTTGTATATTATACATATTTAAAACTCTTATACGTACAATGCATTAACGCGTTGTATTTTTGGCTCTACAGCTTTTAAAAGAATGAAATAAAAAAAGTTTTTTAGAAAAAAAAGTACTCCCGACTGCTGCCAACAAAAAGTATAAGATAAAAAGAACAAAAATAAACAAAAAATCTAAAATAAAAAATAAAAAATTAAATAAATTAAAAGAAAAATTAAATAGAAAAATAAAGACAGAACGAAAAAGTAAATAAAAAGGAATAAAATAAAAACAAAAAAAAAGTTTTTTAGAAAAAAAAGTACTCCCGACTGCTGCCAACAAAAAGTATAAGATAAAAAAAACAAAAATAAACAAAAAATCTAAAATAAAAAATAAGAAATTAAATAAATTAAAAGAAAAATTAAATAGAAAAATAAAGACAGAACGAAAAAGTAAATAAAAAGGAATAAAATAAAAACAAAAACAAAAAAGTAAATAATAAAAAACAAGAATTTAACAAATATTTAATAATAAAAAATGTAAGATTAAAAAAGTTTGAAATAACATTATATCTATTTGTAAGTACTAATAATTAATAATTAACCAAATTAATATTAAATATTACATTTAAAAAATTATACATGAGGGAAGTAATTATTATTATTTCAATTTATTCATATTTGAATTTACTCTTTCCACATATAATTTATTATTATTAATTCCACATTTTACAAGAGCAGTCGGGAAACGCCGCGTTAAAACATATTTAAAGTTCGTCAAAATTGGTGATCGCACTACCTGATACTCCTCTTGTAAGTGTGTTCCGTATGTGTACATGAGAGTATGCATGTATGTGTGTATGTTTTAAATCTAGCGCGGCGTCTCCCGACTGCTCTTGTAAAATGTGGAATTAATAATAATAAATTATATGTGGAAAGAGTAAATTCAAATATGAATAAATTGAAATAATAATAATTATTACTTCCCTCATGTATAATTTTTTAAATGTAATATTTAATATTAATTTGGTTAATTATTAATTATTAGTACTTACAAATAGATATAATGTTATTTCAAACTTTTTTAATCTTACATTTTTTATTATTAAATATTTGTTAAATTCTTGTTTTTTATTATTTACTTTTTTGTTTTTGTTTTTATTTTATTCCTTTTTATTTACTTTTTCGTTCTGTCTTTATTTTTCTATTTAATTTTTCTTTTAATTTATTTAATTTCTTATTTTTTATTTTAGATTTTTTGTTTATTTTTGTTTTTTTTATTATAATAATTATTGAAATATTATTTAAAAAGGATTGACGAATTAGCGTGCATTTCGTGCGCCTAAATTATGGGATGTATTTTCTAAATATATATGACAATGATGAACGTCACATAGCAACGAAAATTTTGACTATGCATTCTCTGACTCTTGTCTTTGCCGTGCGACACTTGCTGTTGGTACACCTAGAACATATATCCCATAGTCTAACTATGATAAATGTGCGCTCACTTGTCAATCTTTTTTATTTAATATTTCAATAATTATTGCAAAAATTGCAAAACTTGGATGGACTTTTTTGTTCAGTTTACTGCGCTTTATACTCACGAGCGTTGATCCAATCTTTATCAAACACTCTGTGTACATATGTTACGGGCGAAGTCCGCAAGGTGTACAGTGTCGACATTGCCGGGGGATGTTAGTATAACGTTCTTGGGCAAAACCCGCTGAAATGGTTTATTAACTGACATGGCTCAGTTTGATGTAAGCAAAGTCGACACTGCCTATTCAGCGATAGCAATGTCAATAACTACTATTATATTGTGAACTTCGCCCGGTTCCAAGTGGGCAAAGTCGACATTGCTAATTCTTCATGGGCGAAGGTGCGCGTCCGTATTGTGTAGTCCTGATTTCTCAATAAAACAAAATGAAAATTCAACATAAAGTACAAAATTAATACTCTTCTACACATTCGCCTAGCGTATGAAAACAGCAATTAATTAGTTTTAGTTTGCGACTGATAAAGATAAAAAATTTTAATGTTTAGTTTTGACGAGCAATAATATTCTTAAATAACATATTTTATTTAACTGTATCTAATATTTACCTAATATATATATATTTATATTATGTAACTGTACTTAAATATAACGACTGTTTTCATACGCTAGGCGAATATGTAGAAGAGTATTAATTTTGTATCTTATGTTGAATATTTATTTTATGTTAATTTTATATTAATATATACGTTATATTTTTGTTTTAGTCTGCGACTGATTAAGAATTAAGGTCATTGTAATAATTAGGAATATTTGTGCTTTATTATTTATATTCAAATAAATATTTCTAGATTTGTATCTAGTCAATCTATTAAATCATCACTTAATAATTGAGAAATCAGGACTACACAATGCGGACTAGCAACTTCGACCATGAAGAATTAGCAATGTCGATTTTGCCCACTTGGAATCGGGCAAAGTTCACAATAGTAGTTATTGATATTGCTATAGCCGAGTAGGCAGTATCCGCTTTACCTACATCAAACCGGACCATGTCAGTTAATAAACCATTTCAGCGGGTTTTGCCTAAGAACGTTACGCAATACTAACATCGTCCAGATAATGTCGGTTCTGCACACCTTGAGGACTTCGCCCGTAACACACGCGCGCGCGCGCGCGCGCGCACGCACGCACACACACACACACACACACACACAAACACATTACAGGGTGAGCCATTTTAAGTTAAGCACCCCAATAACTTTTTTTATTTTTGAATGTACAACAAAATGTTTCAAATAAAAGTTGCTTGACTTCGAGGGGGACAGAAGATGGTGGCAAAAATTTGACCTTGGATAGTCATTTGAAAGGTCACCTTCAATTTCTTAAATGGAACCTACTATTTTTCATTGCATATTCTTGTAGCTTATCTCGAGAGCTTTCCAAAACACTATAACTAAGTACCTTTTCGTTAAGTACTTTTTGAGTTATGAAGCTTGAAATAATTTCTTAATTTTACATAAACCGTAAAATATCTTGTAAAATATTCATTTTCCGATTATCTTACCTTAATACTTTTATGTACAAAATAATGAGAGGAATCAATTGGTGTAAAGAAAACACATAATTGTTTCGAAAAAAAAAATGTAATTTGCAATTAACAATTACATTTTTTTTTCGAAACAATTATGTGTTTTCTTTACACCAATTGATTCCTCTCATTATTTTGTACGTAAAAGTATTAAGGTAAGATAATCGAAAAATGAATATTTTACAAGATATTTTACGGTTTATGTAAAATTAAAAAATTATTTCAAGCCTCATAACTCCAAAAGTACTTAACGAAAAGGTACTTAATTATAGTGTTTCCGAAAGCTATCGAGATAAGCTACAAGAATATGCAATGAAAAATAGTAGGTTCCGTTTAAGAAATTGAAGGTGACCTTTATGTGACCTTCAAATGACTATCCAAGGTCAAATTTTTGACACCATCTTCTGTCCCCCTCGAAGTCAAGCAACTATTATTTAAAACATTTTGTTGTACATTCAAAAATAAAAAAGTTATTGGGGTGGGTAACTTAAAATGGCTCACCCTGTATATACATCTTCAAAAAGTCTCGGACCGCTAAAATATCTCGAAAACGATCAACTATAATGAAAAATATGTAAGGAACAAAGTTGTAGGACTAAATAAAATGTACCTAACGATGATAAGAATTTGACCTTGGATGAAGTACTCAAGGTCATATGAAGATCAAGTTGATTTTTTTAAAGAGCTTTCCACAACACTATAATTAAGTATTTTTTCGTTAGGTACATCTCGAGTTATGAGACTTGAAATCATTTCTTAATTTTACATAAACTGTAAAATATCTTGTTAAGTATTCATTTTTCGATTATCTTACCTTAATACTTTTATATACAAAATAATGAGAGGAATCAATTGGTGTAAAGAAAACACATAGTTGTTTTCGAGAAAAAATATGTAATTTGCAATTAACAATTCCATATTTTTTCTTAAAAACAACTGTATGTTTTCTTTACACCAATTGATTACTCTCATTATTTTGTACATAAAAATATTAAGGTAAGATAATCGAAAAATGAATATTTTACAAGATATTTTACAGTTTATGTAAAATTAAGAAATGATTTCAAGCCTCATAACTCGAGATGTACCTAACGAAAAAATACTTAATTATAGTGTTGTGGAAAGCTCTTGCAATAAGCTATAAGAATATGCAATAAAAAATGGGGAGTTCCATTTAAAAAAATCAACGACCTTCATATGACCTTGAGTACTTCATCAAGGTCAAATTCTTACCATCATTAGGTACATTTTATTTAGTCCTACAACTTTGTTCCTTACATATTTTTCATTACAGTTGATCGTTTTCGAGATATTTTAGCGTTTTGGGACTTTCTGAAGACCTTGTATATATACATATATATATATATATATACAGGGTGTCCCATTTTAAAAGTTCCACTCTCATAACTTTTCAGGATCAACGTTTGAAGGAAAACGACTCGGATAAAAGTTGTAGGGAACGAAGGGGGCTGTCTAATAGTGACCTTGGATTCGACATTAAAGGTCATTTTCAAGGTCATTTAAAGGTCAACTTCCGTTTTTTAAATTGGAACTCCTATTTTTTATTACTTATTCTTGTAGCTTATCTCGAGAGCTTTCCAAAACACTATAACAAAGTATCTCTTCATTCAGTACTTTTCGAGTTATGAGGCTTGAAATAATTTCTTAATTTTATATAAACCATAAAATATCTAGTAAAATATTCATTTTTCGATTATCTTACCTTAATACTTTTATGTACAAAATAATGAGAGGAATCAATTGGTGTAAAGAAAAAACATAGTTGTTTTTAAGAAAAAATATGTAATTTGGAATTAACAATTCCATATTTTTTCTTAAAAACAACTGTATGTTTTCCAAGGTCACTATTAGATAGCCACTTTTGTTCCCTACAACTTTTATCGGAGTCGTTTTCCTTCAAACGTTGATTCTGAAAAGTTATGAGGGTGGGACTTTTAAAATGGGACACCCTGTATATATATATATATATATATATATATATATATATATATATATATATATACAGAGTGTCCCATGACTGAAGGTCCATACTTTAAGGGCGTGTTGCTGACGCCATTTAGAGTAAAAAAAGTCTAATAAACATATGTCCGCAAATGCTTCCTAACAGAAATACAAGCATTGAAAGTTGATATATGATAGGAATCAGGGCGAATAAAATCTGCTACATATAATAATGAAAGATAGATTTATTCTATAATGATAATTATTCTATTTGAACAAAAAGTAAAGAAACTGCGTGCGGTTGTTTCAAGCTGATGCGACTGACTGACTGATCGAAGCGACGGATAGATCGCGAAGAAGGCAAAATTACAAGTATAGTAAAATCGCACACGCGCTGAAGCGCCGCCTGCCGTATCATAATTCCCGAGCTTCTTGTCGATTTATTGGTTCGATCGAAGTATCGATCGCAAGTTGCTCACACCCCCTCTATCGATAAGAGCTCTGGGAATAAGCAGTGATCAATTCAAATTCAACATTTCCACACACCTATTGTGTTTGCACTTAGTTAACGATTTTATCAAAATATCAGCGAGCATCAAGTTTGTTTGTAAATAATAAATTGCTATTTCCCCTTTTTCAACTAATTCGCGAGTGAAGTGGAAATTAATATCAATGTGCTTTCTCCGTTTATGAAAGACAGTATTCTTCGACAATTCTATTGCACTTTGATTATCACAAAATACATTAATCGGAGATATTACATATTTTTCAAAACCCATATGAACTAAAAGTCTTTTGATATAAACTATTTCTCGTGAGACTTCAGAGAGTGCTGCATATTCTGCTTCCATAGTTGACAAAGCTACAGATGCTTGTTTTTTTGACTTCCAACTAATCGGACCTCCGGATAACATTAAAACGTTGCCTGAGCACGATTTACGGTCATCGACATCTCCTGCCCAGTCTGAGTCGGAGTAGGCATTCAAACATTCTCCATCTTGAGTATACGTGATTCCGTAGTGAGAAGTTGCCTTTAAGTATCTCAGTACTCTCTTCGCAATGATCCAGTGCTCCTTCCCAGAATTTGCACAAAAACGGCTCAAGGTACTGGCCGCAAATGCTATATCAGGACGCGTAGCATTTGCCAGATAAATTAGCCCGCCTATTAATTCTCTATACGGTCGATCTTCCATTTCGAGTTTTTCAGTTTCCGTCATTGGACTCATATCTTTGGTAATTTTTAAGTTCGATTCGATTGGTGTTGACACTGCTTTTGCTTGTTCCATATTAAATCTTGCGAGTAAGTCTTCGACGTAACCTTTTTGTGAAAGGCGCATTTTTCCAGTGTTGCCTTCTCGTAGCACGTTAATTCCGAGAATATTGCTTATTAGACCAAGATCCATCATCTTGAACGTTGATTTCATTTTCATTTTAATGAGTTCAAGTTTGTCGAGTTTCTTCGAGGCCAAGATAATATCGTCAACGTAAATGATGACAATTATTCGTTCTTCATTTTCGCCATACACGTAAACACATGGGTCCGCCGATGTACGTTTACCACCGGTTTCTGTAATATAACTATCGAGTTTCTTGTACCATTCTCGACCTGATTGCTTTAGACCGTACAAAGGTCTGAGAAGCTTGCACACCTTTTCTTCGCATCCGTGCTTAACAAACATTTCGGGTTGCTCCATGTATATTTCTTCGTTCAACTCTCCTTGCACGTATGCTGAAACCACATCCATTTGATGCACGTGTATTCCTTCGTTTACAGGTGCAGCGAGTAGTGTCCGAATAGTTTCATATCTTGCTACGGGAGCAAAAACTTCTTCATAGTCTATTCCTAATTTTTGTGTGTGTCCCCGAGCAACTAGTCTCGCCTTATATTTCTCAATTTTACCATCTCGATTGGTTTTGACCTTGAATACCCATCGGTTCGTCAAAATCTTCTTATTGGTTGGTCTAGGTACGAGAGTCCACGTTTTATTTTCTTGCAACGCATCGTACTCCTTCCTCATGGCGGTTAGTCATTCTTCTTTATCATCTTGTTTCAACATTTGTGGTACGGACTTTGGTTCTGAATAATATTCATCACTGCGATGATAGGCTTTTCGCGATCTGCCTGGTCTACCAGTTCTTATAATTTTGGGGCGTCCCGGTCCTCATGTGTGCCGTTGCTCATTATCCTCTTCATATACCTGAGTATCTTCTGACGAATCATCATTTTTCTCGTCTTCCGTGTCTTCTTTGCTTTTGTCTTCAGTTTTCCATCGTGCTATTCCGGGCATTCTTCGTTCGTTGTCTCTATAATTTTGTCAGGCATTGTAAAAATTCCTCTCGATAAGAATTCCTGAGGAGGCTCGATCCTTTCAAAAAATTTCACATCACGTGCCTTGATGATAGTTTTCGTTCCCGATTTCCATAGCCGATATGCTTTCGATTCTTTCGAGTAGCCTACTAACAAGTATTCGTCGCCTTTTGGTTTAAACTTTTTTCCTCTTTGCCTTTTATTAAGCACTATCGTTTTGCTGCCAATAGTTCTAAAATAACCTACTTATGGTTTTTGTCGCATCCATACTTCGAATGGCGTGACTCCATCGAGACATTTCGTTGCACATCTGTTTCTTAAAAATGTCGCCGTATTCATCGCTTCTGCCCATAATGAATCGGGAAGATTCGCTTGTAGCATTATACATCTGGCCATTTCAACTAATGTACGATTGGCTCGTTCTGCCACTCCGTTTTGTTGGGGTGTGTATTCAACACTTAGTTGATGCTGAACCCCTTCTTCTCTGAGGAAATCTTTAAAATTCTTCGACAAATATTCCTTTCCATTGTCTGTTCGAAGTTTCTTAATCCGTTGACCAGTCTGATTTTCTACTCTTCGTTTGTAATCCTTGAACGCTTGAAGGATATCCGACCGATTACGAAGCATTGCGATTGTTGTGTATGTAGAACTGTCATCTATGAAAGTGACAAAGTATCTTGCGCCACCGATCGATTCTACGTTCATTGGTCCGCAAATATCGGAATGCACTAATCCTAACAAATTTTTCTCGCGATTAGATGACGGTTTGAAAGGTTGAACATGAATTTTGCATTTAGCGCATATCTCGCAGCTCATTTCCTTTGTTTTTGATACAAAATTCATGCCAAGAACCATATATTTATTTTTCATCATTTTTAAATCGTTTATATTTAGATGCCCTTATCTTTGATGCCATTTTAATAAATCTGTTTCGCTCTTTTTATCCACGAACGCCGCGTGTTCCTTCTTCTCGTTAATCACATATAACTGATCGCGTTTGGTAGCCGTGAGAACTACCGAACCATCTTCTCGATTGACGGTCGCCCTATTCCCTTTAAATATGACAGAATAACCGTTGTCTGTAACGCTCGACACCGACAAGAGATTATTACGCAATTCTGGTACATACAATGCATCTTGCAATTTAATAGAATTTGTTACGTATCTATTTATCTTTGCATTTAATTTTATATCACCTCGACCGACTGATTTTGCAACGTGTTCCGCGGTTGTGTATACTTTTAAATCTTTATTGTCTTTCAGTATGGTAAATATTCGCTCGTCATTGCTCATATGTTTAGTCGCCCCGCTATCAAGATACCAATCTCTTGATTTATTAATAATTTCGGCGTTGCACGCAATCGCGGTCATCGCATCGCTAACTTCGTTTGATTCGCTACGCTTTGATTTCGCTCTACAATTCCTACTTATATGCCCGTTTTTGCCGCAATTATAACATTTCCCTGCGAATTTATGTGTACTCGCTTTCGTAAGACTATCTTTCGGTTTTGGATACGAACGTTTCGAGCGTTCGGAACGTCCTTTTGTCAATAATGCATCGCTATTATTCTCGTTTGTTTTGGTAACGTGGTCGCTTTGTCTCGCTTCTTCCTCGATAAGTTTTAATTTTAAATTTTCAAGCGTTGGTATTTCGTCGCGTAACTCGATAGCTACACTAAAGTTTTCGTATTCGGGCGGTAGAGAACCTAATAACATAATTGATAATAGCTCATTTGGTATTTCGATACCCGTTTCTGCAAGCTGCTCCGCTTTCCGTGTAAAGTCGGTTACATACTGCGTCATGGTGATGTCCGGCTTTTTCTCCATCCTCAGCAATTGCTTGTATAAGACTGCCTTCCTCACTGGCCCTCGAGATTCAAATACTGCTTTCAGGCTGTCCCATGCTCCCTTCGACGTCGTGGCTTTCTTAACTCTGATTGAGCTGGCCATGTGTGATACTCAAATTTATTAATGCCAGTGCCTTCGAGTCTTTCTTCACCCATTCTTGTGGATTTCCTGCTGGTTTTATTTCCGTGCCGTCAACGTACTGCCATAGGTCGTTAAATATCAGTACACTTTTCATCTGGACCTTCCACAGTTCGTAGTTGTTTTCCGTTAATTTCTCTATGTTCGCGAAACTGGCGGCCGTAGCCATTTTTATCACGTCTTTTGTCCTTTCCTCCACTGACTCTAAACATTCGCGCAGTGCACTGAGAGCTCTGGGCCCATAAACTGATAGGAATCAGGGCGAATAAAATCTACTACATATAATAATGAAAGACAGATTTATTCTATAATGATAATTATTCTATTTGAACAAAAAGTAAAGAAACTGCGTGCGGCTGTTTCAAGCTGATGCGACTGACTGACTGATCGAAGCGACGGATAGATCGCGAAAAAGGCAAAATTACAAGTATAATAAAATCGCACACGTTCTATACGCGCTGAAGTGCCGCCTGCCGTATCATAATTCCCGAGCTTCTTGTCGATTTATTGGTTCGATCGAAGTATCGATCGCAAGTTGCTCACAATATAAATATGTGAAACATTTTCTATTAGTCTGTTATTGTTTACATTTTCTGTCGGTCTGATTTTGTTTACATTTTCGGTTAGTTTAGTATCGTATGAACTTATTAACAGAATTATGGATGCGGCAACACAAATCAGAAATTCTCCTGGAATGGTGGAGTAATGTTCGATCACTTTTACGCAGGGCAAGACTTTGTATTGAATCTGCAGGATTTTGAACAAAATTTGTAAATGAACAAATTAAATTAAATGTCTTACTCTTCTTTTCTAAATGTCTCTTTTTTTAAATATTCAACTTTCAATACTTGTATTTCTGTTAGGAAGCATTTGCGGACATATGTTTATTATACTTTTTTTACTCTAAATGGCATCAGCAAC
Organism: Camponotus vicinus; assembly: GCF_025532165.1. Lineage (NCBI taxonomy): Eukaryota > Metazoa > Arthropoda > Insecta > Hymenoptera > Formicidae > Camponotus > Camponotus vicinus. Next base: position 19,013,362 of record NW_028141978.1, on the reverse strand, counting down.
ACGCCCTTAAAGTATGGACCTTCAGTCATAGGACACCTTGTATATACAGGGTGTCCCATTTTAACTTGGACAGTAAAATATCTCAAAAACTAAGCCCAGAAAACAAAAATGTTTCAGACAAAAGTTGTATTCGAGGGGGCCATAAGATGGTACCATTGGTTTGACCTTGAAGAGTCATTTGAAGGTCACGTGAAGGTCACTTCAATTTTTTTAAATGAAACACTATATATTTTTGCACATTCTTATAGCTGATCTCGAGAGCTTTCCAAAACACTATAATTATGTACCTTTTCGTTAAGTACTTTTTGAGTTATAAGGCTTGAAATAATTTCTTAATTTTACATAAACCGTAAAATATCTTGTAAAATATTCATTTTTCAATTATCTCACCTTAATACTTTTATGTACAAAATAATGAGAGGAATCAATTGGTGTAAAGAAAACACATAATTGTTTCGAAAAAAAAATGTAATTTGCAATTAACAATTACATTTTTTTTTCGAAACAATTATGTGTTTTCTTTACACCAATTGATTCCTCTAATTATTTTGTACGTAAAAGTATTAAGGTAAGATAATCGAAAAATGAATATTTTACAAGATATTTTACGGTTTATGTAAAATTAAAAAATTATTTCAAGCCTCATAACTCAATAAGCACTTGAGGGAAAAATATTTTATTATAGTGTTTTGGAAAGCTCTCGAGATAAGCTACAAGAATGTGCAAAAATATATAGGGTATTCCATTTAAAAAAATTGAAGTGACCTTCACGTGACCTTCAATTGACTCTTCAAGGTCAAACCAATGGTACCATCTTATGGCCCCCTTGAAACCATACAACTTTTATCTGAAACATTTTTATTTGCTGGGCTTAGTTTTTGAGATATTTTACTGTCCAAGTTAAAATGGGACACCCTGTATACATATATATACCCTGTATATATACATATATATACATATATATACAGGGTGTCCCATCCGTATCAGCCAAATATCTCAAAAACTGTGCGCGGCAGACAAAAATATTTCAGACAAAAGTTGTAAGGTTTCAAGTATCGTATTACGTGGCGATATTAGTTTGACCTCGAAGAGTTATTTGAAGGTCATATGAAGGTCACCGTCAATTTCTTAAATGAAACTCTCTACTTTTTATTGCATATTCTCGTAGCTTATCTCGAGAGCTTTCCAAAACACTATAATAAAATATTTTTCCCTCAAGTGCTTATTGAGTTATAAGGCTTGAAATCATTTCTTAATTTTACATAAACCATAAAATATCTAGTAAAATATTCATTTTTCGATTATCTTACCTTAATTCTTTTATGTACAAAATAATGAGAGGAATCAATTGGTGTAAAGAAAACATACAGTTGTTTTTAAGAAAAAATATGGAATTGTTAATTGCAAATTACATATTTTTTCTTAAAAACAAATATGTTTTTTCTTTACACCAATTGATTCCTCTCATTATTTTGTACATAAAAGTATTAAGGTAAGATAATCGAAAAATGAATATTTTACTAGATATTTTATGGTTCATATAAAATTAAGAAATTATTTCAAGCCTCATAACTCGAAAAGTACTGAATGAAGAGATACTTTATTATAGTGTTTTGGAAAGCTCTCGAGATAAGCTACAAGAATAAGTAATAAAAAATAGGAATTCCCATTTAAAAAACGGAAGTTGACCTTCAAATGACCTTGAAAATGACCTTTAATGTCGAATCCAAGGTCACTATTAGATAGCCCCCTTTGTTCCCTACAACTTTTATTGGAGTCGTTTTCCTTGAAACGTTGATCCTGAAAAGTTATGAGGGTGGAACTTTTAAAATGGGACACCCTGTATATATATATATATATATATATATATATATATAATATTTCAATAGAAATAAAATGTTTCAAAATAAAATTAATCTAGAGATTACGATATCAAATATTTAATAAATTTTTAATGTTTAGTTATTAAAATAACTATTTTTTCTCTTTTAGTTTATTATAAATTTCAAAAATATTAAGTCAATTAATTTTTTTTCCTATAATGCAATATATAAATTATTAAATATCAAATTTTTCGCATATTTAATTTATAGATATTTAATATATATATTATTTGTTTTAGAATCTTGACATAAATCAACCATTACCATCAGCTTCTTCGGCAACAACTCCTTCGATGATTGCTACGAAAATGTATAAACCTAGCAAATCCCACAATGACATGGAAGATAGTGAGGAAGGAAGGAAAGATATGTTAGACATTCGAACGCTTCGCGAAAAAAGTCGCAACTTAGATTTACCATTAATTTCTGCACTGTGCAACGATCAATACTTGCTGAAGCAGACAAAAGCCTTTGTCTTGCCAAAGCATCCTAGCGAAACCTCTAACGCAACATCCATGAAAAATAGCATGCGGAGCAGCAGTGGAGCGATTTCTAACAGAAACAAATATCCAGTGAGCGGATTATCAACGACACAAATTCAAAAGTCACTTAAGAAGTCCTCGACGAATACTCATAAGCATCCTTCTGAAACAAAGAATAATTCTTTTAAAGTTAACACTTCCATTACAGAGATTTCAACCAATAAGAAAAACTTCACATCTCACTCTTAACATTCATCTTTGATATTTCTTTTCTTATTTATAGAATTTTCCATAATTTCGAATAAAAATATATTTTTTCATAATTCCGATATCATCATAGGTTATTGTTTCATTAACGTAACTAGTAAAACATACAGGAAATATGCAACAAATTAAATAGCATAGTTTAATATTCCGGTAAACCGTATTTCTTCGACTCAGAGTGCCATTTTATCTATTCGCCGTATATTTTTGTTCACGAAATTTTTAAATTAAAACGATAGAGAATTTCAAATAATTGTAAATTGCTCATCACTAGTAAATGAAATATTTTAATCATCTGCATTCTTCATTTTCATAGAACTGATTGTTATAAATTATATTTTTGTACGAAATGCTTTTTTATATAAAATATGTTAAATAGTTGAACTATGGCATTAAGGACTTCAAACGTTTATGATCTTTTGCTCAATTATACGACTGGTACAGATATATATGAATAAAAATTCAATTGATAAGCCCCGATAAAGGCGGCACTAGTCCCGCTCATTGTTAGGACAAACTATAAAATTTATTGGCCATTATATGTGATAATCATATATGAGAGGTTAATAGTTGATTACTTGAAAAAGTTAATATGAACTTATGTGTTTCAATTAAAAGATTTCTCTCTCTCTCTCTCTTCCCTCTCCCTTCCCCTCCCTCTCTCTCTCTCTCTCTCTCTCTCTCTCTCTCTCTCTCTCTTTATATACAGAGTAACAGTTAAAATGTTACAAGTCACTATTTTTTAAAGTACGCATTATAGGAAAAATATTTTAAATAAAAATTTCGTTTGAAGAGGGAAAAAGATACAGATATTAGTTTGATCTTGAAGGTAGGTGAATAGTTTGATATATTTTATATAGTTTATGTAAAACTATGTCAATTTAAAATATAATATCTCGTAAACTATATACAGAGTATCTCATAAAGATTGTTCCAACGCTTGTAAGCGCGTAGAGCACAGTAAATTGAACAAAAAAGTGAAAATTAGATTTTGTTTTTTTTTTATACTAGTTTTTGCTTTATTTTTTTTAACATCTGCTATTTTATTTTATTTGCTTTTTTATTCTAAAATTCAACTCCTCGTAACTTGAAACCTATGCCATGTAGCATAATAATGTAATTTATTTTCTTTCTGAAGACTACGGATTTTACGAAAATAATAAAAAAAATAAAAGTTTCTAAAGGAGTTTCTCAAGTTTTCTAATTGTTTTCATATTGTTAAATAACCATATTTCGGTGCGTCAAAAAATTCTAATAAAAAATTGAATACTTGTCAGTTTCATCCCTTTATAACGATATGGGAAGATTAAAAAATATTAATAAGTATCCTTTTTAATAATAGGAAACATCTATCAAATTTCATTCTTTTAACTTGTTCAAATTTTGAGAAAAAAAATAAAAATCTAATTTTCATTTCCCCTTTAGAGGAGTGTAACTCCTTAGGGAGAGATATATAAGATATATATTTATATAAAAAAAAAAACACCTTTATTTTCGAGAAAGAATTATTTCCTAAAATTTCGTACTTATTTAGAAACATCCATTACGTCACTACGGGGAGTCACAGAGGAACTTTTTGATCTAATGACATTAGGATTTAACCTAGTACCACTCGTTTTTCCTACTATTGCTACTACTACTACTACTTCTATACTAGAAACACCCTACACACGCGCGCGCGCGCGCACACACGCACACGCACACACGCACGCACGCACGCACGCACGCACGCACGTACGCACGTACGCATACACATACATACAGAGTGTCCTAGCTATCGTGTGCGAAAGAAAAATTTTAAGTAGATCCCACTAAACTGAATTAAAAAGTTTTATATCATTTTGCAAACAATCACGTAAGATTTCGAGATAATTGAAAAAGATCGGCCAATATGCGTGACTAAAAGCGCGCAGCGAGAAAAGCCGTCCCATTGTTACTTGATTCTAGGCGCACGGTGAAGCAGTGGGCGGGGCTTACTCATCAACGTAACGCTAAAGCACCGCACGCCGCTATCATGTTTTGGAGAGCGCCCCACAAGTGAGCGAGATCTACTTATGGTTTTTCTTTAGCACACGATAGCTGGGACACCCTGTACATACAGGGTTTTACAACAGGTAGGACAAAATTTAAGAAATGATTCTTCATGATAAAATAAGACGAAAATCAAGAGTAAGAAAATTTCGATGGAAGCTTCCTTTTTAGTTATAATAATTTGAAAATTCGCATAAAAGCCGTCTCAAGCACAGCGATTCGCCAATCTCGAGCGTTACATCGGTAGAGTCGTTGTCAAAATACACCGTAATACATAAGTATGGAAACATGCCTCATAGCAGTTGACGTAAAATTTACGAATATAAAATCTATTTGGTGCGGCAATATTTTTCTCCACACAAGCCTATGTGAATTTTTAAACATTTATAATTAAAAAAAGGAAGCCTTCATCGAAATGTTCTTAATCTTGATTTTCGTTTTATATTTAACCCTAAATATACATACATAACCGAATACCCTATATATACATACATATATATATATATATATATATATATATATATATATAAGTGTATATACAGGGTGTCCTAGACCACCCGTACACCCCTTTTCCTTCAAAAACTAAGCATTTTAGAGAAAAACGTTTTCGACAAAAGTTGTTTGGTTTCGAGGGGGCCATAAGATGGTATCATCGGTTTGACCTTGAAGAATCATTTGAAGGTCACGTGAAGGTCACTTCAATTTTTTTAAATGGAACACCCTACATATTTTTGCACATTCTTGTAGCTTATCTCGAGAGCTTTCCAAAACACTATAATTAAGTACCTTTTCGTTAAGTACTTTTTGAGTTATGAGGCTTGAAATAATTTCTTAATTTTACATAAACCGTAAAATATCTTGTAAAATATTCATTTTTCGATTATCTTACCTTAATACTTTTATGTACCAAATAATGAGAGGAATCAATTGGTGTAAAGAAAACACATAGTTGTTTTGAAGAAAAAATATGTAATTTGCAATTAACAATTCCATATTTTTTCTTCAAAACAACTATGTGTTTTCTTTACACCAATTGATTCCTCTCATTATTTTGTACATAAAAGTATTAAGGTAAGAAAATCGAAAAATGAATATTTTACAAGACATTTTATGGTTTATGTAAAATTAAGAAATTATTTCAAGCCTCATAATTCAAAAAGTACTTAACGAAAAGGTACTTAATTATAGTGTTTTGGAAAGCTCTCGAGATAAGCTACAAGAGTGTACAAAAATATATAGGGTGTTCTATTTAAAAAAATTGAAGTGACCTTCACGTGACCTTCAAATGACTCTTCAAGGTCAAACCAATGATACCATCTTATGGCCCCCTCGAAACCAAACAACTTTTGTCCAAAACGTTTTTCTCTAAAATGCTTAGTTTTTGAAAGAAAAGGGGTGTACGGGTGGTCTAGGACACCCTGTATATACAGGGTGAGCCATTTTAATTAACGCACGCAATTATTTCGGAAACAAAGCATTTTAGAGAAAAATGTTTCAGACAAAAGTTGTTTGGTTTCGAGGAGGCCATAAGATGGTATCATTGGTTTGACCTTGAAGAGTTATTTGAAGGTCACATGAAGGTCACCTTCAATTTCTTAAATGGAACCTACTATTTGTCATTGCATATTCTTGTAGCTTATCTCGATAGCTTTCCAAAACACTATAATTAAGTACCTTTTCGTTAAGTACTTTTTGAGTTATGAGGCTTGAAATAATTTCTTAATTTTACATAAACCGTAAAATATCTTGTAAAATATTCATTTTTCGATTATCTTACCTTAATACTTTTACGTACAAAATAATGAGAGGAATCAACTGGTGTAAAAAAAACACATAGTTGTTTTGAAGAAAAAATATGTAATTTGCAATTAACAATTCCATATTTTTTCTTAAAAACAACTATGTGTTTTCTTTACACCAGTTGATTCCTCTCATTATTTTGTACGTAAAAGTATTAAGATAAGATAATCGAAAAATGAATATTTTACAAGATATTTTACGGTTTATGTAAAATTAAGAAATTATTTCAAGCCTCATAACTCAAAAAGTACTTAACGAAAAGGTACTTAATTATAGTGTTTTGGAAAGCTCTCGAGATAAGCTACAAGAATATGCAATGACAAATAATAGATTCCATTTAAGAAATTGAAGGTGACCTTCATGTGACCTTCAAATAACTCTTCAAGATCAAACCAATGATACCATCTTATGGCCCCCTCGAAACCATAAAACTTTTGTCTGAAACATTTTTCTCTAAAATGCTTTGTTTCCGAAATAATTGCATGCGTTAATTAAAATGGCTCACCCTGTATATATATATACAGGGTGGACCATTTTAACCTTTAATGGAGAATAACTCGAAAACCAAGCCCGGGAAAGAAAAATGTTTCAGACAAAAGTTGTTTGGTTTCGAGGGGGCCATAAGATGGTATCATTGGTTTGACCTTGAAGAGTTATTTGAAGGTCACATGAAGGTCACCTTCAATTTCTTAAATGGAACCTACTATTTGTCATTGCATATTCTTGTAGCTTATCTCGATAGCTTTCCAAAACACTATAATTAAGTACCTTTTCGTTAAGTACTTTTTGAGTTATGAGGCTTGAAATAATTTCTTAATTTTACATAAACCGTAAAATATCTTGTAAAATATTCATTTTTCGATTATCTTATCTTAATACTTTTACGTACAAAATAATGAGAGGAATCAACTGGTGTAAAGAAAACACATAGTTGTTTTGAAGAAAAAATATGTAATTTGCAATTAACAATTCCATATTTTTTCTTAAAAACAACTATGTGTTTTCTTTACACCAATTGATTCTTCTCATTATTTTGTACATAAAAGTATTAAGGTAAGATAATCGAAAAATGAATATTTTACAAGATATTTTATGGTTTATGTAAAATTAAGAAATGATTTCAAGCCTCATAACTCGGATAGTACTTAATGAAAACTAACTTAATTATAGTGTTTTGGAAAGCTCTCGAGATAAGCTACAAGAATATGCAAAAGCATATAGGGTGTCCCATTTAAAAAGTTGGAGGTGACCTTCACATAACCTTGACAACGCTATTCGAGGTCATAATAATGTTGCTGTGTAATGCGCCACATAAAACCCTATAACTTTTATATGAAACATTTTTTTTTTAAATGCGTATTTTTCGAAATATTAAGGGGTTTCCACACTTTTGCTAAAGCCTGTATACAAAATAATAAGAGGAATCGATTGGTGTAAAGAAAACACATAGTTGTTTCGAAAAAAAATATGTAATTTGCAATTAACAATTGCAAGTTACATATTTTTTAAGAATCATTTTTTGCAACTGAACCTGGGGTTGGAAACGTGTCATTACATCGCTACGGTATACGGAGTGTTCGAAAGAGTCGGGACCTCGAAATATCACAAAATATAGAAGTTTTACAAAAAATTGTTTCAAACAAAAGTTGTAAGATTTAAAAAGGTCTATTTACTGGCGCCATGTATTTGACCTTGGATGGCGTCGCCAAGGTCACGACAAGGCCACCTTGAATTTTTGAAATGGAACCCTCCACTTTTTATTGCATATTCTTGTAGCCCTTCTCGAGACCTTTTCAAAGCACTAATTTTACCAACTTTAAGTAAGCCGTTTCGAAGTTATTGAAGTTATAAAGTTTTTCCTGATAAGTCGACGACTGTAGCTATCGTATTATTATCCGCGAATGAAGGTAGAAGTGGTAAATGATGGTGGATCTACTTTTATAACTGACCGATGCGTATGATATTTTGGGCCATTTTTTATTACAGACATTCAAGCAAATAAAAACCTTCATTTTTTTGTAGACTTGAGTTTGTACTCCAAACAGTACTGTTGTGCACTGTTGTTAAAGCATGTATCCGATTGAAATCATCATCTAGAAAATAAAGTATTCTATTTCTGATTTCTGATATTATTTCTTTCTGACCAAATGCGACATGGAGCGATACTCTTGGAACGAGTATGCTGACATGATTGCTGTTTATGGAGATAAGTATGGAGTAAACAGACCTTTTTACACCCTACAACTTTTGTCTGAAACAATTTTTTGTAAAACTTCTATTTTTTGTGATATTTCGAGGTCCCGACTCTTTCGAACACTCCGTATGCCGTAGCGATGTAATGACACGTTTCCGACCCCAAGTTCATTTGCAAAAAATGATTCTTATGGCCCGACAATCTCTGAAAATTTGTCGGTTGAATTTTCGAACACCCTGTATACAGGGTGATTCAAAACAACTTGATGTCTTTGAAATATGATATTCTTGAACGAATTCTAAGACTATTTTTCCTCTTGAAAAATTTTGTCCAAAGCTTAATTTTTGAGTTATAATAGAAAATAGTTGGCTACTCACGAGTCCTATACAACGGGTAGGCAGGGACGGCGCAATGCGTCACGAGACAAATGCTCTCCCGTTTCCCCAGACAGTCAATTTTATTGCACAATATTTGATCCTTTGAAGTATTAAATTATTATTGCAGTTTCTACACAATATTTAACAATATTATTACCGTCTAGGAGGTTTATAACGTAACGCTTAAGAATAAAATATTCAAACGCGAAATTACATAAAGTAACAAATAAACTGGAAATGGACGAATGAAAAACGAAATAGTAATCGCAATTTGATTAAATATTCTTATCTTTAAAAAAACTGACGAATTTTATTTCTTTCTGGGGATCGTTTATCTTATAAATAACAGCTTCTAAATTTCACTTGACTTTACACAATAAAAATATTACTATTTTAATAATCTTTATTATTACTTGCAAATATTTACTTCCGCACAAATTAAGACATAAAATTACACGATAAATAGTGATTAGAAGTCCCCATTTCTTTCTTTCTCTTTCTCTCTCTCTCAATTATTTTATTCTTTATTTATTATTTTGCGTTCAACGAAAAATAATTTTGTCACCCTGAAAAGGGCGGATTTGCTTTGCATCGTTTTTATAAAAGATGTTCGAAGTGGCCTCCGTCCATCTCAACGCAGGCTCTCAGTTGTCTTAACACACTAATTTGGACATTCTCTAACATATTTTCGTCTATCGTCCAAATTGCTTCATGAAGCTTGACGTCCAAATCGTCAATATTTTCCGGAAGCTTCTTGTAGACGATTTCTTTGCAATAACCTCATAAAAAGAAATCCTATGGGTTAAGATCCGGAGATCTTGCAGGCCAATGTATTGGACCATATCGGTCCATCCAGCGCTCTGGAAACATTTGATCCAAATAATTGGTCACAATTCTGGCGTTATGTGGCCCGGCACCACCTTCTTGAAAGATAATATTATTTCTTTCGATCAATCGAATTTCTTCTAAAAATTCTGGCATTGTATTTTGCAGAAATTCTAAATAGTTTGCGCCATTTATATTATCTGGGAGATAAATTGGACCCAATATTTGACTTCCCATGATTCCTGCCCAGACGTTCCTCTTCCAACGAGTCTGAAAGCTTCTCTGTCGAATCAGTTGAGGATTCTCATCGCTCCAATAATGATGATTGTGAGAATTAAAAATTCCCTCTTGTGTGAAGAGCGACTCATCATTAAATATGACACGAAAAAGATACCTCGGATCCTGATTCACCTTTCTTAGCAAATCTTCACAGAAATTTTTTCTTCGAGGATAGTCTTCTGCTCGCAAATGATGCACACGAGTATAATGGAACGCAATTTTTCTTCAGCAAGAATTCTCTGCCCGGTGGAGTATGGTAGATCATGATTTCGAGCAATGACTGATACTAGTTTCAGGTTCTTGTTCGATATCATGAATAACCGCTTCCACATTTCGTAAATTTCTTGCTTCACGTCTTCTTCCTGTATCTACCTTGTTTGGTAAGACACTGCCGGTTTCACGCATCCTCTGAGCTGCTGCGTGTATCACGTTCGGTGAAGGATGTCGTGCTCGATTCGGATACAGTTCGGCATATCTTCTTGCAGCCAAATGATACTGCCCTTGACATTCACCGAGTGCCATCAGCATATCATAATATTCTTGGGTTGTGTATAATGCCATTTTTCCTGCGTGCTTTAATTGAGAGAATAATTGACAAAGAGATTAATTCCGTCGTTTATTTTTTATTTCACATCAATCGTTCATTTATTTTGTAACCAAAATAAATGAACTGCAAATGATGTTGCGGTTGTCAAGCAACAATCGTATTGTGTAAATAATACGAGGGAATTAATCTTTTCGTCAATTATCCCATTGGATTTCTTTTTATGGGGTTATTGCAAAGAAATCGTCTACAAGAAGCTTCCGGAAAATATTGATGATTTGGACGTCAAGCTTCATGAAGCAATTTGGACGATAGACGAAAATATGTTAGAGAATGTCCAAATTAGTATGTTAAGACGACTGAGAGCCTGCGTTGAGATGGACGGAGGCCACTTCGAACATCTTTTATAAAAACGATGCAAATCCGCCCTTTTCAGGGTGACAAAATTATTTTTCGTTGAACATTCTTAAACGCAAAATAATAAATAAAGAATAAAATAATTGAGAGAGAGAGAGAGAGAAATGGGGACTTCTAATCGCTGTTTATCGTGTAATTTTATGTCTTAATTTGTGCGGAAGTAAATATTTGCAAGTAATAATAAAGATTATTAAAATAGTAATATTTTTATTGTGTAAAGTCAAGTGAAATTTAGAAGCTGTTATTTATAAGATAAACGATCCCCAGAAAGAAATAAAATTCGTCAGTTTCCTTAAAAATAAGAATATTTAATCAAATTGCGATTACTATTTCGTTTTTCATTCGTCCATTTCCAGTTTATTTGTTACTTTATGTAATTTCGCGTTTGAATATTTTATTCTTAAGCGTTACGTTATAAACCTCCTAGACGGTAATAATATTGTTAAATATTGTGTAGAAACTGCAATAATAATTTAATACACTTCAAAGGATCAAATATTGTGCAATAAAATTGACTGTCTGGGGAAACGGAAGAGCATTTGTCTCGTGACGCGTTGCGCCGTTCCTGCCTGACCGTTGTATCGGACTCGTGAGTAGCCAACTATTTTCTATTATGTTATTTTCTATTATAACTCAAAAATTAAGCTTTGGACAAAATTTTTCAAGAGGAAAAATAGTCTTAGAATTCGTTCAAGAATATCATATTTCAAAGACATCAGGTTGTTTTGAATCACCCTGTACATAGAGTGATTAAAAATAACCCTATTGTTCTTGAAACGACACATTCTTGAGTCAATTCTAAGACAATTTTTCCTTTGGCAAAATTTCGTCCGACGCTTAGTTTTTGAATTATTAAAGGAATATATTAAAGGAATATATTAAAGGAAGTAATTAACTTATGACAAGTCGGATATAAGAGGCAGGCAAGGTGGCTCGATTCATCATCAAACGCGGGTGCTTACGCGGGGCGCCTGCTGCGATCAGCTGATCGCTACAGACATACACACACATACGAATACATACATTCTCATTCTCTCTCTCTCTGCCTCTCTCTCTCTCCCTCCCTCACTCTCTCTCTCTCTCATTTGCTTACTCACTTGAAGAAATTATTACTCTTACTTAAATTATTATTTACTTTTTATTATTATACATTTTCACTTTAATTATTATTATTTTTTAAATTTTACTGTTTTTTTTTACGAGAGAGGAGAAAATGCATTTTATGCATACTCACCGGCCGGTCCGGTGAGTTATGCGGGACTCGAGTACCAAGTCGAATTACCAACTCGGTACTCTCTAACCACTAAAAACCCCTCTCTTTCGCGAATTTTCTCTAACACTGTTTATTTGACATCCCGAAATCTGTTTTCACACAACACCAAAGAATAGTTATTATTACCTTGTTCGATGTATTGCTGTAATTTCTTGAGAAATGAATTTTCCGATAGATCGTACTTTCACTCAAAGTGAACGTAGATATCACGTTCTAAGGGACAGAGATCCACACTAAATAATTAATCGAAAGTTCTTTTTTCTTTTATAAACTGTATTCTTTTATAAACTGTATTCTTTAAACTTCAACAAAATCACATTCATTCACTCACTCTATTAGACGAGAAAGAATGACCGCAAAAACAGGCCTAAAATCGCCCGTTTCGGGGACATCGAAGTTTGAGTCGATTTTGGCGGTAAATAATTGTACATCATGGAACATCAATCCTCTGAAAATTTCAAATTGAGCATACCTTTTATTACTGAGATATGAGGGGTTAAATTGGTCACTATATCAATGAAGGGTATGCCATTTTATCCGTTCAACACAAAATACCTCGAGGTTATTTCTCATATCAAAAAATGTTTCAGATAAGATTTGCTTATCTGTTAGAAGACTAATTTATCGTGACCTCAAATCGACATTTAAGTCAAAATTGTGAAGGTCATTTAGAGGTCAACTTGCGATTTTCAGTAAAATGTTTTTTAACTGATGTCGGATACCTATCTCTGCGGTCTCTGAACGAGTACATGTATATACGGAAGTATTTTATTAGGGTTATCTTATGTCAACACGGTTTCATCTTGCCTTATATTTTATAAATCCGATAATCTTATAACAATATTTCAAATATAGGTACCACCGATTTCTCAAATGTAGCTACCATTTTTTCGACATCATTTGTACTCAAACAGTCCTTTTTAAGATAGATGAAAAGCATTAACTTTTTCTGGGTAGTTACTCGTTGGACAGTCCTATTCTGGATAGTTGGCGAGCATTTACATCGTTTGCTGTTATCGTTCTTCAACAGTCCTTTTTAGGATAGTTGGAGAGCATTTTTTCAGGTGGCTAGTGCTTGCTCAACAGTCCTTTTCAGGATAGTTAGCGAGCATTTACATTGTTTTACGAATTATAATTCGTAATTATTGTGATCTTACGTGTTTCCATGCAACAGAATTATATTTCTGTATAGTTTTTCGATCCAATTAAAAAAATGCCTTTCACTAATTGTTTAGGTTGTGATGAGCAGAAACGATGTAAAACTGACAGGTTTTATTCTACCGACACTATAGAGAACCCATTAAGTATCATTAATAAGTTACGTGTTTCCGGTAATGCAAAAATACGTAAACTAAATGAATTAGATACAGTTCCAGCACAAAGTAAAATCTGCAAAAGTTGCTACCTTCTAAGTAAAAAACTGGATAATTCTGATCCAAATACACCTGATTTGTCCATTTATAGAAAAGGATTTAATTCACACAATCGATGTATTGGGTACTAACTTAATTTTAAAGGATTTACAAGAGATGGCGTAATGAGCACCTGATGGCATCGGCCCATACTGAAGCCAACTTCATATGAAAGCCCTGTCATTAGGCTTTAAGAAATAGTACATTTCATTTGGTCGAAGTGTAAACAACATATATTTTTAGTGCATTCAATATGTCGAGTTTTGTGCCAACGAAACGCAATTTGCGGGAAGCGTTACTTTTTTGTTTCCATTTGAAGAAATTGGCAACTGAAAGTCTTCGTTTGCTGTCCGAAGCTTATGGGGATTATGCTCCATTGATTTCAACTTGTGAGTACTGGTTTAGACGATTCAAAAGTGGAGATTTTGATTTGGAAGACAAGGAACGCCCTGGCCAACCGAAAAAGTTTGAAGACGAAGAATTGAAGGCATTGCTGGACGAAGATCAATGTCAAACGCCTAAAGAATTGGCAGAAGTATTAAATGTAACCGAAATGGCCGTCTCTAAACGTTTGAAGTCGATGGGAATGGTTCAAAAGCAAGGAAATTGGATGCCATACGAATTGAAGTCAAGAGACATCGTAAGGCGTTTTTCACGTGTGAATTGCTGCTTCAACGGCAAAGAAGGAAGAGTTTTTTGCATCGTATCGTCACTGGCGATGAAAAGTGGATACATTACGACAATCCCAAGCGCAGAAAATCATGGTGCAAGCCTGGCCAACCATCAACATCAACAGCAAAACCGAATATCCATCGTTCGAAGGTAATGCTCTGTATTTGGTGGGATCAGAAGGGTGTGGTCTATTATGAGCTGCTAAAACCTGGTGAAACCATTACTGGAGACCGTTACCGACAACAACTAGTGCAGGTGAACCGAGAATTGAAAGAAAAACGACCAGAATACGCCAAAAGATACGACAAAGTGATTTTCCAGCATGACAACGCTCGGCCACATGTCGCTAAACCGGTCAAGGAAACGCTAGAGCTCGGATGTTCTACCCCACCCGCCGTATTCACCAGACATTGCTGCTTCTGATTTCCACTTGTTTCGATCCATGCAGAACCACCTTTCTGACTAGCACTTCAGTTCTTTTGAAGATATCAAAAAATGGCTCGATTCATGGATAACCTCAAAAGACGAGTCATTCTTCCGCCGAGGAATCCGCCTTTTACTAGAAAGATGGGAAAAAGTTGTAGCTAACGATGGACAATACTTTGAATGAACATGTACTTATCACTTTGTTTCAAAATAAACGTTCATTTTCACAAAAAAATCCTTTAAAATTAAGTTTAATATCCAATACATTTGCTTGTAAGAATATTGATAATTTAATTTCTGTGCCGATTCAAATTCGTCGTGACCTTCTCATGAATTACAAATTCTTAATTCAACCTGATGCTCGCCTATGCAGTAATCATATTGGAGTAAGCAATTACTGGCCACTTGTCAAGCAAGTATCAAATGAAGATCACAAAATGATGAGTGATCTTATGTTTGGATACTATCAAGAGCTCAGTAAAAAATCAAATCAGACTGTCTTTAATATTGATCATATAGATTATATTGAAAACGACACGTTTAAGGCTTGATTTGCCTATGATAAAGCGCAATTTGAAAAAATCTGCAGCTTTACGCGAACATGTCAGCCTAAGCATGTAGCAGTTTTTTTATGCAAATTGCGCACTGCACTCTCTAATAATCAGCTTGCCTTTTTGTTTAATGTTAGTGAACGAACCATTGCGAATTATATGAGTAATGCTAGAAAAGATCTACTAGAAAACTTTGTGCCTCAATTTATAAATAATAACGACCGCTCTGTGCTTGTGAATCACACCACTCCTATGGTTAAGGAATTATTTGATATTCCGGATGACAAAGCTTGTTGTATCTTTGATGCTACATATTGTCTCACCCTCAAAAAACTTCGCAGGACAAAAACAATTATGGAGTGAGCAGACAAAAATACGCTTAGTAAAACCCATGGTTGGTTGCACATCTGACGGTTATGTTTTGTTTCTTGGTCCGTTTGCTGCAAAGCATAATGACGCGACCGTATTGAAAGAATGTTTCGAAACAAACCAACATGTAATGAACACTATCTCTGAAGGTGACTTCATATTAGTTGACAGAGGCTTTTGAGATGTTATGGAATTTTTGAGAAAGGAAAAAAAATTGAACGTTTATTGTCCTAACCTAGGTCAATTAGACACTCTAGAAGCAAATTCATTACGATTTGTTACGAAAGTACGGTGGATTATCGAACAAGTTTTTGGTAGGCTGAAAAAAAAGTTTAAGATCTTCGCCTTGCCAGCTCACAATGCGACATTAGAGCATGATTATGAAGCACTTTTAATTGCTTTTGCATTATTGAATTTGTTTCACGAACAATCCTCTGTGACAAAGTACACGCTGATATTGCCAACGTAATGAAATCACGTCTGAATGTGCCTAATCGTTTGAAAGAAATAGTTCAACAATTTAATCCTTCACAACTTAGATCTCCATATCTTGAAATTGAATACTGTGTGATAGACAATGAGGAAAATAATCAGTTGCTTCGATTTCCACAATTAACAATCAATTATTTATATTATATTAGTTTAGGTCCATACTAGATAAATAATGCCATTTCTTATTACGCTGAAAGAAGGAATTTTTCTAGTGCAAAAATTTCAGCCTTATCGAAGACATAGAACAGCTGCTTTGAATTATTCTGATTACGGCATTATAGTTCAAGATCCTTTATTAATTAAAGCATATATGAAATCTCGTTACCGGGGAGGCAAGTTTCACCATTTTCGTCCTGATAGATAGGGAGGAAAGGGGTCGAGAATCGATAATAGAATACTATTGCACATGCGAGAGTGGTTCACGCACAGTAGGCTGTTGCAGCCATATAATGACTGTGATTTGGTACCTTGGATATGGTCAATATCATGATTTAAAAGTACCAAATCCAGAAATATGCAATATATCTATAACGATCTCTAAGCAAAGAGATCAAATGGAAAGTGAGTAAAAGTCAAATATAAGGCTTCATCGTGAGAGGCAAGGAGACTCATGCTAATCAAGCACCCCGAGACGTGAGAGGCGCGGGGACTCACGCTAATCAAGCACCCCGACAGACAGAGAGGCGAGGAAACGCTCATCTCGAATTTTTCTGAAAATGTCCATTTGATCTCTACATGACCTTGCAAATTATTCCTTAAAGGTCCATTTGAGGTCACGAGTAATTAGACCGCAGAGGCAGGTATCCGACATCAGTTGAAAAACATTTTATTGAATTTCGCAAGTTGACCCCTAAATGACCTTCACAATTTTGACTTGATAGTCATTTTGAGGTGACGATGAATTAGTCTCCTACCACATGAACAACTTCCATCAGAAACATTTTTTGGTATTAGAAATAACCTTAAAGTATCTTGTGTTGAACGTGTAAAATGGCGTACCATTCATTCGTGAATAATACCAACTTCAACCCTTCATATCTCAGCAATAAAAGATATGCTCAATTCAAAATTTTTAGGGGATGAATGTTTGATAATATACAATCATTTACCACCAATAACGTATCAAAACTCGAGGTCCACGAAACGGGCGATTTTTGCGGTCATTCTTTACCAATGACTCTATAACTAATCACTATCAATCATTGTCGAATAATCACTGTTGGCAATTAAAAACCACTCGATTAAAGAAACACACGCGCACGTACGTTATTACCAGAATCCGGATCTTGGTGCCGTTTCCCCCACTCCAAGTGCATGCTAGCGGCCGAGTGCCGCGAAGAGCAGTACCGTCTATGCCGGTCTAGTGATGGTAGCAAAGAGGGCACCGTCGCGTAGAAAAAAAAATATAATAATTTATTATATTATTTTATATTTTATATAATATATATATATTATTTTATCATTTTATATATTATATTATAATATTAAATAAACATATATTCTGTATTAATATATATATATTTTTTCTACGGTAGATTACGGTAGGTTAAGGTACTAACAGCGTTGTCGAACGTGAACATGTGTTTGATTGAAGACGCGACAATTTAGCGTATAATATTATTATCATATGATAAACACATCGTATGATGTGTTTCAAAATTAATTAGAATAAATAAATGTTTAATACTTTCACTATTAATGTTAAATATTATTTATTATTAATACTAAATATTATTATTAATATTCTTAAATATTATTATTAATATTCTTAAATATTATTATTAATATTAAATATTATTATTAATATTAAATATTTATTTATTATTATTAAATAGTATTATTAATATTAAACATTTATTTATTATTATTAAATATTTATTAAACTATTATCTGATTGAAAATCGATCAATAATAATATGAAAATAATATGAAAAAATATCATTAAATTGTAGCGTTTCAATCTCTCTTTGTTTTTTCTTATGGTTTTAAAAACGAAAGAAAATGTTCCAAATGTTCAAAAATATTGGTCGCTCTGAGAAGAGCGGATTGTTTCTGATCGCCCTAAAAAGGGCGAATTAATTTAGAAATTATAGTAGGTGCTCGAAATGGCCCCCATCCTAACCATCCAAGCTCTCATGCGTTTCAATAAATTTCCTTGGACATTCTCCATTACGTCTTCTTCGATAGACCATATGGCATATCGCAATCTTGTTTCTAAATCTTCAAAGTCTTCAGAGAGCGTTTTATAAATTTTTTTTTGCAATATCCCCAAAGAAAAAAATCCAATGGATTGAGATCTTGCAGGCCAACGTATCGGACCATATCGGCCCATCCAGCGTCCAGGAAACTCGTTGTTTAAAGAATTCGTCACAATTCTGGCATTGTGAGGTCCAGCACCGTCTTGTTGAAATATAATTTTGTTTCTTTCCAATAATGGTATTTCTTCTAGGAAATCTAGTAGATTATTTTTAAATAAGTCTATGTATGTTGCGCTGGTCAAAATATTCGGGAGAACAACTGGGCCTAGTATTTCAGTTCCCATGATTCCAGCCCAGATATTGAGCTTCCAACGAGTCTGGAAATTCCTGACTCGTGTAACTGGGATTTTCATCGCTCCACAAATGCATGTTATGTGAATTAAATAATCCTTCTCGTGTAAATAGCGATTTATCACTAAATATTATACGAGAAGGGAATCTGGGATCTCTATCCACGCTCCTCAGAAAATTTTCGCAAAATACTCTTCTCAGAGGATAATCTTCTGGTCGTAAGTGTTGCACACGAGTATAATGGAACGCGTGCAATTTTTCTTCTCGCAATATCCTCTGTATTGTCGAATACGATAAGTTATGCTCTCGAGCAATACTCCGAATACTAGTTTCAGGTTCCTGCTCGAGAGCACGAATAACTGTTTCCGTATTCCGCAAATTTCTTGCGTTACGATTTCGTCCAACGTCATGTTTGTTCGGGAGAACGTTGTCCGTTTCGTACAATCTTTGAGCTGCTCCAAGTATGATAGCAGCCGTTGGATGTCTTGGCCGATTTGGGTATAATTCGGCGTATCGTCTTGCAGCGACGTAATGTTCCCCATGACATTCACCGAATGCCATTAGCATGTCGTAATATTCTTCATTTGTGTATCTTGCCATGTTGTCTTGACGCTTCTAATGATCGAAGGGTTATTGATTGCAGCATCGATCGCCTTATCTTATTTATACGATCCTCGCGGGAGGTCCATGCCCGCGAGTCGCGAGTCCTATGGTCCGATACGTTGGCCTGCAAGATCTCCGGATTTCAATCCATTGGATTTTTTTCTTTGTGGATATTGCAAAGAAAAAATTTATAAAACGCTCCCTGAAGACATTGAAGATTTAGAAACAAGATTGCGATATGCCATATGGTCTATCGAAGAAGACGTAACAGAGAATGTCCAAGGAAATTTATTGAAACGCATGAGAGCTTGGATGGTTAGGATGGATGGGGGCCATTTCGAGCACCTACTATAATTTCTAAATTAATTCGCCCTTTTTAGGGCGATTAGAAACAATCCGCTCTTTTCAGAGCGACCAATATTTTTGAACATTTGGAACATTTTCTTTCGTTTTTAAAACCATAAGAAAAAACAAAGAGAGATTGAAACGCTACAATTTAATGATATTTTTTCAAATTATTTTCATATTATTATTGATCGATTTTCAATCAGATAATAGTTTAATAAATATTTAATAATAATATTTAATATTTAATAATAAATATTTAATAATAGTAAATAAATATGTATATTTAATATTAATAATAATATTTAATAATAGTAAATATTTAATATTAATAATAATATTTAATAATAATAAATGAATATTTAATATTAATAATACTATTTAATAATAATAATAATATTTAATAATAATAAATGAATATTTAATATTAATAATACTATTTAATAATAATAAATAAATATTTAATATTAATAATAATATTTAAGAATATTTAATAATAATATTTAGTATTAGTAATAAATAATATTTAACATTAATAGTGAAAGTATTAAACCATTTATTTATTCTAATTAATTTTGAAACAAATATCATACGATGTATAAATATCATATGATAATAATATTATACGCTAAATTGTCCCGTCTTCAATCAAACACATGTTCACGTTGGACAGCGCTGTTAGTACCTTAACCTACCGTAACCTACCATAACCAAAAACTGTTTGCTGTCGCCGGGTAAATATCGTCGTGTAATAACATACGTGCGCGTGTGTTTCTTTAATCGAGTGGTTTTTAATTGCCAACAGTGATTATTCGACAGTGATTGATAGTGATTAGTGATAGTCATTGGTAAATTTCTCGTCTAATCAAGTGAGTGAATGAATGTGATTATGTTGAAGTTTATAAAAGAAAAGAGAACTTTCGATTAATTATTTAGTGTGGATCTCTGTCCCTTAGAACGTGATATCTACGTTCAATTTGAGTGGAAGTACGATATATCGGAAAATTCATTTCTCAAGAAATTATAGCAATACATCGAACAAGGTAATAATAACTATTCTTTGGTGTTGTGTGAAAACAGATTTCGAGATGTCAAATAAACAGTGTTAGAGAAAATTCGCGAAAGAGAGGAGTTTTTAGTGGGTAGGGAGTACCGAATTGGTAATTCGACTTGATACTCAAGTCCTGCATAACTCACCGAACCGGCCGGTGTGTATGCATAAAATGCATTTTCCCCTCTCTCGTAAAAAAAAAAACAGTACAATTTTAAAAAATAATAAAATTAAAGCGAAAATGTATAATAATTAAAAGTAAATAATAATTTAAGTAAGAGTAATAATGACCAATTCAGTAAGCAAATGAGAGAGAGAGAGTGAGTGAGGGAGAGAGAGGCAGAGAGGGAGGGAGGGAGGGAGGGGGAGAGAGAGAGAGAATATATGTATTCGCATGTGTGTGTATGTCTGTAGCGATCAACTGATCGCAGCAGGTGCCCCGCGTAAGCACCCGCGTCTGATGGTGAATCGCGCCACCCTTGCGTGCCTCTTGTATCCGACTTGTCATAAGTTAATTACTTCCTTTAATAATTCAAAAACTAAGCGTTGGACGAAATTTTGCCAAAGGAATTATCGTCTTAGAATTGACTCAAGAATGTGTCATTTCAAGAACAATAGGGTTATTTTGAATCACCTTGTATATATATATATATATATATATATATATATATATACAGGGTGGACCATTTAAGTTGATAATGCGAAATATCTCAAAAACGAAGCGTTGAAGAAAGAAATGTTTTAAATAAAAGTTAATTGACTTTAAGGGGGCCATAAGATGATGTTATTGGTTTGACCTTGAAAAGTCGTTTGAAGGTCATGTCAAGGTCATCTTCAATTTCTTAAAGGGAACCTCCTACTTTTTATTACTTATTCTTATAGCTAACCTCGACAGCTTTCCAAAATACTATAATAAAGTATTTCTTCATTGAGTACTTTTCGAGTTATGAGATTATCTTACCTTAATACTTTTATGTACAAAATAATGAGAGGAATCAATTGGTGTAAAGAAAGAACATAGTTGTTTTTAAGAAAAAATATGTAATTTGCAATTAACAATTCCATATTTTTTCTTAAAAACAACTGTGTTTTCTTTACACCAATTGATTCCTCTCATTATTTTGTACATAAAAGTATTAAGGTAAGATAATCAAGAAATGAATATTTTACTAGATATTTTATGGTTTATGTAAAATTAAGATATTATTTTAAGCCTCATAATTCGAAAAGTACTCAATGAAAAGATACTTAATTATAGTGTTTTGGAAAGCTCTTGAAATAAGCTATAAGAATATGCAATAAAAAATTTAGTTCCATTTAAAAAAATCAACTTGACCTTCATATGACCTTGAGTACTTCATCCAAGGTCAAATTCTTATCATCATTAGGTACATTTTATTTAGTCCTACAACTTTGTTCCTTACATATTTTTCATTATAGTTGATCGTTTTCGAGATATTTTAGCGTTCCGGGACTTTTTGAAGACCCTGTATATGCATTCTATATATTAACTACTGTGTCATTTTTATATTATTAAGACGCAGTAATTGTTTACATTAACAAACATCTTGCCGACGACTTTGATCTCCTCCCTTACATACATTCTTATCTTTGATTAGATTCCCATATCTTTGGCGCCATAATGTAAAAGTAAATTCCAATAGTATTTTTAGCAGAGAATATGGGAAAAATAGTTAAAAAATTCTATGATCAATAGATATTATTAATAAACAATATTAATTCTAATATAATAAATATGTAATTTCATGACACTGTATATAAACTATATACAGGGTGCTTTAGAAATAGTTGGTCAAACTTTAAGAGCATATTCCACTCATTGTAAGGATGAAAAAGTCATATAAACATGGGTTCGGAAACGTTTTCTTTCAAAGTTATAAACATTTTCTACTTCATTCTATTCCAGAAAAGATAGGGATGTATGTAGGAGGAGGTCAGACATGTCTATACGCCCATTTGGTCAACGAGCGACAGAATCCATCCGTGACAACGGCACTGTTTTTACGGAAGGCTCGTCGGAAGTCAGCATGCAATGCACGCGAATATCTTCGCTGGCGCTCATTTGATCAGCGAGCAGCCATTTAAGGGTTCTATCATCTCCGTGGCAATCAGCATTGCATCCATTGAGCGAGATTCCAACATCGCTCTGGAGTCATATATGACTGTGTTAAGTAGCAACATTAAGTGAGGTCTGAATAGCTCAGGTTACCCGAAAAACAGTTATCCGGAAAACGGAAGACTCGGATTCGATTCCTGTTCCAGCCACTTGCGCCTCATATATTTTTTTACTCAGCAAATATTGTTTTCTAGCAATTATTTGTTGGGCTAAATAATGAATGATCTACACAAAAATATGCGTCAGTGCCATTGCCACGGATGGATCGTTATTCTACCGCTTGTTGATCAAAAGAGTGTATAGACATGCCTGACTCTCTCACATACATCTTTATCTTCACTTGGTGAAGCTGCTCACCCCTACAATGTATGTGAACATCAAGGTCATCGGCGAGATGTCCATTAATGTAAACAATAACTGCGTCTTAATAACATAAGAGTGACACAATAGTTAATATATGTGAGTGATATAACATATTCTTCTTTTTAATAACACAGGCCTACGAGGTTCAATTACAAAAAGCAGAGTAGGTGAATCTAATAGATTTTGTGACGCTGAAAACGAATCTGGCCGCAAAATTTCCCCAGCACGTCAGATTCTTGAGTAATTTGTAGTTGAATGGTTCAAAAATCACTATTTTAACCAATTTCAAGAATTTATTGTGGGGAAGCCAAATTTTTTGAAATATTTCTGCCAATGGCATCGTAAGTACTCACTTTCACCTTTCAAATCCACTTTCGATTACCGCCGTACGATTTTTTTCGCTGAAATATATAAGTATGGTTATAAGAAAATTTACGTTAAAGAAAATTTGCATAGACATCAATATGATAGATCCATCATCTTAAAATTTAAAAAGACTGACATATGTCAGGTTCGGTTGCCCAAAAAAGTATTGTAAAGAAATATCTAATACAATTGTCACATATTTTGATAAATTTTTCTAAATTTTATGCCTTTTTATTGTGATTCTATCTGCCATATTGGATGCGTCATTTTTAATTTCAAAAGGTGACAAAGAAGGTATTTAAAAATATATATTTTTATCCTAATTTTGATTCGTAGTGAGATAGAGAGGTGGTACGGTTGATTTAGAATGGCTTATTGGATCCCTGTGCATGACCGGTCTTATAATTTGTACATCTGAACGAAAAAAAATCGTACGGCGGTAATCGAAAGTGGATTTGAAAGGTGAAGATGAGTACTATACGATGCCATTGGCAGAAATATTTCAAAAAATTTGGTATCTCCACAATAAATTCATGAAATTGGGCAAAATAGCGATTGGGCCATTCAACTACAAATTATTCAAAAACTTGACGTGCTGGGGAAATTCTGCGGCCAGATTTATTTTCAGCGTCACAAAATCAATCAGATTCACTACTGTGCTTTTTGTAACTAACAAAAACTCAAATTTCGCAGGCCTGTGTAATTAGTTTTTTTGTATATAAATTTATGAAAAAATTTTAAATTCTGAAAAACAATAATTTTTCGTAAATTTGAATTATTCAAACACGATGTAAAGGATCCCGCACATTTTATATGAAAAAAGTGGTTTTGGTCAAATTGACTGAAATTGAAATATGTTGTAGTTTAGGTGGTATCAAAAGTTTCTTGGGGCAAAAAGTCCGAAAATCAAAAAGTATAAAAGATACGATAATTTGAAGTGGGTGGTATTAAAGTTTAAAAAACGCCTGTTTTTGAATACATAAATTAAATTAATATAAATGTTTGAAAAAAATATAATAGATTCTAATGAAGAATAGATTCTAAAAAAAATATATATATATATATATATAAAATGTGTGCCACTTCTACAGTATTTAATGATTCTAAAATCTTTTTGTCATGCGTGTGTGTTACACAGAGATCAAGTACAGAACGTGCGCGCGCACACACACATACACGTACACGCACGCATGGATATAATGGAAAGGATTTGAACTTTTTGGCTCCAGAAAAGATAGGGATGTATGTGAAAGGAAGTCAGACGTGTCTATATTTGGACAACGAGCGATAGAATTCATCCGTGGCAACGGCATGGACGCATATCCTGTTTAAAGAGCATTCACACACTTTCCAGTCCAACAAATAATTACTCGAAAACAACATTCGTGGACTAGAAAAATATGTAAGGTGTAAGTGGCTCGATTGGGAATCGAACCCGAGTCTTTCGCTTTTCGGGCAACTGCTCTAGACCACTGAGCTATCCAGACCTCACACCTAATGCTGCTTTTTAAGACAGTGATATGCGACTCCAGAGCGATGTTGGTATCTCGCTCGATGGATGTAATGCTGATTGCCACGGAGGACCCATGAAAAGTCGCTCGCTGACCAAATAAGTGCTAGTGGAGGTATTCGCGTGCACTGCATGCTGGCTTCCGACTGGCTTTCTGTAAGAAACGGCACCGACAACGCCATAGAGTGATCACATCTCACAAGATCCCTCTAATAATATCTCCACTGTGCCAATAACAGTGGCAGATGAATCCTAAATAGGGCCGTGGCAAGCCTCCAGCAAAGATAGGGATGTATGTGGAAGGAGGTCAGACGTGTCTATACGCCCATTTGGTCAACGAGCGGCAGAATCCATCCGTGGCAATGGCATCGACGCATATCCTGTGAAAAGAGTATTCACACACTTTTCAGCCCAACATACGCACGCAATAATGGAAAGGATTCGGACTTTTTGCCCCAAGAAAGTTTTGATCAGCACCACCTAAACTACAACATATTTCAATTTCAGCCAATTTGACCGAAACCACTTTTTTCATATAAAATATACGGGATCCTTTAAAACATTCAAGTTTCATATTTAAATAGGATGAATAGAATAATAGTTGAAATGCTTGATGGATTTACAATATCTCTTTTTTTCTTCCTTTTTTGTTCAATTATTTGGATAGTTTAAAGATCAAGAATAATATATTCAAACAAATATTCAGACAAATATTGAGATAGCCAATTATCTATGAGATTACTGTCATGTTGCCAACAATTGTTGAAGCAGTTAATTTTGAAAAATTAAAGTCATTATTTTTTAACATCGATTTGTTATTTACAAACGAGAGATTTGACAGCAACTTGGCGACAATTCATTGTCGTCGATTTGTATTGACAATTAACATTGACAGTTTTTAAACAAAAGATGCTAACATATTTTAACATTATTCCATGATGCTTTTTAAATAAATGTCTTGCTAATGATATAATTAAATAAATAACAAATAATTAATAAAATTAAATAACAATTCATAAAATTCAAGATTTTATTTATATGAAAATTAGATGTCTATTTTACATTTCAAGTAAATATAAAAAACCGACGATTTTCGCTCATTCAGATACTTATCTGAATTTCTATTTTCGGACAATTAATTCATGATTTAGAATCCCTAGTATTGGAATTGTATTAGAAATTGAACTGATAGAAAATATATTACATTTTTAATGTTATTAACTGTGCTTTGCGTATTTTATACATTCTCAAAAAAATTTGAAAATGAAATAGATAGCACATAATGTATCACATAGTGATAAGCGAACAAATATTGTATTTTAAATCTCGAGAATTATATGCTGTTTGTTTATCATAAACGTATGATAAATTTTATATTTTCAATATTTTACTGACAACAAGTTATGATTAAAAAGTTTCATTACTTGAAAAAATATGGACAATAACGAATAAGAATTATTACATTTGTGTTGATGTCGTCATGTTGTCGTCATAATGCTTTAAAACGACAAACCAATTGTTATCAAATTGTTGAACATAACGTACTGTTGATCGTTTGCTTTCGAAATTCCGTTAACTGATTGCTTGTACAAGCACTCATTGTATTCGTGTTTTGCTTCGGTGTTAGCATACATACAACAAACATATAACACAACACATGCAATGTATTAATTTGCTCAATATGATTAATCACGCTTGGTTATCAGGATGTAAATAATAAATTTATTTTATTTATTGTAATATAACTACTTTTTTTATTTCTTCTTTTTTTATATAGGTTCATAATTCATTTTCAATACATAACCCGTTTATATACGAATAAAATCATTTTAAATACGGTATTATGAGATGCTATATAGCCATTTCATTGGCTAGGTAGAATATTAAGATTACTTAAAAGCTTATATTCGATATATAAATGATCTTGAATATAAAAACAAACTCACAGTGGCTCATGGTGTAATTTTATTTTATTGAAATTCATGATCTTCCCAATTGTTTGTGAATATATTTTCAAATTCAAATGATTTAAATAATTGTGCGAAATTTGAATTGTTTAATTACCAAAAAATTACAATTATTAGAAAAATGAGAATTAAATCAAAATTAAAAAATTTTAAATTAAATAATTTTACTTGCATTTTAATGTATTAGTCAAAACAATTAAAAAATTGCGTCTTTGATTGTAATTATTATCTAGTAATCGATATTTTAAAAATTTTGTAATATATAATTTCAGGAGATTAAAAATAAATACATCTAGAATATAATATTTTAACTATTTTAATTGCAGATTT
The DNA here is from genome assembly GCF_025532165.1 of Camponotus vicinus. Taxonomy (NCBI): domain Eukaryota; kingdom Metazoa; phylum Arthropoda; class Insecta; order Hymenoptera; family Formicidae; genus Camponotus; species Camponotus vicinus. The sequence continues at coordinate 18,985,850 of NW_028141978.1, read as the reverse complement.
TATATTTTATATAATGACTTTGATTGATTGTTTATTGCTGCCCCTCAGGGATTACAAGGCACTTTTACAAGGAGCGTTCCCGAACCTTTCACAATCCAAAAAATTTACATCCCCCCGGCCTGGCCCTTGTGCGACCACTACATTATAATTTCCCACACCCTCCCTGCGTACCCTCCCCTTCCTTTCTTTCCATCCCTCCCCCCCTTTCCACTCTTCTGACCCTTCTCCTCCCAATCTATGCTTCCTCTCATGCCAGCACCGCTTTCCATCTTCCTCTTCCTCCTCTCCTTTTCTCCTGCGTTTTGCTTTTCCTATCCTGCCTTTCTTCCTTTCCTGTCTCCGTTTCCTTCTGCTCTAATCCTTCCTTTCCATTCTCCTCTCCTTTCCTTTTCCTTCCTGCACCGGACATGCCTGTACAAATTAGACAAAACAAAATTAGTCCAAAAAACAGCGGATATCAACTCCTCCTCTCTACACCCTCCCCTTCCACCCTTTCCCTTCAGCCTTCTCTCCTATTTGTCCCCTTCCTCCCTTCTGTTGTATTTCCCTTTCCTACCTTTAACTCCTCCGCCTTCCTATCCTCCCCCCGTCCCTTCATTTTTCCGTCTATCTCCTTCATCCACTTCTTCTCCCCCCGCTTCCTTTCTTTCCCCCCCCTCTACATCTCTTCACACTATGTTCCTCCTTCTTTCCCTCCTCTTCTCCGCCTCCACCTCTCTCTCCCTTTCCTTTCTCTCTAATTCCTTCCTCTCTCTTTCCCTCTTTTCTTCAAATTTCCTCCATGCATCCTCTCCGGCCGTCCTCTTGCCCTCCCCCCGTAGAGCCTCTTCTTTCTCCCCTCCTCTTCCCTCCTCCCCTCCTCTTCGCCTTCTTCCTCTTCCTTCTCTCCTGTTCCTCTTTCACCATCTTCCACCAATCTTCTTCTCTCTCTCTGTCCTCTGAACTCTCCTCTCCTCCACTTTCCCTTTCCTTCTCTACCCCCTCTCCCCCTCCCTCTCTCCTGCCTTTTTCATCCTCTTCCCCTCCTCCCGTTTCTTTCCTTTCCCCCTTCTCTCCTGTGCCTTCTCCTTTTCTTCCTTCTTTTCTGTTCCTCTTCCTTCCTTTCCCCCCTCATTCCACTTGTTCCTCTTCTCCTTGTCTTCCACCCTCCCTCCGTCTCCTTTCTTCTCTCCTGCCTCCTTCCTCCCCTCTGATGTCTTCCCTTTCTCCATCCTCGTCTCCTCCACCTTCGCATCCTTCTCTCTTCTTTCTTCTTCCACTCCGCTTCCTTCCCCTCTCTTCTCTCTTGTCTCCCTTCTCCCCTTTGTCATCTTCCCTTTCCCTGTCCTTGACTCCTCTGCCTCCCTAACCTCCTCTCTTCCTCTTCTCTCTTCCTCTTCTCTCTTCCTTTTCTCTCCTTTCTCCTTCCTCTCCTCTCTCCTCTCTCACACCTTCTCTCTCCTTTCTAACCTCCTCTCCCACGTGCTCACGACCGGCTTCCTCTCTTCTCTCCATCCCCCTCACCATCCTTCTCCACCAGCTCTCCACCTTCTGTCTTCCTTTCCATTACTCACTGTGACCCTGTCACTTCTCACTGACTACTCCGTCCACTATAACCCCCCTCATCGATCTCCTCATCGATCAACGCATTGATCTTACTGCCCCTGCTTCATTCTTCTCACCCCTAGAGCCATCTATCTGCCGCCCGCATTCTTCCTCCATCCTCTGGCGCCATCTCCACTCACCGTCTCTGCCGCTTCTCTCGCTCCTTCTTCCTGCCTCCAGCGCCACCTTCACTCTCTCTCACCTCTCTCTTCCCGCCTCTCCCACCATCCTTCATATCCAACTCAGCACTTTTCGTCGACTTTTCTCTTTCGAATAACTCCCTGACCTTTTCTTTTCCATCTCTGCCTCCACATCCTTCCAATTCCCTCGTATAACTCCACCTCCTCCTCAACTTTCAGCTCCCATCTCCTCTTCCAACCATCCTCTTTTCCTTTTTCTCTTGGCCCACCTCTCCACACCTGTCACCTCAACCCTCGCCATTTTTCAATTTAATTTAATTTAAAAACGGAAATTATTCCAAATTATATAAAATGTCAGCATTACGTGGCATAATTGGCTTAACACTCGTAACTCTATCTCCGATACGACATATATGTATTTTTCATTCGCTAACGTTCGCTCGCGTATCCAGTATTAACTCTTATAATGACTTTGAATATAAGCAAATATCATTTAGATGGCCAATATTATATAGTTTATTTATATGTTTTTGTTATTATAAAAGAAAGTGGCTTTTCCTTAGGTAGTAATTATGTGGAATATCTATATTTTGAAAAAAGACATATCATATCATATTGTAATTAAAGGAATATATCTACCTTACATTATATAGCATGTATTTTCAGGAGTAATATTTATTACCAACCACTTTCTTGTCTTTGCATTTTAATTGCTTTATAGTATTGTTATCTTGTAAGTGAACATATGATGCTGTTAGTGTAATTAATTTTTGTACTTTTATAATTGATGTAGTTTAACAATATTGAACTATCTAAATTCATTAACATAATGAAAAAGATCGGTTATAAATTTAAATGTATTAAGTTCGCAAGCACTTTATTGTAGAATAAGTGCACTTTAGATTCTATTGGTATTAATATAAGTAATACCAATAGAATCAATTCTATTTTATCTTATGTATCTTGCGTTACATTAAAAAGGAATATGTCAAACTCGAAAATAAATGTGATTTTCTATAAAAAAGTTGTAAAGAAGGAAATAAATCGAAAAGTTTGCTAATTTATGTAATAAATACTATGATGCATATTTTAAAATAAGAAAAATATATAAATATAAAAAAATGATTGTATTATGATTGTATTATGATAATTTAAAGTACATGTTTTGATTCGTATATTTACCTATTTCTTTTTTTTTAAAAAGGAGAATTGAAATTATAAAGATAATTTATATTATATTATATTAATTAAAGATAAAGTGTGTAATGTAAGATATATTGTATATGTATATAATTTTTTGTCTAATTCAATTCAAAATAATACTAAAAAGTGATTTAAATCAATAAATGTAAGCTTATATAATAATGTAAGTTTAGAACTTAAACATTCTGTTTATTTATTTTTTTTATATTCACATCGGAAGGAGAACTAGATTGAAACTTTTGAAACAATTATAACTTTTAAATTGTTCTGATATGAAATTTCCTAAAAATATAGTATCTGACTTTATTCTAAATCTATTACTATTTATTATCTAGTTTAATTTGTCATCTCCAATTATATATTACCGAATATATTCGTAATATGCATTCCATGCTTTCAATTACCACATAATTTTGATTATAAAATATAATTTATTATATTTTTATTTTCTTATATTATATATACAGGGTGTTTCTAAAACTAGGTCGGAGATTTTAAGGGCGTATTCTAGGGGTTAAAATAAGAAAAAAAGTTCATATAAACATGGGTCCAAAAATGCTTTTCCTCCGAGTTATAGCCCCCTAAAGTTCAGAGAAGATAGGGATGTATGTGGGAGGAGGTCGGACGTGTCTTTACGCCCATTTGATCAACGAGCGACAGAATCCATCCATGGCAACGGCATTGACGCATATCCTGTGGAGAGAGCATTCACACATCCTTCAGCCTAACGAATAATTGCTAGAAAACAATATTCGCAGACTAGAAAAATATGTGAGGCGCAAGTGGCTGGATCGGGAATCGAACCCGAGTCTTTCGCTTTCCGGGCAACTGCTCTAGACCACTGAGCTATCCAGATCTCACACCTAATGCTGCTTTTTAACACAGTGATATGCGACTCCAGAGCGATGTTGGTATCTCACTCGATGGATGCAATGCCGATTGCCACGGAGGATCCCTGAAAGGTCGCTCGCTGACCAAATAAGTGCCGGTGGAGGTATTCGCGTGCATGCTGACTTCCGACTGGCCTTCCGTATGAAACGGCATCGACGAGCACAACGCCGTAGAGTGACCACATCCCCCAAGATCCCTCTAGTATATACTAAAATCCCCACTGTACCAAATAGCAGTGGCGGATGGACCCTAAGATAGGGCCGGGGCAGGCCTCCAGATGATCGAAAATCGGTCATTGATAATAAATAGTTAAATAGATAAATAAATAGATGAAATAGATAAATAAATAAATAAATAGATAAAATAATTAAATAAATATTTAATATTAATATTTTATATGATAATAGTAAAAGTAATAAATATTTTAAAAACACTTATTTAATCTAATTAATTTTTAAATAGATATTATACGATGTATGGATATCACACACATTCATGATAATAATAATATTAATATGTTAAATGTTTATTATGTTTACCGCATTCTTCAATCGAACACATGATCGCGTTCGATAGCGCCAGTAGTACCTTAACCTACCGCAACCTACCATGACAAAAAACTGCTTGCAGTCGCCGACTAATTATCGTCGCATTGTCGCGTCGTCGCGCAAAGCTGCCAGATCTTCTCCGCAAGCAACATGCAACGCGCAGTGGAGGAGGTAACGGAGATGTGAGCGTAAGCGTACGTGTGAGCTCGGCGCTTCGGCTAGCTTCGGATAGAAGAAGAGGACAGAATACAGTTTTCTGTCTCCTTTTTACCAAGCAGGCAACGAAAGCGACGGGCGACGCGCGACGCTGCTCGCTCCTCAATATCTCGATACATGCTCGATATGTTTCTCTGTTACAGCTTTTCTTTATGTTTTATATTTTTGTTACAACTGTGTGGTAAATATGTATAAATATATATATATATATATATATATATATATAATATATATATATATATATATATATATATATTTATATATATATAAACGTATAATATATTTAAAAAATATATATATATATATTATAAATATATTATTTATATATACATATTTATACATATTTACCACACAGTTGTAACAAAAATATAAAACATAAAGAAAAGCTGTAACAGAGAAACATATCGAGCATATATATATATATATATATATATATATATATATATATATATCGATATATGCTCGATATATTTCTCTCTTACAGCTTTTCTTTATGTTATATATGTATACACACACACACACACGTTTTGCGATATATTTAATATTATTAATTTTTTTATATATCTAAAATAATAAAAATATAAGTGGCGACTTTCCACACCACCCATGAGGTATCACCAATGGCGCGTTAGGTTTTTCATGTGGACCTTTGCCTGAAGCTCTATTATACCACATTGCATTATTTTGTTATATTTTAAGTATGGTGTCTGTTATACAGACAAGATATTTTTTATAATCTAGTTTTTTCAAGTATGGTGTCTGTTAGACAGACAGACAGACACACACACACACACTTACAAGATGTTTTTCATATTCTTGCTTTCTGCAAGTATGGTGTCTGTTATACAGACAAGATATTTTTTATAATCTAGTTTTTTCAAGTATGGTGTCTGTTAGACAGACAGACAGACACACACACACACACTTACAAGATGTTTTTCATATTCTTGCTTTCTGCAAGTATGGTGTCTGTTATACAGACAAGTTATTTTTTATATTCTTGCTTCTTACAAGTATGGTGTCTGTTAGACAGACAGACAGACAGACAGACAGACAGACAGACAGACAGACAGACAGACACACACACACGCGCGCGCGCGCGCGCGCGCACACGCACACACGCACACAAGATGTTTTTCATATTCTTGCTTTCTGCAAGTATGGTGTCTGTTATACAGACAAGATACTTTTTATATTCTTACTTCTTACAAGTATGGTGTCTGTTAGACAGACACACACACACACACACACACACACACACACAAGATGTTTTTTTATATTCTTGCTTTCTGCAAGTATGGTGTCTGTTAGACAGACAAGATGTTTTATACAAGCGTAATGTCTTTAATAAATTTATTATTAATGAGATGAGGGGCCAGCTATGTCAGTATCTGCAGCATGTAATCTTAAAATACTTTTATTTTTCTTAGTAGCGGTAGCATATAATTTTTTGAAATTTATATACTAATTTATATATTAATTTGATTTAATAAATTTTTATTTCCAATTTGAACTTATTTACTGAGTTAATTTGTGTTTTATAATCAACACATCTATTTACAATTTTAGATCAATTAGCTGTAATTGTCTTTAAAATATTTATGAAGCTCTATACTATTGTAGATAATTTAAAATAAAAAATTAACAGCATATTATACATGAGAATTGCAACAATTTCTGTGTATCATGAATATACAGGGTGTCCGACTCCTGAGTGACCAAACGAAAAGTAGTGGTAGAATGGATCAAACTAAGAAGAAAAATCCTGTACCATTTTGAAAAATTCGCAATAATTATTAAGAAATAAGCAAAAGTGTCTCAACGAACGAGAAGCGGTAGACCGCTTGTAGTATCCGATTACTGAGTGATCAAACGAAAAGTGGTGGTAGATTGGGTCAAATTGAAAAGAAAAGTCCTTTATCATTTTGCAAAATTCGCAATAATTATTAAGTTATAGGCAAAAATATCTGAGCGATCTATCGACCGCTTCTTATACTCTGAGATATTTTTGCCTATAACTTAATAATTATTGCGAATTTTGCAAAATGATAAAGGACTTTTCTTTTCAATTTGACCTAATCTACCACCACTTTTCGTTTGATCACTCAGTAATCGGATACTACAAGCGGTGTACCGCTTCTCGTTCGTTGAGACACTTTTGCTTATTTCTTAATAATTATTGCGAATTTTTCAAAATGGTATAGGATTTTTCTTCTCAGTTTGATCCATTCTACCACTACTTTTCGTTTGGTCACTCAGGAGTCGGACACCCTGTATAATTATACTATCCAACTACTACTAAATAGTTACAGTTTAATGATAATTAACGAAGTATTATTACCGATGTTTCGAAATTATTTGGCTGGTTTAAAAATTGCTCAACATGTTCTTCTAAATCTTCGATAGAATTGAAAGGAAGATGGAGAAAAGAAAAAATAGACTCTTCTTTTTGATTATTGCCATTTGGCCGTTGACGGATTTGTTGCATCAGTTCATTTTTCATGTCTCTTAAATCATCTGCTATTTGCCATAATTGTGTCCTGAAATATGACTGCTGACGGATAATTTCTTTAAAATACTGAAGCACTATATTGTAAATAAGAAAAAAAATAATAAAGATTAATTATTAAATTTCCAATTTTTTAAAGACTATTAAGATTGTATATGTATATATTGTATATAGAATAGATTCTTGTTCGTGCTATTAACGTATACCATGACATATTTTATTTATAAAGTGCAGCGACAAAAAATACGATCACAAAAATCTTCTTTTTGTATAACAAAATAATAAAAATAATGAAAACATGATAAAAATATGAAGTTAATATAATTAAGATAATGATGAACATGATGAAGATAATGGTGATAAAAATGATAATAATAATAATATTAATAATAATATCAAAAAATAGAATAAATAGTAATAATAATTATTATTTCTTCACAGTTATAATGTTTACTGATAACACAGCTATGAAAGATCATAAAGCTAGTTTTAAAGAATATAAATTATGTACCAATTTTATTGTCGACATCTTTTGTTTTATTATTTTCTATGTTATGTTCATTGTCTTGCAAAATATAATTATTATTCGAAATGTTTAATGATCCATCCGGTAAGTGCTTCATGCGTTTATCCTGAACTTCATTAGATAACTGATCCTGAACTAATCTTGATTGATTGTTGCTGTTTGCATTTTTGCGACTTTTTGATAATTCTATGTATAAAAACAATTATGATATTAGTTATGTTACCTCTATAATATAAAAAAAAAGTGAACATATTTTATAATCTTATATCATATTTATTTTATAATAATTTTATTTTATTAGCTTTTATTAATTTATTAATAACCTTTTTAATTTAAAAATACAACAAGTTTGACTTTCAATAGGCCGTAAGAGCCGAACGCGGATGGTGGTGCGTGAGTTTCAACGAGAATTAAGTTTTTGTTGAAACTGATGTACGTGCCCTGGGCACAACTATTTCTTGGTACGATACCAAGGAATTTAAATAATTCTCGTTACTTCGAGAAATTATTTTGATTTCCCCTCTGTTCCTTCTATAACGAGAATTATTTAAACTCCTTGGTATC